>NW_008239324.1:7317368-7321821 GCF_000691975.1 Corvus brachyrhynchos
CAGGAATGTGCTGAAACCCAAAGCTCACTATGGTGAAATGCTGGCCATGAACTTGCAGAATTCCTGCCAAGCCTGATGTCCAGGGAAACTATAGCTTGGCAGTGGCAAATTTTGTTTTGTTGTTTTATTTCTGATGCTCAGCTCTTGGCTATTTGTCACCCAGGTCCCACTCTAGTGGGAAAAATCTTTCAAACCAATAAATAACAGTTACGGTTTCCCTGCTGTGTGCATCCCAGCCTTTCTCGTTACACAGATTTAAATATCTCTATGCTTTGTAAATAAAGGGTTGGCTTTGAAACTTGTAAGCATTTAATACTTCCAGATACCAGGGCTTTTTTCTTAATCGTATGGCAGATAACTGAGCTGTTTTCAGTTTCACAGAGATTATTATACTGTTAGATCTGTGCTGTCTATAAATCTGCAAACCTCTCCTCTATGTATTCTTTTCTGGGTCACTATCCTGCTACTAACTGTATGATCCTGGATATTTCATAAATACTTTTCATGTCATATGGTTTAGAAATTTTCCATGGTTTTAAAGCATAATTTCATGGATTGTCCCACTGACAAAGAGGAATCATTATACTGCTGTATTAACAGAAATGCAATATGATTATGTAAAATACCAGAATACAGGTATTTCACTCAAGAAGTTTTATGTATTTTGGAAAAACAGAGTAATGGATGTTATCCCTCAGGCTGCTAGGGCAGGGCATCCTGTGCATACACCTCTGAGCAGGACACATATTCTGCCTGGGGACATAAACATTGTCAACAATGACAGCAATAACTGGGCAGGTTACGCCACCAATGAGATATTTCAAAGCTTCATTTACAGAAAATTAATTTAAACTCTCTACTAAGCTTTTGAGGGATGATGTTATTATAGAGCACACCAAAATAATGTTAGGGGCAACATAATTTTAGAGACGAATTTAAAAAAATTATCTGAATTGCAATGTTATGACTTATTTCTACAGATGATACTTTTTGTTTGGCCTTGATTCTCCTAGTTAGAAAAAAATACTTAATATTTAAATATTTAAAATTAGACATCTCTCCATGAAATTCAGGAAGAAAGGAACATAAAAGTTGTCCTCAAACACAGTTTCAGATGCTGTGTCTTTCTATCCTTAAACAAACAGGAAATCACTTGCTTTGAGAAGGAACTGAAATGGTGATGCTTTTTGCTGTTTGATTGAGGTTAACATCACACTTGGCAAGTCTGAAAGTCAGCAATACTCCAGAGCTTGTGTACCAGAGCCTACCAATGTGTGCACCACATCCCTCGTGAGGGCTGAACCCTTGTAAGTGATAACTAACACTGATACTAATTCTCTGCTCCCTTTCTCCTAGGATGGCTGTGTGAGCACCACAGGGGAACCTCTGAGCACTGTCTGCCAGGAAATGCAGGAAACTCCCTGCACACGTGAGCCAAGCCTGTCTAACAGCTGAGGATGTGTGCAGTCACTGTCTCATGCTGGGCTGTAAAAGCCAAGCTCCTCTTTTTAATGCTTCAGAGGTGTCACCTGCAATAAAAACTGTTCAAGGAAAACTTTACCTCACTTGCCTGAGGATTTATATCAGGCTCTACAGCAGTTACCAAACCACTCCTCTGGAGGACTCAAGAGTTTCTCATACAGTCTTTTCTCTGAGTTGAACAACAGTTATCTACTGTGGAAGTGTACTGACCTTTCAGCTGGAAGCTTCACCTACTTAAAGTAGTTCACAAATATCACGTGGCTTCCTAATTAAGAATTGAACTGTGTCTTTGATTATATGACTCGTAGTTAATAACAACTTAAAAGCAGTTCCTGGTTGTGTATCAGAGGGGAGATGATGGATCTGCTGATCTTTAGGCTGCTGATTTCACTGATGCTGTAAATCTACACTAGAGTACTGAAAATAAAGACCTTTTTTCTTCTAATAAGCTTTCTAATAATCTAATAAGATTCTGCTGAGCTGGACTCATTGTTTTTGCTGTGAAACCACCAGGCTTTTTCTTAGAAGTGCAGTTTTTCTCTGTTTATATTGGAATGGGGTGTGTAGAAAGATGAGATGAAAAAGAGGAAATTAAAATTATTGTCTCTGCTTTTTGTTTTCGCTGACCAGTCTGTATCCATATGAAACCATAATCCCAAATTCTATTTAGCTTTGTAAAGGTAATTTTCATCTTTTATTTAATGAGAGGATAGCAATGTTGTTTCAGGTAAATACTGTAGTGTAGTGTTGGAGATCATCCAGTTTCATCCCAGCATCACAGTCTTATCAGACAACTTTTGAGCTTATGATGGCCACTCATACCATTCAGAGTAACAGTCACTTACTATCCTCAGAAAAAAAAAAGTTAGGTTGAAAATGTGTTCTCTTACAAACCAGATGCTAAACAAAGTTGACATGGGTAGATAACTTCTTAGCTTTAAATATGGCCTTTCTGCAAGTCAGTAAAGAACCCTTGTCCCTAGACAAAAGAAATATTTTTGCTTCAATAGACTTGAATGGTTTCCTAAGGCTCAATTCTCCCCTAACACATTTGGATATAGTTTCCATTCCAGAGAAGGGAGGTGCTGGTATATGTGCATGAGCCTCGTTTTTTTTTAAACTTTTTCTGCTCATGGGTTACAATTTCAGTATCACTGATTTTATTGTACTAAAATGTTTTGTGATGGCATAGATGCATTTTTGGTACCTAAAGAATGGTGTCTCATTGCCACATCTGCTTTCAATAGTGAAATGAGAAGGAAGCATCTTGTTTAATACTTCTTCCTGAATATGCATGACTCCAAAAACATTAACTTTGGAGACTTACTTCTTACAGTCCCTGTCTCCTTTTTCTACACCAGCTTCCTTAGACCAGACATTTTCACTCAAAAGCTTTATAAAGTGGAAAACAGGGAATAAGACTGAACATGAACAGACATGCTTAATGGTGAATTAGCATCTTGCCCCTTTTCTATATAAAATCATTTTCCCCCTATCAATTACTTTTCCGTTTTCTTGGTGGGGTGTAGCTTGTTAGGTCATCCCTTCCATGAACACGAACAAAACGTAATTCATAGAGGGTAAAACAGCAAATGCTGCTTTTGGGCCCATTGTTCTACTTTCCTCTGGGGGAAAAAATTACTGCTTGCCCAGAGAAATAGCAAGTAAAGCCTCATAGATCTCTGGGGACTGCATTTACAAACATGCTCATTTTAGGGTTACTGGAAAAAAATCTCACCCTAGGTCTTCAAGAAACTGGGAGTTTTCAAGAGGAAATTCTGGTGGTTTTTTTTTCAAACTCCTCCAAAACTGATAAGGCTGTTTACAGAGATACACATGGCCACATGAAGATCCTTGTTGTTTCCCTCAACAGAGCAAAGAGACAAAAGTAAAATGTAGGTTATATGAAAGCATAGGAGTCTTAGAAGTCTTTCCACCTGTCTGATCAATACCAAGAGGTGTAATTGCTCTGACTTTCCCCAGAGGTGGTCTACCAGCAGCTTTGTGCTAAGTGAACTGAGAGACCTGCACCCCCTTGGCAGCAGTCGCCCCACAGCATGGATCCTTCATGTTTATTTCAAACCCCAACTAATTAAAAGTAGATTTATTAGTCAGTTCTTGTGGACAAAGCATTCTCCCTCCTGTTTGTCTCTCTCCAGCTCATTACAAATTTTTCTTTCTCCCAGTGACTTGCGGGTTGCTTTGTCAAAAAGACAGGACATACTCAGAAAGCTGGGGGTAAGGTGGTTCTGAGCACAAGCAAGGCCCAGCCTTAGCCTCTTCCTCTCTCTAAACTTTGTATCCTCCTGGAGACTCATGTGTGATCCAAAAGACAAAACTTACATCCGTGCTGGAATGTCTTGTCGCTGTACACCGATTTCTTGATTAAGGAATATGTAAGTCTACAGAAATCTACAGTACCAGTTTGAATTGACAGTCCATAGTAAAACACACGAACTGTTTTCTTGAGTTTTTTTCTGATGATTACACAACATATTAAAAAGAGATCCTTCTACTGTCAAGGCTACCTTTCAAACACAGACAATAAACAACATTATCAACTACTAATTCACGTTTAAACTCCCATGTGAAGGCTACCATACACGAAATGAAGGCCAAGATACCCATCACTGGCGCCAGCTTTTCCAAATGTGAAGGCAAAATCGAATTTTGCTCCCTCAGGGACAAGAGGCTGGGCAACTGGCGTGCCCCGAGCTTTATGGAGGGGATGTCACCGCTCTGCCTCCGGGAGTGGGACCGAACAATGGTGTCCCCCGGCTCCGCGGCCCCAGTCTGAGTGGGAGGGCCACAGCCCATCCGTCTGCTGCCTTAGCAACTGGCTGCTTTGCATACAGCTACAAATATCCTCGGCCCCGACCCGCATGCAAATCTTCCCAGGCAGCGCCGTGCCCCGCGCTCCCCCCACGCCTCCCTCCCTGCCATGTTCCCCGTTTCCCGTGGGCTTGCTCCG
>NW_008239324.1:7323127-7339808 GCF_000691975.1 Corvus brachyrhynchos
GGGGTTCCCGGGAGCGCACAGGAGCCGGCCCGGGGTTCCCTCCACCCCCCCAGCCGCTTGGTGATAGCCCGGGGTGCAGCGGGGAGCGGGGCTGGCCCGGGGTACAGCTCTTATCGGTGCTCCCACAGGCTGCCGTCTCCCGAAGTGATAAGAGTACGTGGAGATAGGCTCAGATGTTTTCAGTGCTCCACTGCCAAAATAAACGGGTGATAGAGAATTCACTTAAATTAGCCGAATTTAACGGTGGCTGCTCTACTTGTTTATATCATCTTAAAAACGCGGCTGCCCAGCAAGGTCTCTCCCGCAAACCGGGCCCTTGAATACTACAGCAAGTGCTTTGTGGCTGGGTGGCTCTCACAACTGCTTCTGCCAGGCAGAGCTGCTTTTTGTTAGGGGTTAATTTATTCCAGTTACAGAAGATGATCACGTAAGTAGGAGGGGATTTTGGGTGGTGAGAAGTACATTCTTTAACTAGGCAGCTAATATCAGTGCTCAGCCTGTCTTGGTGTTTTGCTGTGAGTTTTAGATATAAATCACTTTAAATACAGTGAGTGTTTCTAGTGGGAATGTGAAGAACACTTAGATTTGGGCAGTAGTGTAGTTCTGGTACAAGGTTGTTTTAGCTCTTTGTGCAATCTGTTCTTTTTTTTCTGTCTTGGTTATGTTTAGCTTTCTGTAACCTTTAGGAAGAGGATCTTCCCATGGGCTCATCTGGTGGATCTGACTTACCCTCTGTGAATCATGCATGACTCTAGGCAACAAAAGAAAAAGCAGTAAACACCTGACCTGTTCTTCCTTGCCTGTGCGGTCAAACTTTTCAGACTGCAAATGTTATTGAATGTACAGTAATCCCTGAGGGGAGCCTGCACTGCTCAGGTCTGTGCTTAAGGAAGGCAACAGGGTTATTTTGCTGGGTGAGACTCAACTGTCATAAGAATCAAAGTTCAGTTCCTGCCTTGTTACCTTGCTCCTTTCTCTGAGAACATGTGTTTCAATCTCCAGTATGTGTGCATTGAGAGTTTCTTTCTTTTCTTTCTTTGTATCATTTTCAAGGAAAATTTAGATTTCGAATATCAAGTAACTTACATAGCCCTAATGCCCGTTCTTTCCATGCCTACTGTGGGTATTTTAGGATGATGAAAGGTAGGTACTTTTCCCAAGCTGCCTATTACCACTGACAATTTGAGGCACTAGCCCTAAGGGCTATGCAGGGCCTTTAATTTGTTTTGTAAAATAGGTCTGTTTTACTCTCAGGTCTATGTTTTACATGGACCATATAGTCCATGTGTGTATGAAAGTAACAGGTGTTTTTTCCCATCTCGGCAGATTGAGGTGGAGACCTCGTGGGATGCTTTTTCCAGTAGCTAGCTTTGGCCATGGGTTGGTAAGCGTGGCTTGTGGAAGCTGCTGCCATGGTGGATAAAGGAGGGTCAACTCAAACCACCTCTTTCTTGTGTATGAGACTGCCTGTAGGATGTGTGCAACCAACACACTTCAGGATACCCACTCGTCTCCCTGTCACAGTCCATCAGTCACTGGCAAGCTGTGGTCTCTAATGTGCTGCTGTCCCAACTCCAGTGCTCAGCCATGCTGGTGGAAGTTAGCTGAGTCTCTTTATTTTAAAGCTGATAAATATCTAGTAACTTCTCTACTAATATATGGTAGCTAGTTCTGTTTCTGTTTGAACTCTAACTGCCTTCTATTTTTTAATTTACTTTCACAGTAATTAAGTATTGTTTCATATCCTCAGGGTGTGCCTATAAAGATATGTCTTGCCTACCTGTACTGACAAGCATGTTCTTCCCCACTAGCCTTTTCTGTCTTGACCTAGGTTTCTTGGGTTTGTAGCTCTGTAGAGGGGAATCTGAACTCTCTTGTATTATTCGTTTCAGTTTTGGTGCTGGTTTCTACATCCTGTGCAGTTACCCTGGCCTCTCTACAGGGGAGAGTTGATGATATGACACAGCAGAGGTGGAAGCTGCCGTTGAAGTCAGTATCTCAGAGCTCTTCAGCACTGGCTGAAGCCTGCAGACTGGAGGCAAGAGAGTGACCCTGCAGAGCCTTCTGTAGCAGCTGATTACGGGGCTCATGGAGGGATTTGTTGGTGTTGGTGATGCCCCTGATTCAAGATAAGATAAACTGTTTGACTTGAGTGCAGAGTTCAAGTGCTGTGGCCTTATCAAAGTGCACACAGTTGATCCTGGCCCTGCATGCATGCACACAGAGCTGCCTAAGCAGTGCCCTTGGTCCAGGCTTTCCGGGCCATCAAGTAGCTCCACCACAGTGTGAGAAACTGGTTGTAGTTGTTCTGGTGAACCTTCTGCTGAGAAGATTTTATTTTGACAGCTTGCTATTCAGAACCTGATTTCAAGACTTACTTGGATTGCTGAGTTTGGTTGGATGGCTTGAGGTGACTCATGGCCCTTCCAGAGTGTGGTCATGGCCCTGTAACTGTTTATAGCTGCTCTGTAACAGTCTGCAAAGTAGGGGCTGTGTTGTCCAGTACTCCTTGCACAATATCTTAGGCTGTTGCTTATGATTCTGACAGATTCTTTTTTTGGTTTGATCTTTCTACCCCTGCCTTTATTTGTCATATCTCTGTTTTTGAAGGTTTTTTTCCTAAATTTTGCTTTTTTTAGGGCATCAAGTGATGGGGTGTCATCTAAACTCTACAGTTGTGAAGCCATTCTCCAACAGAATTTCTTGTCAACCATTTCCATAAGAAGACGTTTGTCAGTGTGCAATAATTTAGCTTTGTCAGGTAGTTCCAGTGCTTGCTTATGAATAAAATCAGCCTTTTATTTCTAAGTAGGTTCCACTGACTGCCACTGCTTGTAATAGACTTTGACATCTTTCATTTAGAAAAAGAAGTACAAAGAATTATCCTGTGATCCTATGATAAACACGTGAGCCCTTCTTTATGGATCGTCAGGGATGAGAAATGTGAATTTGGCATCCCCTCCGTCTTTGAAATAACGCCAGCATGTTAGGTTGGGTACACAGGGCAAAGAGAGGGACAGTGGGGTCTGAATAGTGTTTGAAAAACCAAATACACTTTGCTTTACTAGGAATCTCAGCTGCACAGTGCACCAAGTTAACCAAAGTGTGGCAATGTCATGTGTCCTGTGGGAAGTTATTTATCTTCCCTTGACTTTTGTTTGTGGAAATGAGACACTAATCAGCTTGGTGTCACTAACCAGCTTTGGTCAGCTGCCACCCTTGGTTTTTGCCAAGGAATTGCTCTGCTTATGTTCCAGTTATCACATGGCTTTCTCCAAGCCCAGAGTTCTCTAACTAGACTTGAGACCTTTACCTCAAGCTTACATTCTGTGTCAGTGTGTTCAGTGCTCTTGTGCAGCAACAGATTTTGCTGCTCATTTGCAGTGAGCTGTTTTGGAAAATGTGGGTAAAGTTCTGGTGTGATAGCAGTGTGCTTTTACTTTAAATGTCCTCCTGGTTCACTGCTTTAATATGTGGTAACTTACTAGTTTAGATTTTCAGTCTTTTGCAAGACTTGAAGCTAAGCTCATGCAAATGTGTCTGAAGATACTTTTAATGGGGATGCATAAATCATTCAAAAATTCTTCTTCAAAGTGCTTAATTCTTACGTGTAGGTGTTTTGGCAAAGTCCAGAGATAAGATAAAATTAGTCACATAATAAATTAGACACTACAGCTAAATAGGACCGACAGAAACATGTCCAAATAGCACTTAAATTATCTTAAGAACTTCTGCTGGCAGAAGTGTGGGCAAATGACACTGTTATGGTGGTCATAGCGGAATATTTTTGCATAACCTCAGTAGCACAAGCATCTTCAGCATTTTTTGTGTTGCCTAAAAGCCACAGAAAGAAGTCATAGAGGAGGCAGCCTGGGGTAGAGTTGAGGCAGAACCTCTGAATTGTTTCAGAGAAAAGAAAGTAACCTGAGAATAGCAATACTGATGTCAATGAACTATCTCTTCTAGTGATTTGTTAACTATTTTCTTGCTGGAAATGGGATGGAGACTGCATCTTCTTCGATGTAGTTGCATTTTAATCAGGAAGGGTTTTTTTTTCTGTTCTGCTGGCATCTGTTTTCCCTTCTCTGAAAAGTATTATGTGTAAATTTGGGGATATTAAAGGTGTCCTGTCAGTGCTAAATATGTCAATATGTTGTTTCAGAAAGGATACTTGTGGGATCCACAGCAATGGTTATGGTTTTCAGTGCAGATCCTGAAAGGGATCTTAGCAGCAGGGTCATGTCTTAGAAGTCCTGGGAGGTTGTTAAGGTTTTTTTCCTTTTTTTTCCTTTTTACTTTTTAGATTTTTTTTTTCTTTCTGCTTGAGCAGTCAGCAATGAACACAGCACTGATTGCAGTGCTAAATTCCAGAATGCTTTTCTCAACAATACAGGTGAGCAGAGAAGTGGACTCTCGCTTGAGATAAGGAAAAAATGAGTTCGGCATGTGAAAAATGAGAATGGGAAAGTGCTTTGTGACATAATTAGCTGTTCATAATAGCTGGGTGGGTGAAGGAGGTGGTATATACTTTCTTTATACCCTATAAGCAAAGGAATTTTTGTGAGAAGCTTGTTTTCCTTGACCCATGAGCCCATGGTCAATACCTCCAGTTTCTTTTATGAGCTTGTAGTGTAGTAAGGTTTAGTTTGTTAAAATGCTTGTCTAGGAAAACAGAAAAGTTCTTGTTGCTGCATAAACTGCTACTTTTGCTAAGCATGTCTCATACTTCTTATTTGTGCAGTGATTAGGACCGAGCTGGAGAGGCTGCAGCTGTCCAGTACCAAGGAGATCGTGGTGCCAGCTGCTGCTGAACAGGAGACTTAGCTAAATATAGAAAAACATGGGCCTTTTTGTGGGTTCTCTGGTATTTCAGTTATTTGAAAAAGCTCTGGGAAGAATCTTTGTGATATGTCTAAGTGATGTGAAAGCAGCTCCCGTACCCGTGTGTGCGTGGGTCTCCGTGTTGCAAAATACTAACAGAAGATTGTTAAGAAAACCCAAACAACCCTCTGTTGGTCTTTTGCAGCTGCAGATTTTTTGTGTTTTGGAGAACACCTGCATTAGAAGGCTAAGCAGTTGTACATGAAAAGACATGGGTTTTCCATCTAACTTTCTCTGCCAATGCTTGCTAAGTGGCCATTTCAAACTTGAGTTGAGACTAAGTTTGGGAATATTTTAATAATGCTGAAGTTATACCTTCTATACAATCTTTGAACTTTTCTAAAGAATTTTAAGTGCATTTTTGGGTGTCTTGTGTTTGTATTGCATCTCTCTCTCATGTATAAAATTGATCTGTGTGTGTTATTCAATTTCCCCTTAAAAATTTCTTCAGTGTTTCACTTCCTCAAAGAAAATAGTGACATCTGCTTTCTTTTCCCTGCTGCAACAAAATTAAAGCATAAGTTTTTGCATGCTTTTCAATGTAAGATTCAGTTTTGGCTTTTGCTCTAAAGTTCTGTGTAGAATGAAGACTAAGGTAGTTTGCAGTCTCATTGACTAGGAAATGTAGCCAAACATAATAAATGCTGTTGGCTGAGGTTGGCAACACCCACCTTGAGAAAGATCAGAGTTAGTGATCACTGCCTTGTTTTGAAGTGTGTGTAACAGGATGGGGGATACCCTGTGCCACAGGGAGAGGAAAGCTGCATTTGGTGAGTTTCCCCTTCCAAGACCAAGTTAAGGATTTACGTCTGTTTTTGATTGTGATGCAACAAATATATGTGCAAACTGCTTTAAATGTCAGAAAAATTGCTGTTAGCACCAATATGTGGAGCAAAATTTCTTTGATCAAAGGGTCCGTGTCTTCAACTTGTTGGTTCAAGGTTGTTCTTTAAATACTTTGTTCTGTGACCTGAATTACAGAGAAAAAAACCGCACCATTTTAAGACATGGTTTAAAGCCTATTTGATTTACATTTTAGGGGTGTTTCCTTTGTCTTCAGTAACATCTAAATCAGAAATTTTGCATCTCTTAATTGTACTAAGCTGATTTTTATTCTCAGATAATCAAGTTTCAGGTTTTTTTTAATTTGTTTGATTTAGTAAAACTTCTTTCTTAATTATTAGTTTTCAATAGGCAACTGTTTAAATGCTGCCAAGTGATGCCTTAGCAATGAGTAGTACTGTTCTTGTTCTTTCAGTTGAGCTGCTTTGGATGATATCTTTCAGCATACTTGGATTTTGTCATGCATGGAGGACTGTGCATCTTTCACAGTGGCTGCTGTAGCAATTGCCAAGCAAACAATATCTTTGTTTGACTGCAAAATACATAGACAAAAAATACTAGTCTTTTTACAGACTCAAATACTTGACAGTTTTTGTGTCTGTCTTTAAAGAGTCTACACAAAAACACAGCTCTTATAATGCCTGTAGGGTAAATCTCTCTGATTTTGAATATGACAGCATTTTGTATACTGTAACTGCATATATATATATATATATATATAAAAAACTGTGTTTGGAGGTTATTTTGTAACCTGTTTACTGCCTATATGTCCCCAGTAGCTTTTATTTTAGACACGGTTTCACAAGTTTCAAACTGTCATTTCTGAACCATAAAAAGAAGTTCCTGGAGTGAACAGAGTAGCATTTTTTCCTAACAGGCTTTTAATTGGGCTTTAGATTTTGTGGTGGGTGCTAGGTATGGCTTGGAAAAGGAGGTTGTTTGCTTTCCAGCAGTCTTAATTCATGTCTGAGCAGCAGAGGTACAGGTCAGAACAGTTCTGGGAATACATTTTTTCAAAATTTTTGTTGCTGTTAAAGGTACCTGGTGGAGTTCCTTCTTAATCATCTTTTGATCTTCTTTGTGCTCTGTAGGACAGAGAGATGGAATTTGACATGCCAGATAAAGTGCTAATTGCCCCCAGAAAGCTTTTACTTGATGTGCTTATGGGTGAATGGGGAAGTTTGATAACTTGGCAGTTATGATTTACTGACTGGAGGCAGCTTGGACGTGCTGGAAATGTAAATGAAATGGCATTTTGCTGAGCAGAAGATGAGAGGCCAGTGGCAGGCAGGGCTGGGCAAGCAGTGAGGGAGGAGGTGGCTGGTACTGGTGAAGGATGGTCATCATCCCATCTCAGTATTGATGGTCACAGTGCTGCTCCAGGACACCAGGAAGCTCCTTTGTGTAAGGCATTGTGTGCCAGCATTTCCACAGGTATTTACATTTTGTGTTTGCCTCATGTCTCATGGATTTTTGGCCCACAAGTGCATCCTCTTGAATGTAAAATGCTTAATTTGCCCCTTTCTCTCCACTCGAATGACCTGCATTGTCCTAGAATCCCAGCTCTTTCATTGATTGGCACGTGGTCTGTACTGTCATGAGGATGCAATCCATCGATTACTTTGAAAATGAGAATCAAAGCTGTGAGCTGATGTTGGAGGCTGGCTTGCAGGGATCTGTGGCAGGGATTGTATAACAGGATCCTGCCAGAGGAGCGATGACGCAGAGCTGTGTGTAGGGCAGAGGCATGCTGTACTGTGGATAGTTTCAAGGTAATTATGCCTCAACAAAACTGCATTTTCTTTTTCCCCCCTACAGTCTAATCACCAAGCTTCAGTTTCATCTCCTACCAGTAGCCAGCAATTTCTTCTGTTTATCTGAGGGATTTAGAATGTCATTCAATCACTGCATTTACCTTCTTATCGTGAAGCAGGTTAGACCATACAAACTTCTGACTTTCACTTCCATGTCAAAGGGAAAAAAGGCTTTTTATGGTGTGCTGTTAGAAGCTGCTCATTTGCTGAGTTAAGAATGGCAAACTTGTTGAGACTTGCTCTTGCATACTTTAAATTGCTGATTGCTGCAGTAAAACACAGTTTTTATGCCCTGGAGTATAATTGCTTTCCATAAAATTATCTATAGCAATGCAACTTTGTTTTGTGACCCAGTCTCTGCTTGCAAGCTGAGTAGTCCTGAGCTTAGTTAACTGTGTGCAAAGTCCACCTCTGGATTTCCTTGTAGGAGGTCAGATCTGAGTCAGGACTAGAAGTAGTTCAAGAGGATGGCATAGCTGCTGCTGTGTCTGATGGAGGACAGCACATTACTGTTCTCCTCTGCCTTCTGCCTTTGCATTCAGGAGCTTTGTCTTCCTGATCTTCTTCTTCAATAGTATAATTGATCTTATTTTTCCTGCTACTTGCTGTAGTATGTATTTGTCTCCAGGGCTGACACAAAGGTAGAAGTGTGTTAATTGTCTTGCAGGTCTGATTTTAGAACCTACTGCTCCTGTATATTTTTGGCTTTGTTCTGCTAAGGTTTTAACTGTCCAGCCTGTGATTTCACAATATGAAGTGCTTGGCAATAGTACCACTTGACCATCTCCCCTCAACAGGTTCCCTTCCTTGATTCCTGTTTGTGTTCTGGACGTGTATTGGGGCACAGCTGTTTTGAGAGCATCACAAGCCAACCCTTTCTTCAGTTCCCACATGGAACTTTTATCTTGACTTCTTTGCCTAGGCCAACACAAACCACTCCCTCTTGATGTGTCTCTGTGTTCCATGAAATGCAGTAACAACGTCAGAGGTTAATTTCTGGGACATGGTAAGCAAACATGAAAGGAGGTATAGTTGAGCCATATTTGGTAAATCCCAATTCTACGTAACCAGATAGTAGGATGATTATCTGCCTTGTGTTAAGATGCCTTTTAGACACATGCAAAGGTGCTTTAAAGCTGTAACTCAAGGCAACACAGACAGAATGGTTTAATTGCAATATTTTGCCTTTGCCCTTTTAAGACACTGTATTGTAGACTTTGTGGTAGAAGCATATATTTAGCAGGAGCAAACTCATTATTATACATCTTGGAGTGTTTCCTGACTTAGACTGTGTTCCAGCTGCCTAATTCCTGACTGGTGGAGCAGAAAAGTGATCTAATGTTGCTGATTGCTCCTTGAAGAGTCTTAACTGTGAGCTAATGTGTTATACTCACTTTGCTCTGATGCTCTTGCAAACAGATGAACCTTTTGTAAAATGATGGTAAAAGCCACTGCGGCTTCTCCAGATATCTGACTTTATCTTGGTCTGTGCTGTGTTGCACTTTGTGAAATGTGTTGTGCTGTTTTGGGAGACTTGTAAATGTGTGTCAAAATATTTGTATTTTAGAAGTACGGTGGTTTGCTGTTTATCATGTGCAATGTCAGAGATCCTTCCACCCTCTAAAATGTTCGGTGGGAAGGAGTGACTCCCTTTGCTTGGAGAAGTCTCATGCTGACTTGTACTTTCTGTAAGTATTATGACCAGAGTTACAGTGAGTTTGGCTGTTTGTAGCACTTCACACTGAAAGGTCATCCTTGGATTTCAGCCTTGGACTATATGCAGGCTTAACTCTTTTTTTCCTCTTCTTTTTTCCTCCTCCTTAAAACGCCCTCCCCCCTTTCCTTTTTCCTTGGTTTAAAAAAAACCCCAAAACTCTCATGAACTTTGTTTTCACATGGAACACAGTACTTCTCAAATGTAGGAAATATCTGATGTTCAGCACTTTCTGTATGACTTAACTGACTGAAAACTAATGACATTCAGGTTTCACAATAAGCTTGTAACTGGTTACCAATGTCTTTCTGCTGTCTTCCAGGAATGGATAGTAGATGTCTGTGAATGTACATTGTGTAGTATGCAATGCACAGAATGTACATGCACTGAAATGTTCAAAGTAATTAAATCTTCTTTTTTCTGTTACTTTCTGCATGTCTGGAGCATATTTAGCATCCTGGCTTCTACCTTATTTCTTTCCACTTGTTCTCTGTAGGAAGCTTTTTGAGCTGGTGGCCATACTGGCTTTTAGTGGTCGCTGTTCCCATCTGCTTTCTCTCACTCCGAGGTTTGTGTCTGTACAATTGTTTCTTTGACCTATGTTGAGCTGGAGGAGGGAGCAGGTATGTCCAAAATTGTGGTGTGTGGACTTTTATTTTTGTTGTTCTCTCTCTTGTACTTTGAAGCCATGGTCAGCTGAACATGTATAGGGCTGAAAACATTTCTCTGTATTTGGTATCAGAGAGGAAGGTGGATTTGAATTGAATATTGCATGGAATCTGCATGCTGGTCTCACAGATTTATATTGCAGTCTTTCAGAAAAAGTGAGAATGTGTTATAGCAAGACAAGAGGCTTTTCCTGAGGCAGGGAAAATACCAGAATGCTGCTCCCTGTATTTTGATAGAAGGTGTGCTCTGAGGTGCCCTCATGCATGTGAAGGGATGGAGTTTCAGGGAGGATAGTCGTGAGAAATGGTTTGGAGTCGTTCCACATGAAAGAACCTCTGAAGTGGATTACAGTGAGATACAAAGGTTGTTTTTATAGTGTTTTTTTTCTCTTCTGGCAATGACAAGTTATATTATGAAAGCTCCTAAGTGATGTGAGTTCCTAAATTCAGTTTCTCAAAAGTGACTTGGCATCTTTAATTACACAGGTATTCCCAGTGATTGCACCTATCTCATCATGTAGATAAGTCTCAGTGTGGTGTGTGCTGGTATCCAGAGGACCTCCTCGTGAATGGGCAGAATGGTGGGGGCTCTGGTAATTATGAAGTGCTTAGAATCGTTACGTTAGTATTTCCTCGTTTATCTTATATACACCTCCCATTTCATCTTGCTTTTGCTTTTTTTTTTGTGATCTTGCATATGGTTCATCCATTAATAGGCCATCATATTTTAATGTATTGAAGATGGAAAGAAATAGATCACTATTTTCACTTGAAAGCTGGAATGCCTGCAGGGCTAACGTCACAGAGCCACACTTTTCGTGGCATTGGCAGGTTTAAAACCCTGTCTGATTCCACACTCAGCAAGCATCAGATTTGTGGCACACTTGTCTGAGTAAGTGTGCAAACAACTGCAATGTGCCTCTTAAACATGTCTGGGTTTGGATTTGACAAGTAGCATTTTCTGTAAGATCCTGATATTTGTATATTTTCTCAGTGTTGAAAGGATTGTAATGCCAGGATTATATCAGTGTCGGCTTAGTTCTCTGTGAGAAACCCTTGCTTCCTGGAAGAGATCAGTCCAGTTCAATATTGCAGCCAGCACCTTGTCAGAGCAGGTAGAGAAAGTTCCTTTGGAAATACAATATTATTGAAGTTGTGCAATCCTCAGGACTTCACAGAGGAGACATTTACTAAAGCATATGCTAAGAGCTGGAAGAGGAATAATGGTAAATCAAGTTACTGAAAATGTCAAAGAGCTATTACTAAAGGGTAAGTACTTCATGTTGATATTAGCACCTACAAAGAATTGTAGTGTTCTGAAACTATCAGTGTATCTTAACTGAAAAATAAAGTCGTAGTGCTTTCTGAAACACAGGATTATTAAATTGTTAAATCCTTCTGGTTGTGTAGGTTCAGTCAGCTTTGTAAGGCTGTTCTCTACTCTAGTTTTGCAAAGGACAGTAGAAGTCTGATAGTAACGTCACACATGTTTATCTAGGGATAAATCCAAGATCTGTGCTTGATTGCGTACTTGATTTTGTACTCTGCTCCAGCCTGTTGCATAGGGTATTGTCTGGGAAAGTTTTGGCTGTTTCTTTCAAGCAGAGCACAAGCAAATGCCATCTTTTGAACTCTGAACTGGTTCAGAGGAACGAATATATTATCAATAATACAGCTTTTTGTTTTATTTTTTGGTACAATTATGCTTTGTTTGTGTCACTTTTGTAGGTGCCTTAACTGTTGCTGATGGTAAATATGTACTGCAGTGTAGTATGTAATGAGTCTTAAGAATCACACCTTTAGTAGTTGGGTAAAATTCAGTAAACCCAAAACTATTTTGACAGTGTCAATTAACAGTGAAGTAAATAATGTTATTACATAGCATAATAACGTTATAATAGTGGGTGAACAGCATGTATGATTAAAATACCCACGAATGTCAATAGTTTGGTGTTTAAGCTGCTGTTTCTGGTGGAAACGTGTGTCTGGACCAGGCATGTGAGCATTCGGTGTTGCCAGTGTAACTCAAACTGATAGTTTGAGCCTGTTTTTAAAGTACAGAGGATCTCAGAGCTATCCAGGGAAAGATCTGTCCTTTCATTCTGCTATGCTTTCCTCTCATAAGCCTTATTGTGCATGGGTTCTTAACTAGTGTGAATTTGGCCTTTATTTTCATAAAACAGTGGGTCAGCTGAGATTTTACAGCTTGTGCTTTCTGCCACCTTCAGTGAAAAAGACCTGGTTGCCCAAGGTCTTGTGTGAACTGGCATGAGCAGATTTCAGTTAGTTATTTCATTAGTAATGCCTAGTCTGTAGTGTGAATGAGTTTTATCTAACTAGATGCAATGCTATTTATTTCCTGTTTCTCCTGTTTCTAGTGTAAATACAATAATCCTATTAAAAAACCCCACACACCTAAAACATCCCAGCCTCAAACCAAGAACTTAGTGGAGTTTTCAAAACATTTTGAGATTTTTTTTTTTTCTGAGCTTGGAATGTCTAATGCTACTTTTGACTTTTTGCTACTGCAAAATAAAGAAATTACTGTTTTCAGTTTTGAAAAATATGAAAGTTAAATCACGACTTTCTGGTTTTTTCCATGAAAAAAATGCTCTGGGTAACACTGACTACTTTGTAGCTAGAGGGAAAATAAGTATTCCTCATTATCAGAGCCCGTGATGTCAGCTGCCTGTTCTGCTGCCATAAATGAGTTTCCAACTAGAATTTTCATATTAGAAATTCTTTGTGTTTCTGTCTAGTTGTATGTTGTCCATGGAGAAACAAGCATTTCTAATAGGCTTTTTAAATTATTGCTTAAAGTTATCTTTACTGTGGACTGCTGCTGATGTTGGATTAGGATTTTTGCTAAATTGTTGAAAGTGAGTAATTTAAGAAAAGAAGCAATGTCTGATTTCTGTTAATGAAATGTCAAGGTAATGATATCTGTAAAAGCATAATTGTGCATTAAATTATTTGGTGTAGTCTCACGAATGAACCAAGAGAAATGTTCCATAACAGTTCTGAGAATGAATAAGAGTTTTGTTTAGTCCAGCCACATGTGAGGAAGCACATGAATAGAAGCAGATTTGGAATGTATTTGAAATCAAATTGTTATCTGCATATTTCTTGGGTTATCCTAAAATGACAGTCTCTGGATATACTTCAGCAGTACTCTTGAGTGCTTGACTGCTGAAATGTGGAGATACCAGGATTTTTGGAGTGCTGGCAAAGTCCAGGAAGATTGTTGAGATCTTTCTGTTTCTCAGCAATACTCAGACCTGCAGGTCTTGACAGCGTGTGGGTGATGAGCAGAACACTCTGAACATTACACAGCCTTTGGGAGGAGCAGTATGAGTGTTATCCTTATTGACATCTGGGAAATGGTGTCTCAGGAACTGTGTTAAAAACAAACCAAACCCACAAAATGTGATAAAAATGGACATGGACGGC
This sequence comes from Corvus brachyrhynchos, assembly GCF_000691975.1. NCBI lineage: Eukaryota > Metazoa > Chordata > Aves > Passeriformes > Corvidae > Corvus > Corvus brachyrhynchos. The sequence goes on from NW_008239324.1 coordinate 7,336,498, forward strand.
TTTTTTATATTAAAATTTTATCCATAAGGCTGTGAAGAAATGCCCTCAAAATAATGTGACTAATAAAACCTGATTATGCAATAATTTCTGTTTGGAGCAATCCCACTGGTTCTCTAATTTTTTTTTCCCCTCTGTAGAATACCTACTTTGGGCGTATTCATTTGCTTCTAGATCTTGTGAGAACAGTTAAGTGTAGCAAACCTATTTTGATTTTGTGGTCAAAAATCAATGTAAATTGTGTCTTAATTACCAGTTGTGTAGAAATTTGCAGAACTTACTGACACATGAAAATCTGAGAAAGCATAAATAAATCAGAACAGAACTAACTTGCTTTCCAAGTGGGATAAATTTTGTCTACCTTAAGCCATCTATAAATTCGGGTTTTATTTAGGTTAGGCTCTCTTTAGAAGTAATTTGCAGCATGTCAAGGTGCATGCACAGGAGAGGCACTCCCAGGGTCAGCTAATTGAGTCATCTCTTTCTAAGTGAGAAGTGAGCCTGTGTGATTAGTTGGCTGTAATTGCCTGCTGTTTAGATTGCTCATATTAAGGGGAACCCACAGCAACTACTTGGGTATCAACTCTGATTTCTAATCTTAGATTTCAGTGTTACCAGTAGACAAAATATTATAAGCATGAACGGTTTGTTTCTGTAATTAAAAAAAAAAGAAGTCAGATCAAGTAATGTTCTCTGTGCATAAAAATGGCTCAGTTTGTGCCCGTAACTATCACAGGCTTTGTGGCCAGTAATACTTGTGAAATAGTGTCTGAGTGATAGCAAAACATGGTGTTAGCTGCTAGACAGGCTATTTCATCGCAGTGTTTGTTACTGTGGTGTACACAAAAGAGTCTCTACATGCATAGTACAATTGCAAGTGAGATATTAACTCTCATGCTGCTCCAGAAATTAAATTACATTGAGGGGAGGAGTGTTGGGCTGTCCTTTGAGCTGGTTTTCTAGGAAATATCTGCTGTTTGTTAATTATAAAGGGGTAAATAAACCAGCATGGTTCTTGGTTGAGCCAAGCATTTCAGTTCCAATTCCGACTTGTACTCTGATTCACACTGAAATTCTTTGAAGAAATTTAGTCCCTCACTTAAGACTCTTAACTCTTGGTACTTGAGGCAGGGAGGATTCTGGCAGCCCTGCATGCCATCCTCACATGTCACAGCAGTGTCTGGAGCTTTGTCCAGCTTTGCTGCCACCAGAGCGTGTCTGAGGCTGCGTTCCTCCTGAGATGCTATGAGCCTCTGCCAGCTGGCATTAGCTCAGATATGATGTGCCTGTAGAAGCACAGTGGCAGAAGTTTCTTACCAAAGTTCAGCCCTCTTCAGAATTTGCTTTTTCTTTAATGTTTTAACCGTGCAGTAGCTTAAGTGGCATTGCTCTATTTGCTTTCCTTGTTATCTGTGTGGGCTGGTCAGGTTCTGTCCACCTGTGCCTTCAGCACATCTTAACTTCCCAGCTAGCTAAAGTTTCCATTAGAAGTAGGGGAGCATCTCTGAGTTAGTCATGTCGTGATGCAAAAATCTGTAGTTTTTTAAAAGATGTACTAGTTTCCTCTTCTTTACCTGAATGTGATGAAGTAGGGGAGTGGTGGTTTTTTGTAAGGGAGTTCAGAAACTGGCAGTAGAGGAGAACAAAACCTTGACAGGTCAAGTCATGCAACTGCTCTTGCCACCTTCTCAATGGTTATTTTAGTCTGGCTGAGTAGACCTTATCATTGTGAAGCTTCCTGGTCTTTTTACAATAGTCTCACTGTGCCTAATTGTTCAGCTTTCATTTATCCTCACTAATCTGTCTTTAGTTACTTTCATATATGTCTTTTGTTTGTAATTCTCTCTAAATTCTGGTTTTCATCCCTCAGTTACTAAAGAAAACACAATGGCTTGCACAAAAGAATTGCATTCAGCTTGCTCAAGCAGTGAAACTGTGTCTGTCTGGCCTAATCCTCCTTCAGAAGGAAAGCAGTAACATGAATACTGTCCTCCGTGTTCTTAATCCTTTTTTATTAATTTATTTTTTAAAAGTAAAGACAACATTAACCTTTTGGAGAAGAACAAAATAAAACCAGTCAGTAGAATATCTGCTGCAATTTAGTCACAGTGTTTTTTCTTGGCTATGAGGCAAAAGTTTGGACATCCATTTATTGCTTTTGTTCTGTTTCCTGAGCTTGTGTGATGGCATTGTGGGACTATGTGCACTTGAGAGTTTTAGATTTTGTTCCATGGATCATCTTTGATGTTTTAAGGAACTCAGGTGATCCACAGGATGAGGAATGTGTTCTATGGACCTGTGCCCATATTTGCGTAGGGGAGCTTCTAGAATGTTCAGGGAACTATGCTGGAGACGTTTAAATAAACTGTATAGTTGAAGCGGTGACTGCAAATAGAATTATCTGGTTTGGAAGAGAACTGGTAGCATTCAGAAATAAAACGCCTTAATTATCGAAAGATAATGAAGACTTGAGAAGCAATGAAACAAGTGAAGGGGAAATATTAGCCTACTTGGAATACAGCTTGAATGCCTCAAAATTTGAGATTAATTAGGGACTAAGGCAAATAAATTATTCTCTATTGCAGAGTGTTTAGCTCCCTCTTTAAGAAATGTTCCTTGCAAAGCAATCTTGCATGATGAAAACTAACACCACATAGCTACTGGTCAGGACCAAAGACTTGATAACTAAGAATGTGGAGAACTGTGCGTATGTCACGGGATGGTGCTTGCCCAGGAGACTTCATGCTTCAGAATGTAAACTGTCCTCGGGTGAAGCTGGGGCAAGAATTCCCCAGAGTAGCTTTCCAAGGTCACATCCGCTCTCCTCCAAAACTGATGGTCTCTTTGAAGCTGCTGCTATTGCTCATTGGCAGAGAGAATATACTGGACAATTTTTTTCTTGCAATGTAGTTTCTGTACTGTGCTGCAGTCTGGTCTGTTTTGTCGAAGTACAATTGTGATTCTTGTTGAGGAAATGGTCATTTGCTGGAGGTTTTACTCCTGAAATGGAAACACAGTATGAGAAGAGAGAAAGTGAGAGAAATTATTTAGAACATGTCTGTAAAGTAGAGATTGCATTGAACATGCAGCAATGGTTGAAAGTGCTTTTTGACTGTCATTTAATTAGGTGTATTTAAGTTAGCAGTGTAATAGTCTTGAGTTAGCACTCATCTCTGCAGCACCCTGTTCTGCTTATTGGTGAAGTGGAACTAGGATGTCATTGTAAAGAACTTGCATATAAACTTCCACTCCTTCACTTCCTGTTGAAAGTGTACAATGTTTGAGAGGGACTTTAAGGTGGCACTTCATTAGAT
>NW_008239324.1:7339821-7377859 GCF_000691975.1 Corvus brachyrhynchos
GGAAGGTTCACTTTTATTTTTGCATTGTCTGCAGTAATTCATATGTATGTTATTTCAGGATAATGGAGCTAGTGCTGTGAATGTGGTAAAAAGCCAGTTGTACTTCTCTATCATCTGAACCATCAAGAGGAAAATGTGCCCTAGCAATTGCAAAATCAATACTATATTTCCAGTCACTAGTTCTACTGAATTTTCTATTAAGTTTGGGCTTCCTGTGTGCAGGATGGTGTATAAAGCAAGCATGCCAAGGAGTCAAATTGGGAAGGAAAGTCTAAGGGAAAGGGTGTGAGTGATGCTTGAACTTGTAAATGGAAAATGAGAGAAAAGATGGAAGCTCTTAGAGAGAGAAAGAGGTCTTCTGAACAGACCAATTGTGAAAAATTGTCAGTGGTAAAATGAAGATGCATCTAAAAAATAGTATCAATTAAGTTGAAGATTCATCTTAAGTCACTGGTCTTTGTCAGACTCAGGGAGATGGTATGAAGTAATCTTTCTTAACTAAGGAGAGGTTATGTGGATTATGGTAACAAGAGCATTTTGAAAGAGCAAAGCAATTATCATCTTGCTTAAAAAAACGAGATTAAATGTATGACTGCATCTTGGCAACAGTGGGATTTGTACATAAAAAGGTTGAGAGTTTCTGTAAGCGTTACAAGTACAAGAACATCCATTATACTGACTTGACACAGTGATAAGGTTGGGTTCCTGATGGAAGAAGGAAAACTAAGAAAGCAAAGAATTGCTTTAAAAATCACGTGCTGATTAAACCCCTCCCACCCCACTCCCCCCAGCTGATATTTCAAACATTCAGTCACCAGAGCTAGTATATGTAGGATTTCCTATCTAGTATATAGGATTTCCTATATAGGGCATATAGGAATTGAGGAAACAAGCCAAGGTTGCTCATGACCTTGCTGTGTTTGGTAAGTGTAATGGTGAGAAGATACTGCAGAGACCAGAGCACTGAAGAATAGAGCAGACAGTATTTCTGTTGATGTCGTAATTTGCACCTTCATTTGTGTCAAACTTAATGAGTAAAGGTAATGGCAGATAATTCCATTTCCTCAGCAAAAACTGCAAATGTACTTTAACCGCAACAGGATGGGGGGACTGCAGCATGCACTGCAGCAAAATTGATCTGGTATATTCCAGTATAGGCGTAACAAATACAGCAAGCAAGCAGTTTTTGCAGATTTTTACCTTTGCTGAAGTTGATAACCATTTGATTTTGAAGCTGTGTTGTTAAGCTTACTGATGTTTTCCTAGTAGTGTAAAAAATTCTACAATTACAGCAAAGTGAGCATCTCCTATGTGTGGGTGGGGTCAGCAGATAAGCTGAGCCCACTTGTTAAGGCAGCTGCTCATTAACATTTTGGGGTTAGTTGTCAGAGCTGTGAGAAAGGCAGTAGGTACATAAACACCATAGGCAGCTCTTTTCATATATTTTTGGTCAGCTAAGTATTTACTTACAGAAGCTTAAAAATCCCTCTGTTCTTTGTGAATATTGTTTTTCCAACACTTTTGTTCAAAGCACCTGTCAGCAATTTCCAGAAAGTTGTGCTGCTTTCTATGCATCCCTGCCCCTCAGTAAGAGTAGGACTGAAAGTTCTCATAATTTTTTGGCTTATAACAATTACTTTTGTAACAGTGTGGTTTGTGCTGATGACTATGTGTAGGGGAGGACTCTTCTCTTTGCCTGTTAGGTTCATTTTGTAAGTTGATTCAAATTTCAAAATGCAGAGATGTTTTCACTTGAATTTTATTCAGATAATTTAGTGTAGCCTTGTTGAATTGATTACCATAATCACTGAAAAGATGCACCAAAAAATCCAGCTGTTTAATCTCTCGCTTTTGGTGTATTCAGTGTACAATATTTTAACTTGCAGTATTTTCATTTGAGATAATAGTTTCTTTTTCTTTCATTTTTAATTTCTACAGTGGTTACTTTTGTAAATAGAAAAAAGTATTCCTTGGATTAATCCTTTCTTAAGGAGATGCTCTTGGAAATCATTCATTTGTACTGGCTGAGGGAGCAGGGAGTGAAGAGGTACGGGCAAAAGAAAAGAATTTTTGTTTGTTGATCAGAGGGTAATGGGAGACATAGGTCCAAGAACTTCTGAAGACAGAAATCAATTTAATCTTTTTTTTTTTTTTTTTCTTCCCTCAGAGGTTGTTTTAAACTATAGTGCCCTTGGTTGTTTATTTTTTTTTTTTTATTACTACTTGCTCTACTGATCTTCCATGCTATCCTTTTTTTAAACATTGTTCATTGCATATGTGAATGCTCTGGTTTTAATTTAAAAGTATAAAAGGAGCCTGACGAATGCACAGCCTTAAATATTCAAAACACTGTAAGGGTAAAATCATAATGAGGGTGTTGAATGTCTGGGATTAGTGGGCATAGTGAACAACCAACAGCATTTAAAAACTAAAAAGGTGCTTTGGGGGCTGTTTACCTGTATTGTCATTAGAGAAGCTAGTCTTTGAAGTGTTCAGTCTTACTAAATGTATCTGATTGGGTCGGACATACAGCTCAAAGGTTGCTGTTATCATTAGTAGGGATTTCTAAATGCAGAGGAACTGCCCTAGTGCTTGTCACTGTTCTGTGTAAGAAACAGTTACAGAAGTGAGCACTAGAGAGTAAAGGCACATACAGCATTGTAGCTGTGACCCCACTCGTAAATTTTACTTTGAGGTGACTTTTTATTCTATTTTAATGAAACAGAGGAGTAGAAACAACTCTACCTTGAGAGTAACACCTTTGATATTGCTAGCATTATATAACTTGAGATACTAAAAAGAAACATATTCAATTAACCAAATGAGTTTATTCCCTATGGATTCATCAAGATTACAAAGTCTCATTCTCTGCTTATCAAAACCTGCTTCTTTTTTTCTTCGCAGGTCATGGCAACCATAAAGAAAATAGTCCTTTCCTGAGCAGTTCAGAAGCTGGCAAGGGAGGTGATTACTATGACAGAAATCTGGCCTTGTTTGAGGTAATTTCTAGCTGTTTTTTATACTTCTGATGTGATCTGTGATCTTCCATGATGGGAGGGATTGAGCACATCTTTCTCCCCAATATGCCTTTTTGTGGGTGTCCATCTGTTGTCAGAGGTACCAGCAGGCAGAGAGATCCTGTATGGTGGCAGAGCTCAGGTATGATGACCCCCTGGGTCTGTGAGGCAGAGGTATAACTCTGTGTAACGGTATCCACCTGGAAAAAAGGAGGGGCAGACACTCATGCTGGAGCCTTTTCCATAAGTGATGGCACAGGGCCACACCAGGTGTGCAGGCTCTTCTGTGGGACTAAGTAGAGGGAGTAGCATCCCAAAGGCCATGCTGCTGTGCTGAAAATCCCTCAACCCCTTTCTGGAAGGAATTGTAATCAGGTTTTTAAACATGTGAACTGCAGGTCAGATCAGAGGAAGGAATAAGAAAAGGGGTGCTTGGCTCATGGCATCCCTTAAGGATGACCCCATTTGGGGTCAGTTTCTGCATCATGTACAAAGCACATAATGCTACTGATCCCACCAGAAACTGTTCAAGGTGATACCTAAAGATATGATAAAGCTGCAGACAGTGAAATCTTTCTCATCTAGTTTTTATTTCCTGTGTGGAAGGTTGTTTCTCTATACCATGCATTCCTTATTGTGCTACAAGACATGCAAGACTTTTTAATTTCAAAGGGAAAGGGAATGATTTTGTTCTGGAGCTTTTTTTCTTCTCTCCCCTCTTGAGCTTTCAGAAACAGAAATTGGATGGGATGAGTGTAAAGGTGGGAGGCCTTCCATACATGTGGTTTTTGGGAATTTTGTCTAGATCCACATGAATTAGATAACATAGTTTGAAAAACAGGAAAATTATCAGACTGCATACATGTCTAGAATTAGCAGAGTTTAATCACTAAATCTCTGATTTGTTTGGCAACTTGACCTTTTCAAAAGTGTATCTGTTGATGTAAGTTGATGTTAGACATGCATGCAAGGTACACATTCATTTTCTTACAGTTCCAAGGCTCTGACTTCTTTATTGCTGTAATTACGCTTTTCAGCACCTAAGGAGAATGATTCATATGGTGCAGACATTTTGGCATAGCCTTTTCCTATCAGAGTTGCCCTCCTTTCAGAAAATTAAAACCTCTCATCAGTGGTTCAGGCACAGTGAAATACTCTGTCATTCCCTGGATGATTTTCCTGGTGTGTTCCCTGGTAGCCTCAGGCATGCCCAGGAAGGCATGATCCCAGCCACCCTTCAGAAATGCTGTGAACTGCAGAAGTTGACTTGTTGTCTTTTTCCACAGGAAGAACTTGATATACGACCAAAAGTGTCATCTCTGCTTGGCAAGTTGGTCAACTACACAAATCTTACTCAAGGTGTCAAGGAACATGAAGAAGCAGAAAGTACTGATGGATCAAAGAAGAAAGTATCAAAAGTAAGTAAAGATTCTCTCCATGGGCAACTGATGAATGGGATGATCCCCTATGTGATCTTTGGGGAGCTGGCCTCCTTTCTGATCTTTCTTAACCTCTCTCAGGAGCCACAACAGTGTTGCAAAGAAATGACATAGAACCTGTAGGGAACCAGCTGCTACCGGAGAAGATGTGGTGGTTAAAACTGTGCGCTACAGTGCAATTCCTTACACTCGGTGTGGATTTAGATAAGAAGGAGATAGGCTTTTAGTGGGATCCAAATTAAAACTAAACAGTCACCCAGCATTTTCCTAGTGCTGTTTTAGCTGCCCAGTGGTATCTGACACATCTCTAGAAGCCTGATAGGTAATGACACAAGGTTTGCAGGAGACAACACCTGTCTAGAGTGGTGGGTGGAGGTCAGATTGACACCCTGGGGCAGCTCAGGAGTCATTCTGGTGTCAGACACTTAGGCAACTGAATTCTGCCCCAAAGGATCTGCATTTAGATGGTTGGCCCATTTGGGCTGGCCTTGGAATGGCTGTAGCAGGTGAGGTGTGATTGTTGGTAGTTGATTTCTCTCAGGAGGGCAGTGCTTAACTGCTCCTTTCTCCTCTGGCAGTGCCGCAGGTGCTTTGGTTACTGCTGCACCTGCAAATGGTGTGGTTGCATTTTATGGCTTGCAGGCTTGTCAGTTTGCTTGCAAATTCTGTCAAAAGAAAGGTTTCCAAAAGATAGCACTTGAATTCTGCAGGTTTTATAGCACTGCCCTACAAAGTTTGAGCCATTTCAGAAAGAGATGGCAGTGATAATGTTGAAAACCAGCAGTGCTCTCAAGGAGCATGCATGTTACCCCAAGCTGAATGCCCTTACTCACACTCCAGTTCCTTACTCTGCAATTTTACACTGGGGATAACAAAGTTGTTTTGTCAATGTGAAGCTTAAAATTCAGTTTTATTTGAGACCACATGCACTAAAGTTCTGCAATATTGTGGTTAATGAGACATCATTACAGGACTGAGCTAAGGTTGTCTGGGTGAAGTAGCTGCATTCTGGTCCTATAAGCTGACATTAAAAACGTAATTTAAGCATTTTAATTATGATTTTCTTTTGTGTGGTACTTGTTACTGTATTAATGTCTGAGTCTTGTCCAAAGCTTTTACCTTCACATTACTAATAAAGAATGTCACCTCATCTCTGTTTTAGCATGCTTTTGGTGGGAATAATGGCAGGCATCAGCTGTTAATATGGTATTATTGCATAATCTAAAATAATTTTCACCCTCTTGCTATCAGAAGCAGATTGATTAGTTCCCTAACAAAAGTAGAATGGTGAGGGATACAATAGATACAGTCCTTGTGATTTTGAGGAAGTTCCGATCACTTTTGCTGTTTATTTCCTTATTGATTGCCTGACCAGAGTACTAGGGTAAGATGCAGACCAATCTGCAAGCTTCTGTGATGGAAGAAGAATTGGGAGAATTTGGCAATGGGACTGTAATATACAGCTGGCTAAAGCAAATGTATATAAAATTTCACAAGGTAAAAATGGGGCAAATACCAGAAAACTGAGAACTTGTTTTCAGTCCCTGATGGAGTACCATGATTGTGTGGTCTTAATATTTCTACATCTAGGTGTGATTTATGTTTGCATATTTTCAAGCTGTTTGCAGCCATTAAAAAGGACTATTAACTTTATTAAAGCTTTGCTTCTGTGACAAAATGGAGTTCAGGTTTAATAACTGGGTTTTCCTGCATTATGTTTTCCCGTGTCTCAAAAATGTGTGTTCACAGACTTCACAGATATTTTCTGTAGAGTGGGTTTGGTAACCTTTCCAAAAGTGACAGTATCATGCTGTATTAATATCTCAGTGTTTTCTGTGTAAACACTGCAGTTTCCTTAGGTGAACCTTTGTCTTCATGTCGGTCTCTGGGATAAATTACATCAGCTGCAATATTGTAACTGCAGGTTGAATTTCTTCTCCCTCTCTTGCCATGAGCAATATAAAATTTTAAACATCTTGCAGAATATAAGACGACTGAAAAACTTGGCCAATAATTACAACCATTAAACCCAGAAAATTCAAAAGCAGTAACTGGACAAGGGTATGGATTGAAGGTATTCAGAAACAGTGCAAATGGGATTCTTCTACATATTTGTTTTTAATGGTCTTTGAAGTATAAATCACTGTGCTGCTGTTAGCTTATCTTTCCCATTTGAGCATGAGAACAGAAGTCTGGCAGTCCTCCAGCAGGTCTGTTTTAAGTGGTTAAACCACTGTTAACCCACCCGTTGTTGAGTGCTGCACTGAGAGTGCTCAGCTGGTGTGACAAAGAATAACCTGCCTGTCACTTGCTGGAACTGGCATCTCATAGGCAAGAGCTGGAGCAAGGCAGATGAGCAGGCTCTAGATCTGATATTCAAAAAGGAACTGAGGAAAGCAGTCCTTTCAGTAAGTGACTGTAATTCTCTTAGCAGGTAAGACATGTCTCTCAGTGAGTACAGACATGCCAGACATGCCAGCCAAATCATATCCTTTCAAATCATTTCAGTGCAAGACATCTTAATATGAACATATTATCCTGTTTCAGCAACCCCACTAAATACTTTTGATAGTAGCATTCCGTGTTAGGTACAGGTCAGGTAAAATTGACACAACTCCAATGTAATATGGTAGAAATTGGATTGCTTATTCTTTTCTAAATACAGTCTTACAATAAAGCACTTAACAGTCACAGTGCTATAGAAATATCCCCTTCTCATGATGGAAAAAAATTAGATAAACTGTTGTAGTTCATGTATCTTTAACAGGGCAATTCATTTCTGTGCTGCTGTCTGTCCTCATGCTATAGAGAACCGTGAGAGGTGTCATTGCTGATCAATGTCCCTGAGCCCTGCAGCCAAGTGCTTTAATAACCCATCACACTGGCACAATGGAAATAGTGTCCTTCAGACTCAGATCAATATTTACATAAATTATGTGTGCAGCTGATGAGAGTGAGCAGAAACATGATCTGCATCACTGAAATTGAGACTGTTTTCGAGATTTTTCTGTCCCTTCTTAGTTGTTCTAAAACAGTGTTCTTCAAAATGTCTCTCTTTTATTTCATTTATGCAGCACAGGGTGTTACATTTTTTCATGTGGTTGCTATTGAGGCTGAACATAATAATACCCTTGTTTCAGGTCACATTCTGTTGAGACTTCAGCACTGGTTTAGTATCACTCAGTGATGATTAGATGCTATAAAAAAGGGTCAAGTCACTGCAGGTTATTGGTGTGTAGTGGTTAAATCTTTCTGTGGTCAAGGTGGTTCAAGTAATATTTGTAGATCATTCTTTCTTGTATTTTCTTTTTCCACAGGGCTGAGAAAATCTAGACTAAACTTATGCCTGAGATACACTTAGTAATACTGTGGCTTGAGTTTTGGCTGTGGGCAGACACTTGGGCATTTCCTAGGCTGCTCTGCTCTGCAGTGGTCTCACAAATGTACAACTAATGCACAATTTCTCTTCCTCTGTGGTCAAAGTGAGCTTGTAACTTGATAGGCTTAGGAGGCCACTTAAGAGGGAGGGGGAGAAGATGATGGAACAGTGGAGCAAAGCTGCAGGGACCACATAGGTCAGAAGACAGGAAAGAGCTGAGCTAAAGTGGATTCTTGTGCAAAGAAAGCTGGTGTTGGCAGGTGTGTAAAGGGCAGGCTGAAATCTCACCTGCTTTCATGGTGTGTGGAGGACTGTCATGTAGAAAACACAGTAAGTGTGGTCCAGTTGCTTCTCCTGTGTAGAAGCAACAGGTTGGGCTTCTTTTCTTTTCCCAGATGCCAGTTTTGACAAACTCTTTGACGCCTTTATCCTGAGATACCCACATGTCTGATAAAATTCACTTGATGGGTTCAGAGATGTTGTGAGGGAGTGACTGATGGAAGAATGGTCAGATGGATAATGATAAAATTATGTGGAATGTGTCCTAGAGAGGGAAAGTGTGCATTAATGTGACAGTAGGAAGCCCCTGTGCTGGGCAAAATATGCGCAGTGCCTGGCAACATTATTTAGTCCTTTCTCAGTTTATGTTTTTGCAGTTAAAGATACAGTTAGAATCAAAAGTATCTAAACCTTCCCTTCCTTGAGGAAATAAGTACACTATAAACAATACTCCATGAAGATCCTCCTCAACTATAGCACTGAAATAACTCAGTAAAAAATCCTTACCTTGCCCTGATCAGGACACTTACGTAACAAGTGTCATTTTTGTTACTATCAGAAGACAATTCCTTTTGTCCTCATACATAATCCTGACAAAGCTGATCAGGTTAGATATTTAGGATGGTAATTTTTATAAAATGGCAGGTGATGGTTTAGGGAATTAAATTTTTTTTGGTACTATGGCACTGGAACATATGAGGAACAGCTCTAGCCCCATGCTTGTAGGTCTCATAGGGTAGCTCCACTGCAAACCCTCAGCACATGGTTCTGTTGCTCACTTTCCTTCAGGAGGTCCACCTGAGCTGTAGTGTGTATGAACAAAGTCTGGTTGATCTGTTTCAGCTTTAGTCACACAAGGAATTCAAAGCTGACTTCAGAAAACTCAGTCAGCAACTCCTGGCACTTCTAACAAAGAAAGGTTCAGATCATGTTCTTGGGCACAGTTCTGTTTCATGTCTGGCGGGGCAGGTTTCTAGTACAGATGAGGAAATTCTGGATTGTAACATGTAATTGCAAGTTGAAGCACTAAATTCTTTGTTTGCTTTTGACCTGGTGATCTTATAAACATGTGATTCTTTAAGGATTTTGCTTTGTGTGTTGAAATACACTCTTGAATTACCTTATGTAAAGTTTTTGGCAGACATTTTGTTGCTTGCCTTAAGTGCTGTTGCTTTGGGTTCATGACTTAATTTGTCTATAAAGGTGCTATTTATTTTTGCATCTAGTTAATGCTGTGTGGAGTCAAATTTGAACAAGTTTTGTCACCTCCCTTTAATATCCTTCTCATTTGAATGATTGTTCAAGGGCTTCTTTAAATGCTGTCTATCTAATGTGTTTTGGAATTTATGTTTATTTATAGAAGGGAGTATGAAAAGGGATGAGCCTTTCAGAAGTGACACTCTATTCCTCCTGTGTTTTAGAATTCAGTATAATTTTAAATGCAAAAGGAAATCTCAGAAAGCAGAAGCAATGAAATGTCTTGGCAGGAAACCACAGAGATTTGGGACTCTGAAATGGTGCTGGTGCCAGGTGTGCCAATGCAACAAACATTTTTATATTCTTTGGAATAAAGCCCTTCCCAGTGGCACTTTGATGCCATTATTTTGGATACTTATTCTGCAGGATGCTATGCTGAAGGCCAGTCGTGCAGTTCCTGTGAAATCATGCAACTTGTGTTTTCTCAGTTGCTGTCAAAAGTAATTCAGAGTCTGATGCTGACATTGAACTTAAGAAAGGGTAGAACCATTAGTTTTACATGGAATATATAAAATGGAATAAAATACATCATGTGTCCAGATTGCTTCCAAATCTTTTCTAGTTGTAACATGACAAAAGTAGGTTTTCCTTGAAACTAATTCTTGAACTCCGGGCAGTAGGGTAAGGTTCTATCTTACTTGCGGTCTGCAGCACTCGACACATTTCATACTAGAAACTCTATGGATCTAAAAAAACCCAAATAAATATATCTCCTGTTGTTAGTAGTCAGTGTTAAATACTGAGGATAATTACTTCAATATATGACAGGATCAGCATTTTGTTCAGAAATTCATGGTTTTGGAGTTTGTTGTGTTTTGTGGAAATCCAGCACAACAGTATTTGGATGTGTCTACCTTATGTTTCCCAGGTTTCTACCATTTAAAAAACTGAACTTTAAGGCTTTTTTGGCTATCTCTGCTCTGAATAATTTCAGTTAATGAATATCAACTTTTTTTTTTTTTCCAGTCACCCAGCATGGGCACCCTGATGGGGGTATATTTGCCATGCATGCAGAATATCTTCGGGGTTATTCTCTTTCTTCGGCTGACTTGGATGGTGGGAATGGCTGGAGTTCTTCAGTCCTTCCTGATTGTATTGCTTTGCTGCTGTTGTGTAAGTATAATGCATGTGACATAACCTCTGTGAAACTACTGAGAGGCAGAATTGTAGGTGCTTGTGTAAAGAAAAGTCACATTTATGCCAGACACCTCTGTCATGTTTGTAGCTGCGGGATTTTTTTTAACTTTTTTTTTTTACTGTTACTTCTAAAGTGACAAACTGTATCTACTATAAGTATAGTCTTATAAAGAGTGTCTGTTTAGCAAATAGCTGTTTTCCATGCCTGCCCCGTGTGAGGCCTGCCTGCTTTGCTGGACCAGCCTTTGTTGGAATTGTAGCTCTGCAGATGGAGGGACACCTGCCTTCTCTTATCTTGCTTTGTCTGCAGACACCCATTGTTTGACCTGATAAAGCAGGGGCCATCTCGAACAGAAGTCTCAATGGCTCAGAAAAAATGTCCTTGTTTTCTTTTAGATAATGACAGACAGAATAAATAGAAATACTGTATCATATATGCAGTGGCAGCTGTATTTTATCAAGATAATAAGTTATGTTTTAAAAAGTGTTATTGACACAATTGCTTCCTTTTCCCTGTTTTCCCCAGACTATGTTAACAACCATATCAATGAGCGCAATTGCCACAAATGGTGTTGTTCCAGGTAAGTGTAGTTAGTAAGTGTCTCAGCTGTGTTAAAAATATAAAAAAACCCAAAACCTAATTTGCTATAAACTGTTAACATGATTTTATTCCAGAGAAATTTGCTTAATCCAGAATACAAAGCCTGAATTAATATCTAGTATTTCTTCTTAGTATCTATCAGGTTAAAGATCAATTTATTTGGTTTTTACCCCTGTGCCAATAAAAAAAGATACTTCAGTTGAACCTCAAAATAGCAGATGGACTGTATGTAATTCTGTTGTATTCTTTTTGTGAATATTTAAAATTTTATAGCAATAAATTATAATTTTACTCTCACTTTTCTTGTTTCACAGCTGGTGGCTCCTATTTCATGATATCTAGATCATTGGGCCCAGAATTTGGTGGAGCTGTAGGGCTGTGTTTTTACTTGGGAACAACATTTGCAGGAGCCATGTATATCCTTGGTGCCATTGAGATTTTATTGGTGAGTAATACCAGAGTACTCCTGCTTTGAAGACAAATAACATATAGAAAGTGCCCCAGTATTCTTGTCCCATATTTGCATACACATTTACAGGAAGAGACTGGCAGGTCTCCAGTTCCTTGATGTCCAATTCTTTACCACTAGTGCTTCCCTTTGGAAGCTGCATGCTCTGAGTATCCAGACTGGGAGCTCTTCTGACAGATGAAAGTGTGACTTAATCCAAGACACATGTTCCATCTTTGATAAAGTTGGCTCAGTTGTACTGCTGACATAGAAAGGGCTGTTATCTCTTGACTCTTCCTGTAAAAGATTCCCAGTGAAGAGCATGTTGTGGAATGGAAATGGATTTACATTTCTAGTATAGGTATATGATTCCAGACAGAGTTCTGTGCTGGTGTTCCTCCAACTCGCTTTTGCTTTCTCTTCTTTCAGACATATATTGTGCCACAAGCAGCAATTTTTCATCCATCTGGTGCCCATGATGCATCCAGTGCCATGCTGAACAACATGAGGGTGTATGGCACTGTATTCCTAATTCTGATGGCAGTGGTGGTGTTCGTAGGTGTGAAGTATGTGAACAAATTTGCTTCGCTCTTCTTGGCCTGCGTAGTAATATCCATCCTGTCCATTTATGCTGGAGCTATTAAGTCCATCTTTGATCCACCTGAATTTCCGTGAGTAATATTTCTGGATGTGGGTTATAGCTTTGCCTGTGGGTCTGGAAGCTGGGGTATCATGTAGGTTACTTAGAACTTGTGCCTGATACATTGTTGAAGATACCTTTTTTTGTGAACTACTTCCAATATTTTTAGCTGTGTATAATGACAGTGAGCAGAGCTCATGGAAGAGAAGTTTCTTAGGCTAAAATGAAGACACGATTGCACGTTTTAAACTGTTTGGTAGAAGGAAGTCTCATGAGGCTGATGGAGGCTGACACTGCTCTGCTTCCTGCAGAGACAATCCAGTCTCTTGGCCTGCAGCTGTTCATATTTGAGTGACAGTGTTGCTGGGTTATTTGTGGCAGTTCTTAGGGAGCAGTTTGGCAGGTCCCTTTTCCCCAGGCCAGTCAGACACAGCACACTGCCTTCATGGTTGGAAATTCATGGTTTGGTCAGCTCCTTGCTGAGGAGCTGGGCAGGTCTTGGGAGTGTGATGTGGGGCCATGCTGAGGCTCCAGAAAAACTTCCCCCGCTCTGTGAGGAGCCTGCTCTGGACCCAACACATGCTCCTTGGCATGTTGGCTGCTAAACATGAAATCAGCTTCTTGAACCTGGAGCTGGAGCAGCAATAATGTGGATGCATGTGTTTTACCAGGAATGCAAACTGTAAACTGGGCAGGTCTTGGGAGTGTGATGTGGGGCCATGCTGAGGCTCCAGAAAAACTTCCCCCGCTCTGTGAGGAGCCTGCTCTGGACCCAACACATGCTCCTTGGCATGTTGGCTGCTAAACATGAAATCAGCTTCTTGAACCTGGAGCTGGAGCAGCAATAATGTGGATGCATGTGTTTTACCAGGAATGCAAACTGTATTTTCTGATACTGCTGAAAAGAGATGAATGGAATGGAAATAGAGGAGTTGGATCTGCATAATTATTCACATCTTGAAATGCTTTGACCATAACTAAGTACTTGCAGCCCTCAAGTCTTCCCTTTGGATATTTAAGGCCCAGTGATTATAACGTTTTAGAACAGCGAAGGTTTACAGCAGTAAAAATAAAACAATGTCTCTGCATCCCCCTCATTATCTCTTAGATTGTTCTTGAATGTTTTCTCTATCTTTCTTCTTGGACTGTATTCCTCCTTTTTTTTTTTCCCCTGAAGTAACAAGATAGTGTATTTATTTTTAATTTTGTAAGGGAAGGCTTCTTGGAAGCTACAGTTCACAGGCCTGCAAACCATGCAAAAATGGCCCTGTGTTTTCCATTTTCCTGTTTTCAGTGATCAATAAGACCTGTGAAACAATTAAAATGGAATTAAAATTAAAATGGAAGAAACTCTTTTCCTGTGGGTGTTTTCTGACAGTGGGAAGAAAAGCTGAGTGAACTTTAAGTAGCAGGGAGCTGTTACATTAGATCACTGTCTTGTGGAATTGTCTTTGGACAAGTGGATTAAAAATTTTTCAGTGCTGGACTAAGTGATGTTTGTGGTTAGACAAAACGCAACAGGCAGTGGAGGATTTTAGCAATTAAGCACAGTATCTTCTGATAAGAAGAATCTTTCCTTATTTTGATTTTAATATATGTTCCTAATTCTGAATCTAAAATGTCAGGGGTCATTCAAGTGTTGCGATATAGAAACTGAGTTAATGAGATTCCAAATATCTTTGGATATTCTAAGTATCTAGTAATTTAAATTCTAGTACTCTTCACATTTCTTCCACTCCAGTAGTTCTGTTTAATAAAAAAACCCGAAACAACCCCAAACAACAAAAAACACAAAAAGTGTCCTAATTGATCCCTTTCATTGTTTAAGATAAATCAATCAAATTCCATAAATCACATTGACGTGGCTCTTTATACCTCTCCCTAAAAGTAGCTTTATACTTGTGGCCCTTAAAAGGAGCATATACAGTCTTTGTCATGCTACCACCATCCTTTTGAAGGTGAGAAATTATGTAGCAAACTAGAGCCACTTGAAGTTTCCACATGATGTAAAAGAATAAATATGGGCAATATGTTCATTTTTCCAGTAACATCCAATAACACTGGTGTTCATGTTTCCCTTCCAGGATTTGCATGTTGGGCAACAGGACTCTGTCAAGAGATCACTTTGATGTTTGTGCCAAAACTGTAGTTAAGGATAACATAACTGTGGCCTCTAAGCTTTGGGAGCTCTTCTGCCACAGCACAAACTTAACCACTGAACACTGTGATGAATATTTCCTAATGAACAATGTCTCGGAGATAGCAGGAATTCCAGGAGCTGCTAGTGGCATTTTAATAGGTATGGTAGAACATTTTTTTTTCCCTTTAAGAGGAGGCATGCTGAGCAGCTGAAATGGGTCAAACTCTTCCCTGCTGGTTAAGAAAGAGGGACTGAAGAAACATAATTACAGTGAAGAAAATTATCTTCAATAAAGAAAGTCAAGTCTTACGACCTTTCAAAAGAGGAGATGGCACTTTTGTCCTGATACAGCACTTGTCTGCTGTAAAATTGATTCAATTTCCCTTATTCATCTCATAATTTCAGCATGAAGTCAGCTGTAATTATGAGTTATACTAAGATTAATAAATTATTAAAATTTATCAGAACTCTGTAGTGACAGCTCTCCACTTTAGACAGGTTAAGATTATGCCCTGAAAGAAGAGTACTTGTATAGAAACAGCGTGTCTCCTTCTTTGCCCACTTCTGAATAAAGCATAATTGAAAAGTGTTCATTATTGAAAGGAACACCTGAGCAGCTGCTTTGTGCAGGTGCTGAGTCCTGAGGGTTCCCATTTTCTCAGAAACCAGCAGTCTAGTTTCTAAGATTACAAGAAGACTCAGCATTTGTTAGTGAAATTTCAAATGCCAAACATATAATTCTGTAATTCTTCACTGACTGAAGAATAAACCCATTTCTGTCTAGAAAACTGGTCAATATTGCTGCTTTGCATTCTCTGAGCTACTGTGTGGTATGGTGGCTCATAAAAATACTCGGTGTATTTCCTTGGGTTGAAATGGGTATGAGGTTAAAAGAATGTTCCATTTAGTAATAATGAAGGGTAAGTTGCTTAGACTTCTGTAGGTTATTGATACGTATTTGTGGTTTTGTGTTGATCACTGAACTGCATTTGTAATCCTCAGCTGTAAACCAATTATAATGAGAACGGGTTTGAACTGAAACATGCTTTTCTTTTCTGTGGTGTGACGATAACCTTGAAGACAACTTATGGAGCAACTATTTGGAGAAAGGAGAGATACTGGAGAGAGCACATCAGCCCTCTGTGGATGTAGCAAGCCAGAAGAACAACCTGCACCTGTATGTGCTGTCAGATATCTCCACGTCGTTCATGGTGCTGGTTGGCATATTCTTCCCTTCAGTGACTGGTGAGAATGCTGGTGTGAGGGGGCTTCTTCGGGCTCTGAGCTTCCTCCCACCCTGTGATCTTACCAAAATGTACTTTCAGGTATCATGGCTGGTTCAAACAGGTCAGGGGACCTCAAAGATGCACAGAAGTCCATCCCTGTTGGAACAATTCTCGCCATTGTCACCACATCACTAGTCTGTATCCTTTTAAAATTACTGGAGTGCTGGTACATTGTATCTGATTTGTGGAGCTGCTTTCAGGTCACCAAATTGTCAGTGCAAGTATGATTGGCCAGTGGGAAAAAAAAAACCCAAACAGTACAACATCAGTCCTTGAGCTGAAAGAAACAACTTTAATTATTATCCTGTTATTTTCCATCCCCCTTTTTGTGGGTTCTGTTCTGCATTCCCATTGCTGTTCTTTGCTACACAGTGATCTATAGCTTTTCAGGCTGGTGGTGTACTTGGAGATTTTTGGGATTTTTTAGGTTGCAGTGAAACATTAAGATGAGGGGAGGCTTTAATGGGAGAGTTCATAAATTTCAGTTCCTTTTTTTAAAAAAAATAGCCTTTTTTTGGAATGACTTTAAGGAGTATAGGTTTTCTTGAACATTTTAGGACAAGATAAACTGGAGTCAGAAATTTGACTAAATGTTCCCAAGTGTTTTTTCAGCTCTTCAGGGCTTAGGATGACAGGAGCTTTGCTTAGGAGAGACTGTGTTCATCTCTGCTCTCCTGCTAAAGAAGAGATGAGCCAAGATCTTTCAGCTTTATCTAGCTCTTGGTGTCCTAAAGGACAATTTATCAACAAAGAAGATTAAAAAAAAGTCAAAAGAGCTTTCTGAATCAGACTCACCCCAAGGGCAGCTGGCCAAGATGGTGACTCTCCTGCAAATTCTGCTGTTTCATTCCTGTTTTTTTCCCAAAACTTGCCAAGCTGTAAATCAGGATCCCAGCTCGCTTGTCTCAGCTCTTTAGGAGCACAGCCTTTCCCAGCTGTCACTTTGGGAACTGACCCTGTACCAAGAAGTCAGCATTTCCTGTGGACATAATAAATATTAACACAGGTCACAGCCAATAACCCCCAGCTCCACTGGCAGCTCGGGCCTCACTCAGTGGGTAACTGAATGTGTCCATGTTCATACGCCACCCTGGGGGAGGCTGACACTGTCACTTCTAGGAGCAATGTTTCTCCTTTTGTTGCAGTTTGTAACTTATAGTTGCATTTCAGGGGTAGAATTCAAGATTTAACCATTTGTATGAACTTAATTTACAAAATCAAAAACATCACTGGAATGCCAGATCCAAAAAGCTTGAGGTGTCTTGTACTCCCCAATGCAGAAGGCAGTACATTTTAATAACAAACCTGATAGCCAAAGACTTACTGGTGATGTAAATGCCAGCTGAGACTACAAAAAAAGGAGTGTGCAAAGTAATGGTTTGCCATATGTTCAAAATATCTTCAGACACAGGAGAAGGAGAGAGAAAAGAAAGATTTTTAACATCAGCTTCTGTACTAGCAGAAGATTAAATTGACATTTTAGTGTAAAAATGCTTCATTTGATTTTGTCTCCTTTATCATAACATTTAAATCTGTCTTTTCTAAAAACTGAAACTTAGAAGAACTTTTTCTCTGTAACATTAGAAGGTATATGTGAGCATGAGACATTAATCTACTTGCCAGCTTTACCACATACTTGTGGAGGTGCTGGAGTGCAAATGCCACGGGATGGAGGCACATACTGTCCTTTACACAATACTTTTGTCTGCCTAAATAAATTCTGCTTCCTTAGCATGCTCCGTCCTCCAGACTTCAGTTGTGTGTTATTATTTGGAGCCTGCATAGAAGGTGTTGTCCTGAGAGATAAGTAAGTTTTACTGCTTTAATGCTCTCCTTTGTTTTTCTTTTTTTTTTTTTTTGTAGTGTAGGTGTGTTCTTGCCCATCTTGTCTGCATGCCCCACTCCTTCCCTTGTTGGTTTTTTTGTTTTGTTTTGGGGTGGGTTTTTTTGTTGTTTTGGTTTGTTTTTTGTGTGGGTGTTTTAGTTGGTTGGTTGGTTTTTAATTTTTACCTCTGGGTGCCTTTTAAACCATATTTGTATGTAAATTGTAAACAGTGTTTTTGGAAACTTCTTGTATTCAATCTGATATTTTCTGGCATGGCACCTTCAGATTTTCCATCCCATGTCTTAATTCTCGCATTTTTTTGCTGATAGTGAGAAATAATGCTGTGATAGTAATACAAGAATTTTAAAATACATATAATGAAAGAAAGTTTTTGAATTGTTGAAATCAAGCTACAGACACTTTCTATCTGTATATCAGAAGTAACTCAGATTGTTTGCTACTTCCTGTGTCTCCTAGTTAAGAACATAATATAGTATTATTAATAATATAGTGTAGTATATGAAAAATATGGTATTACTAATAACAGTGTATAAATGACATGTTAAAACTCACCCAAAAACCCCAAACATGAGTCTCAAAATAGTCCTTAGAATATGAATGCCTGGGTGTGCTCCTGCCTGCAGGTACGGCGACGCGGTGAACAAGAACTTGGTGGTGGGCACCCTGTCGTGGCCCTCGCCGTGGGTCATCGTCATAGGGTCCTTCTTCTCCACCTGTGGGGCGGGTTTGCAGAGCCTCACCGGGGCCCCCCGGCTGCTGCAGGCCATAGCCAAGGACAACATCATCCCTTTCCTCTGGGTTCGTACGCCTTAAAAGGCTTTCTGCTCATACTGCCTAGCCAGCTATCTGACTTCGTGCTCTCGGAAATCAGATTTATTCTCCCCAGTTTGCCCAGCACTGAAGTGAAGGGCAATATTTTTTATTTTGATTTTTTTTTTCTTTTGTTGAAAACAAGGAATACTTTCAAGGATTTTTAACTAGACTTATGTGGTAATTTTATCAAGAAGTTGAACATCTAATTCTGTGAAGCACAGAAAGCCATTAGAATAATTTGACTCCTTCCTCTAGAGAAGGAGAAGTATGTAGGAGAATTACTATTGACTTTAAAAAATGTAATTTGCTTTTTTCCCATTTCAACCTTGTTAAATACCTGGAAGATATGCTTAATGTCTCTGTTTCTTCAGATCTTTGGTCATGGAAAAGCGAATGGTGAACCGACGTGGGCTCTTCTGTTAACAGCATTAATTGCTGAGCTGGGAATCCTTATTGCTTCACTTGACATGGTGGCTCCAATTCTCTCAATGTAAGAAACAGGCTGGTTGCTGTCTTGGGGGGTGGAATAGAAATACTCTTGAGTTTTGCTAGTTTGATTGTCTTTCGGAACCATATCTTAAACCAGTAAAGCAAATTCCTGGAGCCTGAGTTCCACTTCTGTAATTTCTATGAATCCTCTGACTTCAGGCTCTACATATAAATCTGTTTGTTTCTGCTCTGGAGTATTCTGCGAATAGGCACGTTTTTATTATCTTTTTATTTTTTTTGGGAAAACATTTTAATCACAGAACAAAGACGGCATTATGTTGTGAACAGATCTGACTTGCTCCAATGAAAAAATTGTTCTAGCTACTTGATGCTGATAGTTCAGGCTAAAAAAAATCAGAGGGATAGGCACATGTGACAGGGCAGTGGGATTTTGACTTGAAATCAATCATGTAATAATAATATATGCCAGGATCTATAAATGTGCATGCTAAAAGGTTTTGCACTTTTGTTTTGCAGGTTTTTCTTGATGTGTTACCTCTTTGTTAACCTTGCATGTGCAGTCCAGACACTTCTGCGAACTCCGAACTGGCGGCCTCGCTTTAAATACTACCACTGGTGAGTGAAAGGCTGGCACCTCACTGAGCCTGCAATCTGCACTTGAGAACCTTCTCCGTGAGGGCAGGGGGCATCTTTTATTTCTCTGGTTATCAGCTGTACACAAGAGCCAGACTCAGATATGTCATGGCACGAGTTTCATTTTAACAACAGGATACTAAAACTGATGGAACTGGGGAGATCCATTGGAGGCTTTACTTTCACTGCCAGTTCAGAATAGACAGCTTAAAGAAAAAAGAGCAGGAGTGTAACTGGCTTGTTTTTAAGCTTTTCTGCCCCACTACTTACTAATATCTTTGCTTTTTGTTTTAGGGCCCTTTCGTTTTTAGGCATGAGTATTTGCCTGGCACTGATGTTCATTTCATCTTGGTATTATGCTTTGGTAGCTATGCTTATTGCTGGCATGATTTACAAGTACATCGAATACCAAGGGTAAGTATTAACTGGATAAGAAAGGGTAAGAAGGAGGCTGGATCTATTTTTAATGAATTATATTGATTGTTCACATTTGGAAAAGAAACTGTCCAGAGATGACTTGAAGGGCTTTCCTTGTTAGATCATTTTTGTTCTCATTATTTTACTGTGTCATTGCTAAACAAAAGCCCCAAAGTACTTTCTTGTTAAGCTTCTAAAGCTGTTAGGTGAAACGAATCACAGGAAGTAGAAAATTGGTTGGGATCTTATCTGCTGTATACTGCACATGATTACTTCAGAACAGCTGATGCCAACCATTCCAATTTTTCTGGTGCAAAGGTCTGTCTAGAACAGTCCTTGAAAAGTTGAATCTGCTGATTGGATTGCTGAAGATTAACACTGGATGGGAGTCAGGCTGTAGTGTAGCTTTGTAACTTAATTTGGCCTAATAACTAAATTGGGTGTTGAAATGCCAGATGTTTGTATATGCTTGGGAAGCCTTCTCTGTAGTGTTGATTACAAATTAAGCCTGGAATGGTGATGTCATCACATATGTTTTACTGAAACATTTGCATTTTTCTCATGTGATCTGTGACACAGACATTCATGTACAAGTTATAAATGTAGATGCAATACATGCTATGTGTCACATTATTAAACTCATTGCAAGGTGCTCAAATCTCTACAGCCTGACTGTAAATGTAAAATTAAGTGCTCATGGAGCCCTATGTTGGCTGAACTGTTTGTTCTTCACAGTGCAGAGAAGGAGTGGGGTGATGGCATCCGGGGCCTGTCACTCAGCGCAGCGAGATACGCCTTACTCAGACTGGAGGAGGGCCCTCCACACACAAAGAACTGGAGGTACTCATCTTGGACTAATGAAATTACTTTCATGGTTATCTGCTTACACTAAAGGAACTTAACTGGACTCCAAACAAGATGCTTTTGGTCTGTGTGAATGAATTTATATGCCTAGAATACTTAAAAAAGAAGTGTTGAGTTTGCAGTAGGCTGTCCTGTCACTACCAAGCCCTGCTGTGTGGATCCTATATGGAAAGACCTTTAGTGCCCCTTGGATCTTTAACTGGACTCCAAAGTGGTGAATTCAGAATTGGAACCTGGGGAAACTGGAAGTCCGTGAGTACAGAGGAGTAGAGGCCAGGAAATGAACAGTGGCCAGCATTGTTCCTTCTGATGTCATCCCTTCTTGGTGTTGAGAACAGATTAAGTGGGCAAGAACCCTCCTCTTGGTTGGGCATGGCACAGCCCTTGGGCTCTGAACAAGAGGACTTGGAATCCACCAAAGACAGAGTTTTATAGATCTTTTTATACTTGCTCAGCCAGACAGAAGAGGATTCGATTGATTGTGTAGCAATACCTTAAAGAACAGAAGGAAGGTGGGATCTGTGTTTAGATGAAAATATTTTCGTGTTTTCCATGTGCCAGGTTTCTGGATACAGAATACAGGTATTTTCTTGGCACAGGTATCCAGACAGATCTGGGAGAACAGTCTTACAGTATGAACACTATGTATGCTCCAAAAGTACTTAAAAGAGCTTTGAAAAACACGCCTGTAAATAAAACACTAATACAAGCCTCTTAAACTGAGTATATCAGCAGATTTTATTACTGTCAGCACAATGCAGCAGCAGAGTTCCCACAGTTTCATATCTGTGTTTAACCAAGAGAAACAAAACATTAAGTAAAACCTCTCAAATGTGTCAGATACAAAAAGAACGTTTCCAAGTTAATATTCAAGCACAATATAACTGATGAGAGGCAGTTTTTTACATGTGTTATTGTGAAAGCCTTAGTTAAAAGATACATTGTCTTTTTTATTTTCTCCAGGCCTCAGTTGCTGGTGCTTCTGAAACTTGATGAAGATTTGCATGTAAAATACCCCAGACTGTTAACATTTGCATCCCAGCTGAAAGCTGGTAAAGGTTTGACTATCATAGGATCAGTCATCCAAGGGAATTTCTTGGAAACTTATGGAGAAGCCCAGGCTGCTGAGCAGGTCAGTGTCCTAAGTCCTGAAGTAGAAAGGGGTGGTTGGGCAGGTATTGTGAAATTTTGTTTCCTAATCATACATGGGAAAAAGCATCTTATTAAGGCTTGTGTGAAACACAGGACAAGTTGAGCAGTGCTACAGCTGTTCAGTAAAGGACTTGCATACATGTTTCAGCTGCCAGTTGTGCCTTTGGGAATGCAAGATCAATGCTCACAATGTTTGTAAACAGCCTTACTGCAGAAAACTGTCTTCATTTATGGGAAATAATTACTGTGGAAGTTTCTGTATGCTGCTTATTGGAAGGAAGAGGGCTATTTAGTTTTCTGAACATTCCAAGTAGCATTTCAGTAACTGTCAAACTTAGCAAATGTGATTTTTTTCAGTGTGTTGATAAATTTATTACAAAAAGCATTGAAGGATGGTCCTGAAAATTTTTCAATAAAATACTTAATCTTCCTCATTGTGTAAACATAACATCATAGCCATGTTTACATATGTATAGCATCAGCATATTTGTTTTCTTCCACAGAGGCTTTTTCTGTAGGAAAGTTGTTACAAAAGGAAAACTAATTCATGGGCTATGTGTTGATCAAGTTTATTTAGTTTTTAAACAAATAAGAGGTATACTTGATAGGTATGTGGGATTTGGTGCTTATATTTGTAAATTTAATATAACACAGCATGTAACATGGAAATCTAAAACTGGAAATCCAAATGAAGTCAATTGGCCTTGGGTTTAAAAAGGTGAGTGTTATAGGATTAGAAAATGGAAAGTGAAATAGTAATCCGGATATCACTATATACTGCTATGAATAAGAGATGATAGCACAAACGAAAAAAACCCCTTACTTTAATCTGTTAGAAATGATTATGTTTGGAAGGCAATTGTGTTTTAAACAAATGGGTGTTTTCTGTTTTGTTTTATTAAGGAAATCTGATGAGCAGAACTTTGCATTGTAATGTGCTTTACCTATGGACATGTGAACCAGGAATTTACATTGTAATCTCATGACAGAGAAATATTAGGAGTTCCTTTTGGAACGGAAAACTGAGATTTTTTTTCCTTGTCTGTCTTGCAGACTATTAAGAATATGATGGAAATTGAGAAGGTTAAAGGATTTTGTCAAGTAGTTGTAGCCAATAAAGTTCGAGAAGGAATTGCTCACTTGATCCAGTCGTGTGGACTTGGTGGCATGAAGCACAACACTGTGGTTTTGGGGTGGCCCTATGGGTGGAGACAGAGTGAAGATCCAAGGTCTTGGAAGACATTTATAGGTGAGCTTTAATGATTCTTTGTGATCAGACAGTGTGAACAGAGATGTTTATTACACACATGGTACACACAGGGGATTTTAACAGAATCCTTGTAAGATTGGTTTTGAGTTTGTCTTTTTTTTTCTAGTATTGATGGAGAAGTAGGTATTTTCTCACAAAACTGCTCTGTTTGAAATACCACTTCCTGTAGGTAAAAGACCTAAGAAAGATCTTCAAAGATTAATCTAGCAGCTAAAACTCATATGTCTAACTACAAATGGTTAAAAAATGCTGGTTTTATGGCAAACTATAATTCGTTTCCTAGATAATCTCTGTTTTGTCACTGGCTCTAACCTATCCTTCACTAGTGGATAACACTCTCCTTGCCTCTATCTCTCTTCTTCTACTGTGGTCCAGTTGCTTAATCAAATTAGAACAGAGCAGATGCTGTCTCCTCATACTTAACTTTGAAGGTTGCTGCTTTTCTTTTGAATGTGAAATAGGGCTTGTGTTCCTGCGAGTCTGCTTTATCATGGCTTTGTCATTTGGACTGATCTGTCTGTGCAAGCCTTGCTGTACATACTTTCCTTTACTTAAGTGATGACTTTTATGGTTTGCTGACATTTTCTCAGTGAGCAGCATTTTTCTAACCATAGATGATTCTTGCAGGATTGGAAGTAACTGTGTTCTTCCCCTCCTGGGCAGGTACTGTTCGCTGCACAACAGCAGCTCATCTGGCTCTGCTAGTTCCCAAAAATGTGTCTTTCTACCCCAGCAACCATGAGCGTTACAACGAAGGCAACATTGATGTGTGGTGGATTGTGCATGATGGAGGCATGTTGATGTTGCTTCCTTTTCTTCTCAAACAGCACAAAGTAAGCAGCTACACAGAGAATGTCCCCCACCTACTTCTGCATGCTTTAGTTTAAGGAAATAAGGTCCAGTTGTAGAGCCTGTATTAATAAATGAGAGTGGACATGTTGCTAGGTTTCTGTTTTGTAGAGCAAAGTGTTATTGGTTCAAATAGCTGAGAGTTTGTGTTCCCTCACCAGGTTTGGAGAAAATGCAAAATGAGAATTTTTACTGTAGCTCAGATGGATGATAACAGCATCCAGATGAAGAAGGATTTGGCTACTTTCCTCTATCAACTCCGAATAGAGGCAGAGGTAGAAGTTGTAGAAATGGTAAGGGAATTGAGCCCATTTTTCACTTTATTATGCACGTGGTGATGTTTGGTTATGACTTGATTACAAGCACAATATTTGTCCTTATTTCTGCAGCACAATAGTGATATCTCAGCATATACTTATGAGAGAACTCTTATGATGGAGCAGAGATCTCAGATGCTGAGGCAAATGAGGCTGACAAAAACTGAGAGGGAAAGGGAGGTACGTAATTTTGGTTGCTCTCTATGGGCTGCTGAGGGGAATGACACAATGTGCCTTCCTAGCAGTGTGTTATGTAGCTGCTGCTTAAATTTAACTCCTGTGTTCTAAAGATGTAAGGAAATACTTGTAGTGTAGCTTTTTTTGTTTCCCAAAATTACATGTAGTTCTTATTTTTTCTTTATCTGGGATATCCGGTATTTGTCTCAATTTATAACATATCCTGTTCTCCTACTGAAGATGTCATTCCTGTTTGGACTTATAGGACACATGGCTATGAAAAATGTCTATGACATGTAGCTATGGAAGATGATCCATCTTTTCTGCATGTGTTTGTCAAGGTTTTTTTTTTTTTAGTTGTCGATTTTGGGTCGGTCTTGTCTGTTGTTTCTGACCATATCATGATGTGAATGAGACTGACTTTTTTTTCTTGTATAGATACAGGCCTTTGTCAGTCCAAATTCTGCTTGGCTTACACTCATCAAAACTGTTGAAAGTCAGTTTGGTATGTAAGACTTTCAGCTAGAGCAAATGCCTGGTATCAGAGCTCTCCTGGAGGCTTAACTGACTGAGCAAAATAAAAGATACAATGGAACAAAAAGTCTATAATTGCTTAAAGAGAACCAGAGAGCATAAAAGAGTCTCTGAATTCACCTTGTCACTCATGTCCCCTCCAGGCTCAGCTTGTAAAGGACAGACATTCAATAGCACGTCTGGAGAGCCTCTACTCAGATGAAGAAGATGAGGGAGACCCTGTTCCTGAGAACATCCAGATGACCTGGACAAAAGAGAAATGTGAAGCTGAGAAGCGGAACCGAGGCAGTGCTGTGGGAAGCTTTAGAGATCTCATCAGCATTAAGCCGTGAGTCTTGTCTAAGTCTACACTTTGCATCTCCTGAAAGTCTACATGTGCTGTGCTTTTGTTATCTGCTGTTTCCTAATCCTTGGTTTGGACTTGTGCTATAAACACTGAGACCTGGCAATGAAAAGACAGCAGTTAGCCTTCCCAGAAATCTCTAACCAATCAAATGTGCACACTTCCCTCAATATTTCACTTGGTATAGTCAAATTCTAAATTGGAGCTGTTAAAATCCTGTAACAACTTCCGTCCTGTCTTCCAAACGCATCAGTAGAACACACTGATAATTTCACTGATCTAATCAGAACTTCTTAAAAAATATGATCATTTCACTATCTAGTGTGTAGTGTGGATGTTTAACACATAAAGGAAGAAGCTATGGAGATGGTGGTGAATGACTTGGAATAGCATCTGTGTGTGATAAACTCTCTGAGACAGACTTGCTGCTGCAGGAGCTCTGACGTAACAACAGCTGTAGTACTACCACGAGTGTGCCCCCTGAAGAGTGAGAAGTAAAGGTCTATTTTGGCTTTGTGTAAAACTGTGTGAATCTCCTGTGACTTCTTTGATGTCCTCCATCTCACATGAAGAGCTCAGTCAGTCAGTTTTGCATACTTGGCCAAGTTCCAGATTTTTCTTCCTGGTAAATCAGAATTCAAATCTGTTTTAGGCTGAATCATGCTGTAGAAATTCTGTTGAATTTGGTGTTAACTACCTGTACTTTTTCCTCTTCCATGCTTTCAGAGGGTGGGAGATCTTGTAAGTTTGTTATTTAAATTAGAAGTACATTAAGATGGTTGAGAGGAAAGACTTAATTTTCTCAACTAAAAGCAGGAAAACTATGTGTACTGATAGAAGGAAAGGCACTAGAGTTGAGCACTCTTAGCAATGTTTTAAAGGGAGCAGGATTAGCTACTTAAGCTAAGTATCATTATAAATAGGATATAACAAACTACAAGAGTTGTCCTGACGAGAACTAAGGATAGAAAACAATTACAGTCTGAACCTATTTTCTTAAGCAGAGTATGACACAAGCAGGGGGAAACATTACTCATTTAGAGAAGCTCTCATTTCACAACACTGCTGGATGTTATTTCTGGCAGGTTCTGGGCACTAAACAAGCCCTTTCTTGTAGCCTACACCTTCAAATCACTGGGGAGATGCCAATTTTAAATATCACTTTAGAGAAAACCAAACCTTGAGTTTTTAATACCCTTTCCAAAACTATACATAGCTAACAACTGTTATCTTCCTGCTGCTGGTTTTTTCCTCACTTCCTGTAAACATAATCTGGCCTCAGTGTTGTCCCTGGCTTTCTGAAGCTCATGTGGTGAAGACAGAGGGTGTCCTTGCTCCAAATTATGTAAGAATATGAAGTAACAGAGAGGTAGTTCACAGTGGGTAAATTATTCTGTTAGCATAATAAACATTATTTTTCCCACTGCATCTTCTTTTCTCTGTGTATATAAATTATTTCTTTGCAAATCTGAATATTCAGAAGAGCAGCAAGGTTACTGAAGAGTTTCACTCATAGTCATGCAAAGCTGAATCAATGAAACCACAGATTCATATTTCATTTTCTTCTACTAACACTTATATTAATATATTAAAATGAAGACAAAAACCCAAGCGGAAAGGCCTCAAAAGTGTAAATATATTCTCCTTTTGATAAGTTTATTTCTGTATTTTATTTCCTTTTCTGTTACCAAAAATAATGGTGGATTTCCTGTAAGAAGGAAACATTCCCTGGCTTGAAATCCCTAAAGGTTACTTTTGAGTTTTCTTCCTGCATGAATTGATGTTATTTTTTGTTAATATATTCCAAATAATTAATGCTTTTACCTCTCTTAGCCTGGATTCTTATGGAGCGGAGGCTTACGAGATTATGCTGCACCTATTCCCTTTTCTCCCCTAACTTTTGAACTAAGTGGCTACTTAAGTTTGGAAGTGTGATTGAGATTTTAAAGACACCTGGGTAAAAGTGTTTCTTGTAAATAGCCAGGCAGAGAGGTTGATTAGTGTCCTGAAGGAGAGGTTAACACCCTTATTACACTCCAGAAAAGCCCCATACATTCAGCCTGTTAGGCCGCCTTCCTGTACTTCCAGGAATCATGTGATTGCCATCTGTAGCAAACCAGGCTTTCTCTGGAGATGCCAACTGCTGTTCAACACCAAGGGGGAAGTGCACTCCTGGGAAGTGTGGGCTGAGCACGATGGTGCCAGTCTCCTGCTTGGTTCCCATGTCTTTGA
This sequence comes from Corvus brachyrhynchos, assembly GCF_000691975.1. NCBI lineage: Eukaryota > Metazoa > Chordata > Aves > Passeriformes > Corvidae > Corvus > Corvus brachyrhynchos. The sequence continues at coordinate 7,367,342 of NW_008239324.1, forward strand.
GAGAGAGTTTTGTGGTTCTGAGTTTGGAGAGTTGCATGGCCTGTGCTGCCATGGGCATGAGGGGTCTGGGCAGGGCTGCCCTGAGGGAAGGCCCTGCAGTCATGAGTGTGCCTGGTCAAAGAGCACATCCCCTCTGTGTTTCAATTTCTTATGCAACACTAAATCATCTTTATCAAATATGCTTTTTGAAGAGCATTGTAACTTTCTAAACTGAAGACTCCAGAGATCTTAAAACCAATGGACTAGCTGTACGTGAATAAGTCTGGGAAATCTCTTTGGTATCTTCATCACAAAGTTTGAAAAAAATTACTGTGTTGACATTTAACAGGGTATTTAGGAGATTAGAGTATGCTTTTAAGGACCTTTTTAATAATTCAGTGTTCAGAGGCACGTTTCTAACAGCAAGTGTGAATGTGCTTCTTCTACAGGAACCAGTCTAATGTCCGAAGGATGCACACAGCAGTGAAGCTAAATGAAGTCATTGTAAATAGATCCCATGATGCCAGACTTGTGCTCCTCAACATGCCTGGTCCTCCAAAGAATACTGATGGAGATGAAAACTGTATCCTTTCAGCCAAGGCCTGGGCCACACAGAAGGTTTTCCTTTAATCTGTTCTCTTAAATTCATTTTGCCACCAGTGCTGTTGAGCTGTAACATGTGACAAAGCGTCCCCTGGGTAGAGGGTATTGGCTTGTGGCTGTAAGGTAGTAATTGCTTAAAGGAAAAAGTCCCACAAACTCAGTGTTTTGATACTTAGAGGGATACTTGCACTATGCCCCTAAGTGAGACCACAGCTGAGGGCTGTGAGCTGGCCCGGCTCTAATCCCTTTGTATTTTGGTATTGATGCTTTTTGTCCTTGACTTTACTGAAACAGACATGGAGTTTCTCGAAGTCTTGACTGAGGGTCTGGAGAGGGTATTACTTGTTAGAGGCGGCGGCCGAGAAGTCATCACCATTTACTCCTGATTTAGAAGCTCCTAACCCTGCTCTACATTTACCTTCTTGGCCATAACGGACATTCCAGTTTTAAAAGGAGAAGAAAAAAAGGTTTTTTGCCTAACTTTCTCCTCATCCAGTCCTGTTCATTGTTTTTCCATTCGCAACATACATATCTTTTGGGATTGCAGTATTTGTTACACCATCCAATTAGCAACGTAAATTAATTGTGAAGCTGCCACATTATTCAGTTTCTGCTTTGGTACCCCAGCATTTGTGCATGTAGTTTTAACACTAAACCTATCTTTAGTCAGCACTGCTATGTGCAGTATTTTTAGTAACTGTATGTAAAGTTAGGACATGAAAGCCAGTTACTGTAAAAAGATCTAAAAAGCTTTTTATATTAGGTTTGGGGGGATAGAAGTGCATTATATAGCAGCTAGGTTCTGCTGTTCAGCTATAAAGCATTTTCTAAGAGCACACTAAATTGTGAGAGGACTGAAAAAGCTTTCCTTTTCTGGGTTTATTTCCAGAACTAAACTCTCAGTATTGGGTAAGAATTTATACTTTTAATACATTTATTGATAGAGATTTAAATAAATTATGTTGATATAGTTGAAATTATGTATGTAGCTTGCTATAAGTTTTGTTGCTTCTGAGACTTCAGGTTCTGTGAGGCCAGATCCCTATTTATTTTTGTATTTATTTGTCAGAAGTATTGGATATGCAGATGCAGACTTTAGGAGAACAGAGATCTCACAATAAATTCTGAATCCCCAGTGGATTGAAGGACCAGTCCTGTGCAGTTCTTCCATGCTTTAAATTTCTTGCAGACCATCCATCAAAAGTACATTGAGCATGTTGGAGTCCCGTGTAGAGCCAGGTGCTATGCTGCACGCACAGCGATGGGATTGCACTTGCCCAAGTACAGGGGACCTGCTGCTTCATTGTATGCTTTATGCCCTTAGAGGGAAAAGAAGACAAGAAGACCTATATTAACCAATAAGTCTCTGGAGATTTTATCAAGCCCATTAAGTTGTACTTTATGTACAGAACATTCGTATTTTTTCAATAAAATGTTGCATACACTTTGAACCTGCTCTCTGTTCTGTGTGTGAGGGTGGATTGTGCAGGAGGAGCCTCTGCCCTGGCATGACATTGGCACCACTGGACCCACCAGGCGAGGGCCAAGGGGCTGGGGCCGTGTTGGTGCTCACCCAGGTGGCACAAGTCCTGCACAGGGGAGCTGCCACCTCAGACTTCAGAGCAGCTTGGGTATGTGTCTGAGGGAGTAAAGCCTCTGGGGGCACTGCCAGAACCAACAGCCATGCAGAGTTCTGCACCTGTAGACTATTGAAGACAAGCTGGTACCCCCTCATGATTTCTGGCTGTCTGGGGGAGTGGTGATCCCATGCCATGGACAGGTGTGAACTAACGTCCCAGGGATGCATTTGTGGAACTGGAAGAAAGGTAGGGATTGACACATTTCTGTCCCATGTGCTCTTGCTAGGTGATGTGTTAGTTCTGTGAGCCCTGCTGCGGTGATACTCCTGGGTGTTCCACTGCTCACAATGCGACCAATTTGTCTGAGAGATGCCGATCTGAGAAACTATCCAGGCTTTTATCTTTAATAACTTAATAAAAAAATGCTGTTCATAGGAGTTTTATAGTTAAAGCCTGTTTGTTCTCTCTGTAAAGGACACACCTGATGGGAACAGGATGGTATTAATCTGTGCCAAGATCCCTTCAAGACAACAGCCAGGAAATACCTCTGGGGTGTGCTCTCTCTCGGGTATTTTTTTATTTTAACAGCAGTCTTTGCTTTTTTGGTTTTGAAAGCCAAAATTAATGTCACCCACGCTTTCAAACCAGTGGAAAGACTAAAGCTTTCTTATTTGCAAATACTGTGCTATTTGTACAGATTATTTTTACATCTTCAGACCACTGAGTAATGGGTGCAAGTGTACAGCAATTTTGATAATTAACACCTATTTGCAAACATTCTTTTATAGGAGTAATACAAAAAGTTTATGAAATCTTTTGTTCCTCAGACTTTTACCAACTGTGATCTCATTCAAGCACTCTGAGAAATAAATACTCCTTACGAAATTATATGCAATTGGATGATGACTCCACCTCACAAAAGGATTTCAGTGCCATCTGTTACCTGACCCAAGTGACCTGTATTACAAATTTTAACATCAAAGCAACCAAGTGAATCTCTTTACAGATACAGCACCTTAGGTTCTCAGAGGTGATTATATGCTATGGGGATTAAAAACCTCCACCCTAATTCAGCACTGTGTGGACCCTAAGGATTTTATAGGTTCCAATTATGTAAGTGTTCACTACATCCAGAAGAAGGTTCATAAGAAGTTCCTCTGAGACTGCTTGTTCACAGCACTGAAAACGAAGTGGCATGGAAAAGGTTGTGTAAGAAAAGATCACTGAAAAAAAGGTAATTTCTTTCTGAGTCATCTTCTGTGATGGTACCTGAATGGTCATCTTCCATTCTTGTCCCTATGCTAGAACCCTTTTTGGTAAGGAGATGAGAACATAGCAACTAAAATACAATATGACAGAGTTGACTTAAACTCCACCAGTTGGTATAGAGAATTGCACTTAAAACATCAACGGTACCGTTTTAAGAGTTAGTGAGTTATTCAAAAATATTCCTATGGAAGCCCAGAGCTTCCTTTGCTGTATCTTTGACCCGCAGAACGCTCCCAATCCGCGCAGCACGGCGCAGCTGCTCCGTGAAACGTGCTAAAGTAAAAGGCTTCCTCCTCAGCAATACATCCTCCTCCTCCCCCGTCCCCGTTTCTCATTTTCTCATCTACGTCATCCGGAATACGGTTTGCTTCTTCAGTCGTTCCCCGGGGAAGGGAAAAAGTGCCTCATGCTGTGCTCGGAAGGTCGTAAGTTCTCATTCCATTCTGGAGTAATTATCCCCCTGCACAGCCACTGGCCCGGGTCAAATCTGTAGGCAGATGCTGCCAATACAAAGTGCTGCTTTCCCCTGGGGCGCAGTTCCCCATTGCTCTGGATTTCCCGTGTCACACAGCATAGTCAGACCCACAGCAGGTGCTGGGTTTTGGAAGAAAATTCCCCATCGGAGTCACAGCCTGTATTCCAAGCTCTCTGAACAGAATACACCCTGCCAGTGGACAGTTAATTAAAATGGAGTCTGCAGTTGGGAACATCTGTCCAAAATTCTCTCTCCACTCTTGAAATAATGCAGGCAGGGCTCTTGGTGTCGGGAACAGCATCATTAAAGGCACATCTCTTCTCTAGCCAGGAAGGTGCCTGCCAGCTGGGCAGACACTGCTTACGCTGGGCAGGTCTGATGTTCTTTCTTCTGTCAGCTCCTGAAGCGAGCCTGAGTGCTTCAAGAGTGCCAGCTAGTGCACTCATTGTGTGTGATGGGCTGCAGCTCAACTGAGACTTGGGTGAAAGCCTAACAAATGGGACAGTCTCAAAAGTAAAGGCATCCCTGATTAGGGTTGAGAGGCAACAGGAGCTGTCCCCAGCTGCTCTCTGCACAGAGCCTGGCCTGAGCTTCTCCTTCCCTTCTCTGCACCATCTCATGGGACTCTCAAAACAGCCATCAGTACTTGACACCACAAGGTCTAAGGCTCTCCAGCTTGCCATGATTTATGCTATTCTCTGGCAATACCAATAATACAGATATCACTACTGAAACAGAAATGTTTCAGGAAATGTCCATGGCCCACAGTGATGGAATTGATAATGGGTTAACAACATTAGAGACCTCAGGCAGAGGTCTCAGCCTTTCACAGGTCTGTGTCATACAATAGGCTAGCGATTTCATGATTAAGAGAGAGAGGATGGGACTATATGCAGTGTAATTCTCACTCATTATTAAATAAATAAAACAAAAATTGATTTATCTCACCACAGAAAGTGGTTGTACAGACTCACTAGAAGAGGGAAATACCAGTTGGGCCATGAAACTTCTGGGTGAAGGCAGTCAGGATCTATAACAGGATATTCTGGGTTTGCTTCAATAGGGAGGTGAAAGCACCAAGTTGCCATTTTGATGCATAAATATCTAATGGTTAGATACTCCTCACCTCTTTCCTTTCACCAAACCCTAGGCTGCCTATGGTCTGTCAAATACACATAGAACCATTTAATTCTTGCTCAGCATTCCTCTCAGCTCAAATCTAGGGAATTTCCTGTGAGGTTTTGAATTGCCATAGCTTGCTACTGCTCCTGGAGGCAGTTCAGCCTGCCCTTGCCTGCTTCTTCTCTTGTCTTCTACCCCTGCGCAGCTGTCCAGTCATGTAGCAATGGATGAGGCCATGTCTCTTGGCAGCAGTGACAAGTTTTGCCTATTTAAACTGCAGCACTGGATGTGAGATAGAATTTAAATGTCTGGCAAAGTCAGTCCTCATAAACTGATGCTTTTTAAGAACCAAAGCAGACAATTCAGCACATATTTTGCCTGCCAGCTCCAAGCTGGGGCATGTCCTTTTGATGTAGCTTCTTCTCTTGCCAATGAAATACTACTGCCTGGAGAACACAGTATTGTCCATACACCTCCAGACATTAGGAAATCTCCAGGGTTCAAACACAGCAAAGTATTGGAGGGATTTTAACCATAGCTATCATAGTGAAGGGGATGGATCACAGTCAGAGGGAGGATTCAAATGAAACACCAGTTTAATATTTTGTAAGATGGAATTGGCCTGTCTTTGGTACTTCTGCAGGAGGTCAGGGCAGTGAATCTGACTGAAAGTAAAACACAATCCAGACATTTGAGTTTCAAAAAGCAATACCTTTGAAAAGCTCTGCTCTTCAGCAAACTGAAATATTATTTAACAGCTGAGGTGAGCCTCAGTTACAGCGGGGATTACTGTAACAAGCATATATCAAACCAGGAGTCCCGTGGAAAAGAAATGTATATGTGGACAGATTCTCGGTAGATGTTTCAGAGATGTTTATTTCTCCAGCCGCATGGCCGGGGCTGTGCTCAGGAACTGTTCCAGTCACGGGACCAAGGGTCCTTCTGCCCGCGCAGGGAACACAAACCAACCAATGGGAACGAGGCTGAGCAGGGACAGGGAAAGCCCGTGCCTCCCCTCAGGGCCCCTCTCCCAGGGCTACACGGTGGGGGGAGGAGACCCCGACCCTCAATAAATGCTGATTTCCATGTGCCTTCATACAAGAGTGTCCGTACGGTACAGACTGTGAGTTACCTCACACTTGCTTATGATGTATTTGATGTTGTCAGTGCTAAAGATGTGCAGTTCCTCTCCGACAACTTAGTCCTCTGCACTGTGTGTAAACAAGAGGCAAAACCAGTAGCCAGAAGAGCACATGAATATAAAATAGTTTGTAGAAATAGAAAAAGAAATAAAGAACCCAAAGTCAAGAAGCTTATGAACCACTCTGTTATTGCCCCTCAGTTTCTCGTAATTGGTTTGTGAGAGTTCAGTTTTGGTTGGGTCAGGCAGTTACTTCCACAGAAGACCCACTCTCAATCTGCAATCAACAAGGGTGATAAGAACCACAGCTGAAAACTGAGAGACATAAATTCTAAATTCAAGACTTTTTATAGGTAACAAGGTAGCAAGTCATATAAATGCAGTATTTGTCAAACTTGCCTCCTCTACATATCCAAATACATAGAACTTTCCTGTTACATGTCTGCAACAATTTGCTAAATGTAGCAATTAATTTGATCCTGCTTTTAAATTTACAGTTATGATTAAAATTTTTATTTGCTTTCTCTTAGACAAACACCCCCCTCTCCCCAAACTGGTTAATAAGGAATCAATTGCTGAGGCTTAAAAAAAAAGAAATTCACCACAAGAACATTAAAGATCTAAGTGGAATATGTAAATAGTTCCCATCAAAATAAGCTGGCTACAATCAGGACTGAATGTATTTTTATTTGGCTCCTTTCATGTCCTTCACCAGCGTCCATACAAGCTGTCCCCACAATATAACTCTTTGTGGCTTATCTGCTTTTTTCTCTTTCAAGGACAAGTACAATCAGCTTCCTCAGAGGCCAACTGTACTAGGGGTGAAGTGTGGCCCTGCTTATTGTTTATGGACTTTAAACTAGCACAAGTCTTGTCTTGTCAGGGTGGCTTCAGCTGTTTTTCATAACAGTGTGTTTAGCTGGGCTCTACTCATTACTATTTTCAACAACTTGCTTGCATTTATGGAGATATTTCTCACCTCAAAAGAGCCTATGAAAGTGGTCAGCCAGGCCAGTGAACTAAAATGAACATGCTGAAAATAAAAAGCAGAGAGAGAAAGAGAGAGAGAAATAGGCTTTACTCCAGCCTGTCTCTTAGGTGATTCCATTTAACTCTCATGCCCAGATTTTCACACACTAAAGTTAAAGCTGTGTAAGACTCTGCTGTGAGCAAAGCTTAGCAGGTATGTTAGTACCAAAGTAGTGCATCTTTTTTACAATGCTGAGGTATTTTTGTTCTCAGATTTTAAAATCAGCTACTTCAAATAGGCCCAATTTACTTCTTGTGTTTGTAGACAGAACCCGCCTTTCATCTGCTTTATTCTTTCTGCCACCTATTGTGTCAGTAATTAATGGAAACTGGCATGAGCCTCACATTATTGGACAAAACAGAAGCATTTTACCTCAGTGCCTGTACAGTCAGGCCATAGATCCTAAGAAAGCACACTGAGAGTGCATAGCATTGTCTTGGAACTCAGTACAGCCTTACGTGGCTAAGTCCAATTCTGATGTTTGCATCTTCTGCAGTCTCATGCACAAAATTCCTTCTGACTTCCTGTATAGGCTGTACCTTGGCACAATGGCAGCCCAGAATGATGGCTTTGGAGAAAACAGCTCATTGTTTCAGTAACAGTTAAGAGATTTTTCACTCTGAAGGCCTCTTGACTCATACATAAGCTTATATGTAAGATCAGGGAGATTAATTCCAAGTACAGACTGTGATCTAAAGCACATGTCAGCTTTTAATGTGCATAAATAAATTTTATTGCTGTTGATAACTATGTCAGACAGATCTAGTAACTTGAAATGTGCATGTAAAGATGAGTACTTTTGGAGAGGAAGTGGAGGAAGGATAGGTATGTAATATAAGAGTACCAAGTAATAAATTTTAGACCATGTGCCCTTTAAAGCATTGCATTTATATCCCTGCATTTTCCCCTCCCCTTTAGCTTTCCTCTAGTATGAAGAGTAGTGTTTGTTTTCCTGAAACACCAATTTTGCGCAAAGTTAGAACAAAAATGACAGTGGAAGTGACAGAGATGCTCTTTACTGTTATTTCTTATTTACACAGAGGAACAAGTTACAGAAAACTTGTTGGGAGACTGACGTTAGTGGTAGTCTCATTTCTGTGTTAATTCACCTCTGTCAGTGAAGTCTGCAGAGAGAACAAATTCACAGCAGTTGTTCAGCTGGCCATCACACCAGTTTATTCCAGCAGGACTATGTGTGGGGAGTCTTTTTCATATTGCATCAGTGGTGTGGGGTTATGAAATGACTAAATTTGCCTGCGTGATTTTCTAGCTAATACAGCAATGTGCCAATGTTTTATCAAGTTACATTTAGTGTTGCAATCCAGTTAAAGAGAGGCAGCTTTTAGTGCAGAGTCTGTAAGGAGGAAAAAAGTCACTCATAATCTCTTCAAAGTCTAACACGATTAAGAGACTGACCCTCCTCACACCAGGCTTAAGTATCAAAATCTAATTAGAATGTCATTACTAACCATATGCCCGCAATCAAACCCTGGGTACTGCAACTTGCCTGTCAGTATTTTTACAGAAACTCAATTTATTGTCTTTAAATTTGGCATACAGTGGCAAATCTTCTAAGAAGCACAGAAGGCAACTTAAAAAAAAAAAATTTAGAAGTCAATAGTCCTATTGATAGGAGGCACAGCGGAAAAAGTTCACATATTTTAGCAAGGTTGACCTTTTGTTGATGCTTTTTTTTTTTGCTTTAAGGTACTAAAATTAGCCAGGAAATTGATCTCACCTTTGCAACTAAAGAATTAGACACGCTTCAATATCAGATGATCAAGTCATTTTGTATACTGGCATCATCAAAGGAACCCATGTGAAACACTTACAAAGAGACTCCAACTGCAAAGCTGCTGCATTTGGGTACCTGCTCTGTGACATCTATACATTTCTGGGAGATAGTTCACAGAAGTCGCTGAACTCCTCAGGAAACAAGACTCAGGTGTCATCATCCTAGTCTGGGCCAACTTTTCAGTTAAATTGCTGGATTTTAAAACGAACACTTGATGTTCAGTTTAAAATCAGAAATTACTCCAAATGCAATACTGTGAGTCTGAGTTACTGGACTAAAATGGAATTTGGATGAAAACTGAGGTACTCTTCATAGGCTATTTGTACCAGAAATAAAACAAACAAAAAGAAACCTTAACTATACACAGGTACCACTGTTAAGTCAAAGGAAGAGGCTAGAATTTTTCTTGTTTGAACTCCTCACCACGATTAGAGACTTCACTTGACAGCACAAATACATGCTCCTTCATACTGTTTGTTTTACAACTGAAAACAAAGCAGACAGTAAGAGTCTATAATCCCATCTTATATTTCAGTCAGCACATCCCATAGTCTGGTGTTCAAATAACATTCTTTTCAAAGGACAGTTAAAATATGTGAAGTTTGTTGCTGCACAAGGAATGTGAAATAAAACTCGTCCTCATTATTGCCTGATGGGCCGTGTACACACTCAGGGAAAAGTTTTCTCATCTCTGCTCTCAGCAAAAAAGTCTCTGATGCCAGTACAGATGGTGTACTGGCCATTCATGAGTAGAATTAAGTAACTCTACTCCGTATTTTCCCTTGTTAGACCTACAGCACCTTTTCCATACGTATGTTTGGACTCTGGGATACCAAGGCTCACAGTGCCTCCAGCTTTCCCTGTTGATGGAAGTTAGGATTTTTCCTTTTCTTTTTTCTCTCAGGGAACGACGTCCCATTTGCTGCCTAAGACAAGATAACGACCGGTAATTAAGAGAGTAAAAGGGGTTGCTATGGGGAGGAGGAAGGGGAGGGTGCAGCCAGGTGCAGCCTCTTAGCAGAGGGCTTTTATCTTGGGAAGGACAGAAACACAGCGAGGTTTTGGCTGGGGGTGATGGGCAGGGCTTGACTCCTCTCTCGGAGTGGAGACAGGTGAAGTTTGGTGCTGGACCGTTACTGCCCAGAGGAGTGACTGCTACTGTGGAGCTTTTGTCTTCCCACTGCTTCTCCTACCCTGGGTGAGCCTTTGCTCGTAAGAGCACCTGTTTAATTGGGATTTTATTAACACCCGACCTCACTGGAGAAGGGCCCTCACTATCTGCTGGGGTGCCCTAGGGGAAAACCTGGGACCTCGACCCCAAACCTGGGACCTCAACCCCTCTGAGGGAGCCTCTCGTGGTTGCCTGCAGGAGCCCGGCTGCTGCTGTCCAGCCCCGCTGTCTTCTGCTGCTGCTCTGGGTTTTTCACTAAACTTTACCCCAATACCCTGTGTCTGCCTGACCCACCACCGCTCCTGCTATGGCTGCAGAGTTTCTGCTGCATTTTGATTGCCACCCTGGGGTGT
>NW_008239324.1:7378045-7403223 GCF_000691975.1 Corvus brachyrhynchos
TATATATATATTTATTTATTTATTTATATATGTACACACTAGTAAAGAACTGTTATTCCTTTTCCCATCTCTTTGCCTGAAAGCCCCGTAATTTCGAAGTTATAATAATTTGGAGGGAAAGGGGTTATATTTTCTTTTGCAAGGGAGGCTCCTGCCTTCCTTGGCAGACACGTGTCTTTCAAACCAAAACACCTGTGGATGCTTCTAACAGTGCCTTCAGCTGACAGCTGCTGCTTATAGATGTGCTATCCCAGTTACCTAGCTGACTTTGTTGTGACTTCTTGAGCAGCCAGGATCACAAGAAATACCTGCTGAGTTAAAGATGATTTAATTCACACAGCAAGTCTGGAAAGAAACAAATATAGAACAGGAAATTGCTGCTTTTAATTCCTACGATAGGCCCTATCATTTGATAATGTAGTAACCAGCAATCCTTTACTTGACTAACTTCCAAACAGTTATTGCATAATCCTTTCCCTTGTTAGGCCATGTGTAACACTATGGAAATAAAAGGCAGCAACTTCTGGTTAAATACTCAAGTTCTAGTTTGTCTTAAACCTGCAACAACAAACAAGCTTCAATTGCTTTTTCAACAGTGAGTAAACTGTATAAACAGTCTTGTTTGTCCCTTGTGCATGTGATTAAAAGAAAATGTAGCTGAATTCCCTCAGCTGAATCAGAGCAGATGAAAAACACAGGGAGGGATCTGTTTCAGAGGTAGAAGACTCAAGCTTTTCAATGTGCTGTACAGCCTGCAAGAAAAGAAGAAACTGCAGAATATATCATTTTTAATTTGGTATTTCTTCCTCTTACAATGTCATGTTCTCTATTCATGCTGAGCTGAAGTGACTTTAATCTCTTTCTAAACACTTCTATGGAGTAGATCTCATCAACTCAATGTAAGTTCTACGATAACCTAACACAACTACACTTCCTCTATGAAATTTTCCAGGAATCAGAAAGCTAATCTCAAGATTAATAAAAGTGGTAAGATATGCACTCTTGAATGTGGTGCATGACTACAGGCCATGCCCAGAGTACTCACCTTGTATCTGCTGCTTATTGGATAGGCAAAGTATTTCCTAGCGTGGTATGTGAAAGCAAAACTGTTCCATAGTTTCAGAAGAGAGCAACGAGATGTCAGAAAGCAATGTTTGAGGTTGGGTGTAGCTTGCTTGAGCAAGTCAGTACAAATATCCTTGTGACACTGTAAAAAGGATTATCCATGTGTAGGTGTTATATGGTTCTCTTGGAGCACTGAGCTTTAATCATTTTGACAGCTTGTATATAGCTGTGGCTCTGCTGGCTGCAGACTTTCTTAAAAAGCTTGTCTAAAGAGCTACCAAATTCAAAGGTACCTGTGCAGGAATAAATACAACCTCAATTTTTCTTGCAGTGTTCATTCTCTGAGAACATTTGTCATATTTTATCACAAAATATATTTTGAGACTAAACACAAAAGCCCCCAGCAAATGCAAAGGTTGTATTAGTTCTAATTGTTCACATAGACATAACAGGTAAGTTTAGACAATTGTGTTACTGTTACCGATGAGTATGCAGTATCTTCTCTCTACCTTAAATGCTGCAGCTGATACTCAAGCAGGCCTGTAGGCATTAAAAGAGAAGGTGGAGACAATTGTTCCTGCCTTTCAGGTTTCTTTTGCACTGACAAATGGCATTTGCTATAGGCATGTTACCTGTGAATCTAATTCCAGATATTTAAATAGATGGTAGATATTGACCTGTAGTTACTTCAGGCAGCTGGTTAGACAGGAACATTTAGGAAAACAACACTGACTGCTGGGACCTGGATCTCTTAATGCTTTTGTACTCTTTTCTCCTTTGTACACTGCCTATTGATTTTTATAGTTGGTTGGAGGGGAAGAACCAGATGCAGTCTATATAGAGATTCATAAGAATAACCAGAATTTAAGGACTTGATTTTTAATCAGAACACCTTTGGGGCCCTTCAAAGATTCTTCTATGGCAATTACAGAAGGTTGGTGGGAAAGCAATGGCGTGTCACAGGATCTGAATTACAACTAATGATAGGTGTTACTGAACTGTCTAAAAGCATGCATGCAGCAGCTGATTTTTCACTATAAATGAGGCACAAAGGTGTAGCCTTGAGTACTGTACCTTTTAAAGCTGTGGCAGATCCGTTTGCAAGGTGACTACTTGTATATCAACAAATTTGAGATTTAAATAAGCATTTAGCTTCTGCAAACACGTTTTCCTTGCTCAGGCTGTCACCACCACAGGACAGTTCTCGGGTGACCAAGGGTTTTGGTGGCTCAGGCTGCTGTTTGTGCCAGGGAGGATGGTGCCACATGGCTGGAAGTGCCTCAGGACGGCACAGGAGGGCACCTGCATCCCTGGGCATGGGGAAGAGAAGCTGCACTGTTACACTCTCTACAGGAGAGTTCACCTGAACAGAGACTGAAACGTATACTCTGAAATGCAAAATATGGTAAATAAATCACCTGCTTTGCAACAGGCACTGTGAGGGCTTAGTTTCAAATGATGACAAGCACAAAGTTTGGGTGCTCTAATAGGAGATTCTTCTTTTTTATTTTTATTCTATTATTAACAAAGAGCAGATTTCTGCATATGGTGGCACTTCTGAGAGCTGGACAGCAGAAGACTAACACAAGAAGCAAATAATATCTCCAGATCTAAGGGCTAGGTTATTCTGGGGAGGTGTGTGAAAGTAGAGAGGGCTTCTCACTGAAAGCCAGGCTCTAAGCAAGGATCTGCTAATATACTTGGTCATAAACTAGCCCATAGACTGGTTGGAAAATTCTGTGACTGTCTAAAACTTTGGGGTTTTATGAGTTCTTCAGTTACCTTTTTGTTGCAATGAGACAAGAAGAACCTTTTTGTTTTTGAGAAAAACTGAATTTCTTTCTTTCTTATCCCACTTCTACTTCTAAAAAGCCCTTTAGATCTTTCTAGTTAGCAAATAATGTATAGTTTAGATTACCTTTAATAGATGAGAAATTTGGATTAGGATCTGGGCAAGCAAATTCTAAAGACTTTGAACAGTAGGATATTTGTTGTATAGTACTTGTAGTGGGTTGGAAAAATTTTCCCCTTTTTATATAAAATCATGTGTGTGAGAATACAAATCAACCTTCTACATAATTACAGTCAAAAGTTATGGGTTATGTGTAATTTTTTTACTCTTATGATTCATTAGAGATATTGTACTTGATACTGATGTCTTTTTACTTAGGCTATTTGTCCCTTTTTTTTTTTTTTTTTTTTTTTTTCCTTTTTTTTTTTTTTTTTTTTAGTTTTACTGCTGAGACCTGGGTGAAATGGCCCAAAGAAGAATTTTCAGGCTCTTCAAGGAGCAGCCTATGAGCTCACAGAATTGTAACTTCCTACAGCAATTGTGTTATCAAGGTAAGCCTCAAACTCAAATAAAACACCTACAGCTGATACTACAGAAGCAAGTCTTAAGGGTGAAATGGATTTAATGCCTCTTTTTTTTCTTTTTAATATTTGCTGCTTGCAATTGCAGGCTCTGTTCTGATAGTCTGATTGATTTTACCAATATAATAACATGAAATTATCAGGTATATTACTTACTGCAGCATGGGAGCTTTTCTAAAACCATTCTTTCTCAGCATGTCTGGCATATGAGCAGTTCTGATGATCCTAGCTAGTTGTATATGAAGTTACTCTCTAATTAGCCTTTTTGACATTGTTTTGAACTGTTTATTTTATTGGTCTAAGAAAATTTTATAGGGGGTGCTGTTGACAGTCTCAGCTCTTACTTTCTTGACTATTTAAGTTGCTTTTAAATCTGGATCTAAAAACTTTTAAATACAACAGTGTGACAATATTATGGTTTATAGAAAAAATCCTTGTAGTGGCTTTGCTTAACTATAAAGCCTTCGAAGAGGGGATAAAATTATAACATAGAACAAAGAAATATTGGTTTTTCTCAGGAAGGGACAGGGAGAGGCTCAAGACCTGCTACCAAAGAAGTGCCTTTGAGGAGAAGCTTTTTTTGTCAGGTTGAACATGGGTGCCCCCATGTGTTCTGTGTGTTGACAATGCACAGGCTTGTGGCTTGTGTCCGTCGGCCTTTATTTAGTGTTTGGAAGTTTCACCACATTTGAATAGTTGAGCTCAAAGCCAACCTTCATCTATCATTTCTTATGGCACAACAATTCCAGATAATCTCATTTCAAATATTCAGTTACGTGGCTTCAAACACTAGCTGTGTGCTGTGAAAAGCTTGTATTACATACTTAGTCTATATTACAGTGTGCTATCCTTGGTGCTTTAAAGTGATTTCTGGAGTGACCAGATTAATGAGAAGTATTGCAGAAGCTTCTTTTAGTGGCTTGGATTAATTTTTCCTGAATTCCTGTTGTGTTGATGTGGTAACTTCAAGAGTTCAGAGAAGTAGATGGTGAAACACTGCCGTGGCCCCGCCCTTCTCACAGGCTGCAATTTCCCATCCCTGCATGTCCCTACGGCTGTAGTTTTCCATTGAGGCTATTTTTCTGGAAACACCCTTGTAGCCAGATCACTAAAGTCATCAGAGTTAAAAAAATTCCCTGAAATTGTTGGAGTGCTGCAGTCTGTGGAGGATGCGTGAGACAATGACCCGCAAGCTGCCTTTACAGAATAACAAATGCTGGAATGTGGCCTGGATTCCCTGCTGGGCACTGACGGAGATGCTCGCAGGGCAGTTTTTTCATTTGTTCTAAGGCACTGAATAAGGTTATCCTTGTTATGACTGCAGCTATAGCAAGAAGGCACAGCAAAGCCTCCAAAGGGTGTCACTTATGTTCTCAATCCAAACAAGCAAATACTTTAACTCACTGTGGAACTGGAGTTAAAGTCTCTCCTGCCTGTGGAACTCAATGCAGTAAGGTGCAGAAGTCTGGTGTAGAGGAAAGCCCTCCTCTGAACGGTAGTGTGGCCAGGAACCTGAGAATTAGATGGTTACAAGAAAACAGAAATCCTCTTTCAGTGAGCAAAAAAATAATAATAGATGACAGAGGTCGGTGGGAAGAAACAAATCCCCTAACTGCCTGTGTGATCTCGCTGGCAGCTTTTGCCATGGGTCATGGGATGGGATATCTTGAATTAGGAGGAGTGCTGGCATCTTCTGCTGCAGAAGTAGTTTTTCAAGTAGTGTCAGCTCTCTTTTTGTGTATTCCCATTGCAGGCTACTATGCATTGGTCTGTATAACACTACTTACTGTGTTGACTACTCTGTCAACATTTCAGTTGGAAAGCAGTTTGTCTATTGGAATAACTTAATCTCTTGCATTCTCTGCTCTCTCTCATGTGGTATCAATAGTCTTTGTTGGCAGTAATAGATTTTCTAATACTGATCATGATCCAGATAAGGAATTGGTTGTTCTTTACACATCTCTCAAGCTTTTATGAATTTTCTGAAGTTTTGTTTTAAATGCTTGTTTCAAGTTCATATTTGGATATGTAGAAATAATGTTTACTTAGAAATAACATTGCTAAAGACAATCAATTGGGCAATTAGTTAGTCTTACCAGGAATATATTTCACTTCTAAAAAAATTTAAATTTTTTCAAATTGCCGGTATGCTTTGGCTGCAGACTGAATTGTAGCTGCTATGGAAAATTCCAGGAAAAGGTGTAAAATGATGAGTGAAAAATGTCAAGGGTAATATTTATTTAATGTGATTTCATTCATACATTTATATCCAAAAATGTCTCTTTAGACCATCTGGGAGCTCTACTGTTGAGTCATGTTAGCCCTTTCCTTTTTCACATTTAGTCCATTTTATTTGTACTTCCCAAATCTATTTTATTTTTCTAATTTTCTTTTACCCTGCTGGTTTGTTCTTTCTTGGCTTTATTTTTAATTAGTTAAACATAAGTGGCCTTTGACATAGCAAAGATTATGAAAACAGTGGGACACTGGTTACTGCTTTGAAAGAATAAGGCAAATATTTTTGTGTTTGTTCTTCTTTGTCTGTTACCTCTCTCCTGGGGTTGTATTGTCAGTGAGTGAAGTAAAAGAGCCACTTGAGGCGGGGAAAGGGAGTTTATTTGGAATCTTTCTTGTGTATTATGGCTAGAAGCCCTAATAAATCTAAGTTCCACTGTGCTATGCAAAGCTACAAATGCGTAATGAGAACATCTGAAGTTTACAGCATGAAGCATTCTGACAAACCAGACCTGGCAGGGAGATGATATTTTAACAGGGAGATGCTATTTAATTTTATGCATGCAGATCAACAACCAGAGATTTTGAGCCAGCATCTAATCGTGTTTATCATCTCTTGAAAATCCATCCTCTTACAGAGGGGGCTCCTATATGGAAAGTGGCCCACTGGAAAGCTCTCCTTTTATAGTCATTTGAAGGTCAGAAGGGGGTGGTGATGGTGAGATCTGAAAGTGTTTCCTGGCTCTGGTGCCAGTCTAGCACTGTAGGCTTGAGAATTTGCCCTTTCACTCACTTCAGACCTTGTCAGATCCAGTATCAAATGTGGTCAGGCTGTGCATATTTGGTCTCCATTTGAGAGTTGTGTTGTGTTTAATTTGAAACTCCAGAATCTCATGGTAACCAGAGGTGGTGGCAACTGGGATGGCTGATTCTATTGCCAATAAGCATTTTGGCTCCCTGAATAATGAAGGTGTGCATACTGTTCCCTTGCTTGACTTAAATCAGAAGTTATTAATGAGGTTCTGCTAGTTAAGCAAAATTCAATTTTATTGAAAGGAACATGCAAAATAGTCGCAGAATCCTGCAGCTGTCTGTACATTTCTCTGTAACAGGAACCAGTTAGCCCCAGAGAGGTTCAATGATAATTCTGTAGAGATTTTTCAGAAGATACAAAATCTATACTTCTGTTGCCTTCCTAGAGAAAGCTCTTTGGGAATTAAGCATTGCTACCTGTCACAGGAGAGAAATATTAATGCCTTCTGGCTTGCATAAAGGGGTCTTTACAGATTGTTCAGAGAAGCTGTAGCTGGGAAAATT
Source organism: Corvus brachyrhynchos (assembly GCF_000691975.1). NCBI lineage: Eukaryota > Metazoa > Chordata > Aves > Passeriformes > Corvidae > Corvus > Corvus brachyrhynchos. The sequence goes on from NW_008239324.1 coordinate 7,385,036, forward strand.
CAAAGTCAGGTTGCATGGGGCTCTGAGCAACCTGATCTAGTTGAATATATTCCTGTTCCTTGCAGGCGACTTGGAACTAGATGAGCTTCAAAGGTCCCTTCCAACCCAAACCATTCTATGATTCTGTGGTCTTTTGAATTCTGTCTGTTGAAACACAGCAGGTCTATTTCTGGTGACCACAAAAAGATGAGTTTTCCTTCTTCCAGCTGTAGACCCCTCAGCTCTGAGAGGTGAAACATTTGAAACATAAGTCATGGCCTTCCACACCTTGAATACAATCCAGCACTACTTACAAAAGACTGGAAATGAGCATATACTTCAGAAAATAACAGGATCCACAGGTTGTATATGTACGTGAGGTGTATGGTGGATTGCTAAAATTGGAGGTTTTCATTCATCCTCATCAATACATAATAATCTGTTTGAGACTCAATCACAGTATGTTAATGTGGACTCTGCTCGCTGGGCCTTAAAATTGAGGGTGGGATTGGAGTTCTACTTTTGAGAAGCCCTTGAAATATCAATGAACTGATAAATCCTCAGTTTCCTGCTGCTAGTCAGTGTCTTGAATTTTATAAGTTTCAAAGTCAGCTGTCCTGCTACTGCAGGTAAAAACAAGGTGGTGGTGTACAGAAGTTGAGTGTTTCATGTTCAGCTCCATGGACATGTTTATCTTCTGATAAAGCATCCTCCATGAAAGAAGGCTGATAACAGAAACATTGATTCAACTGTAACAAAGCCACTACAAAGCTTTCCCTGTTGCAGAAGCAAAATTCATAAAAAATCCAGCCTTTAAGCTGTTTAAATAATTTTGGTATGTAAGCTCCACACTTGGAATATTACAGAAGTGACAGCTAAAATCAAAGTAAATACAGCTGATAGGAAAATATCTGGTTTTTTTGTAGTGACCAGCTACAGTCACTGACACACTTTTTAGTGCATTTTAAGGTATTTGACAATGTGGGCTATGAAGACTAAGCAAGGATGCAGAGATAACAAGCTTCTTTACTAGCCCTGTTCATTCCATTCAAGCATAGTCAGCATTGTCCTGTGCCTCCCATTAAAATAATCTGAAGGAAAACAGAGGCTGAGTTTGGAATTAATCCTTTTGGAAATATCACTGCAGCAGGAGGTGAGATTATCAGCAGCTTGGCATTAGTCATGCACAGTTGGAATTCTGCACAATAGCAATGATGTGTTGTACACAGAAGACAAGTGATGACAGTGTAAGAAAAGGTACCAAAAAGGCTTTGCCTTGATTTGTTCTGGCTGCCATAAAAGGTGAAATGAAATAGTCTATGTTTGGGACATAGATGCTTGAATTAAGTTGGACATAATATTGTCTTGAACAAATGGATGAAAATTAAAAAGAAATTGCAGAAATAAGTTTGAAAAAATGGACAGTACCTTTTAAAGGATAAAGGGCTTCGCTTATAGGGTTGGAAACACAAAATAGTTGACATTTAAAATGTCAATAGCTTTGGTGTTTACCAAAGGAGTTCTGACATTTTAGTAGTGACCATTCGAGTTTATTTGTTGTAAATGCCTCACTTAAATTCTTTTAGCAAATTATCGATAATCTGGTCATCTCTGAAAAGTGGCATCCTCTTTTAGGACTAAAACTATTGGGGAAACAGAGCTCTTAATTTCAGTGGTTATGCTCAGTGACATAAGGCCAGCCAAAGATGGGCACTTATTTCCTACTGCTTGCATTTGCATTTTGCTCTGGGTAGGAAGGAGAACTGAGCAAGAGGTAATTTTTTTCCTTTTTTTTTTTTTTTTTTTTTTTCCCCCCCCCCTTTGAAAATGTGATGTGGGTGAAAACCTTTCTTTAATGGTCAAAAGTAGTGAGCTGAGCCTTGGGAGATCCCATTCCTTCCTGAATTTGGCTGGCTGCCTGCCTTTTGCAAATTCTTTCCCTCTCTGTGCCTTAGTTTTCAAGGTTTAAGAAGTTAAGTCATAATGATCCTTAATGATCTTTAAAATGCATCTTGATGTCAATGTTAGGGAGAAATTAATTTAATGACATTTATAGAGACTCTAGAGGTTTCTCAAGATTTTTTCTCAAGGTTTTAAAAGATGACAGTTGTGGTTTCCCTATTGAGAACTTAATCTACACTCAGTTATTCAGTGTTTTATGACCACTAATGACGGGCTTATATTGAAAGTTTTCTGTATTATAATTTTAATGTATATGCCACTGAGCCAACACTTCTGTTAGGAAGACACTAAAGTAATTATTTTGGTGCTGTTCTCACTTCCAATGCATATGCTTGTTTTGCACATTCTTCTAACACAGTTTCTGCAATATCTCCTGGGCACCTGTGGGCTTGTTTTAGCTCAACAAAGTAAAATGTCTGGTGCGAGGATCCATTCCACAAAGTTTCATGTCTACACCATGTGCACAGTAAAAGGAATCCCCATCCCCAGTTTCATCGGGGGAAGTGAAACAAAGTCCATGTGAATGCCTTTTGGCCGAAGAAAACTGTGTATCATGGCTTGCCAAAGTATACTTATTCTCCATGAAATTCTGCTGGCTTGCAGCTTTGTCTGTAGAATGAGGAATTTCTGTGAATGCATAGTATATTTTGGTTGTTGCTATTCTTGGCTTTCTTCATAAAAGAAACAACATAAGCTATTACTGCTATTTATAAAAGTACTTTGTGACCCTAAACCATAGTGTTGAAGAGTTTTTAATCCAAAAATTTATCATTGCAGCAGGACAAAAGCTGATAATGGCAAATCTGTCTTTAATTTAAAAATGCCTATTAAAGTTCATTGATGTAGAACTAGTATAAGAAAACAGTTAGATTCCTCTCATAACTTCCAAAATGCTAAATTTAAGTGTTTGTTTTTTCTTAAATGTGATTTTTCTTTTAAAAATGTGTTCTGGAGTTTTTATCTCTTTGGTTATAATTTAGAGTTTTGTTCAGAGCTTGCTAAGGCATTGGGAGTCCTCACTGGGACACTGCCAAATGAACTCATTTGCTTCACGTAAGTGGAATATGTGGTGGGGATTTTCTGGCTTCTGTACCTGCAGAGATAAGTAAGGTTCTTTAGCTGTGCTCGACAAATAGGTTTATATTGGATCTTGCAATATGTCAGTCTTCAGAAGGAAATCCCCCATGAAATTTAAAATGATGCTCTTTTGCCTATGAGGTAAAAACTATTCCGTAAGGGGCCTGTGTCCAACCTGTCTCTGTTTCCATGGACAGAAGGATTTATACTGGTTTCTGTTGTCTGGCATATTAGTTCATTGTGTATCTTAAATATTGCACCAATAACTTGAATTAAAAGGTGTGTGAATGATGAAATAAACATGATGGCTCAATTTTACTGCTTGAATGCTGTTAGCAAGTGGGAGGAAACATTGAAGGGCAGCAGCTGTGTCTGTTTTCCTACTCGGACTCAACAGAAGCTCTTGTAACCCAAAATGTCAAATCAGTTCCTTGATTCCATTCGGTGCCATGAAAGACTTGTTCAGTCTCCTTTCTTCTGCCACTTCCACACAGAGGAGCTGCAAGGAAAATGGAAGAAATGTACTTCTGAAGGCTGGGCTAGTCTGACCCCATTTGTTTTGAGATCTTTATTTCTTTTCTATCATCAGGGCCAAACATTCTACTGCATCCAAATGCGTAGGCTATGGCAGAATGTTTAGTAAAATTAATAATTTCTAAGGATTTTGACCCTGCAAAATACCAACTGCAGTCATGTGTGAGGATTGTATATGAAAAGGGTGAGAAAGAGCTTGGCTTGCTTTACTGTGGTCTTATCCTATCATAGACAGCTGTTATCTATAATGAGGGATGTTACCAAAACACAGTTTGGTATTTTATTTCTATCCTGTTCTGCCAAATTAAATATATTAAGATTTTGTTTGTAATGATCTTATAAATTATATGATTTGTAATTTTGATTCAAGATTAAAGATTCAAATATCTGTTCTGTATTCCACAAGTATAATTTCAATTGATGTTAGTAAGATATATGTGCACACTTATGGGCATAGTTCTTCAAATAATTTTTTATGAGTTGAGACACCACATGAAAGGCTGTTATCTCTGACTCAGCTGTGATGATGTTTTTAAAGCAGCATTTACCAAACTTTGATTCATAGATGGATATGTGTTTTGAAGACTTCTTGTTTTTTTCTGGTAAGTTACAAGATAAGATTTAAAAATCCTTTGTCTTGGCATAATTTCTTTGCTGTTGTTGGGATAGGAAGCTGTACTATTACAAATGGGCATGTAGCTGCTTCTCAGTACTATAATTATATAAAAGGATTTTCGAGTCTCTGATAAAAATAGTTCAGGATGAAATGTCTTGCTTTGGTGACCAAAATCCCAAAATGCTCAGTGATGTGAAGCTTGCCATTGACGTAACTGGGATCAAAACTAGGTATGTCCTATAGGAGCTGCTAAATGGTCTCACTGGAGAAGTACTCTGCTGCCTGAATTGTTATCTAGAGACAGAGGTAATAGAGGGACGATGAATCTGTGGAAGCTGAATATTTCAGGACTTCGCATCACAAGTGTGCTAAAAGTGATTGGCAAAACAGAAGGGTCTGTGTGTGGTAGAATATGGTAGATGAGAAGAAAAATGTTATGGAGCAATCTTAATGGGAAAACAAAATTAGTATAGCAGTAGTCAAATAGCTGGTATTTATACACGAGTCTTGAAAGGGCTGAGGAAAGTGAGGCAAGAACTGAAGTGGGGCACCAGTGTCCCATCTTCCTCAGAAGAGACTGTTGGGAAGATCTGTGTGAGCATTAGATGAGAGTGGCAGATGACTGATTTGGCCAGCTGGATTTGCAGGGTTAAATACTGAAGGTGAGTCATCTCTTCAAGTGAAATCAGTGTAAGGCATCAGAAACAAATCTTGGCATCCATCCTTTAATTTCTTCAGAAGAGAAGGGAAGCAGGGTTTGTACCTTCCCTACCCTTCCATTCAACTATAAACACTATGGCCTCTGGCACTAAAATAATCTTAAAAGTCTGTAGATACAATCTCGTGCCATGTCATAATTCTAGTTCTGCTTGAAATGGTACGTAACTGGCCATAAGATCCCTGAAGTGAAGGCTGTGTAACCTTTGTGTGTCTTTCTGGCAAACTCAATTAGTCTGCCTCTTTCTTAAAGGAAAATAAGAGCTTGTGGCATGGCCCTGCACACACCTCAGGGGGGAAGAGGAGCTGGCAGAGACACTCAAGCGTGAGCAAGGGGCTGTCTCTGTGTGTACAATGTCAGGAGAGGAAGGTCGTTCATTTCCAAGGAAAAATCTGTAACTGAACCTACTGATTCTGTTTCTCCCTTGATGATACTATCCCTCACCTTTCCAAACTCCTGGGAAGCCAGTGCAGTTGTGCTGCACTGTAGGTGTGAGTATATGGTTATGAAGTGCACAAATACAGATGGAGCTGAATAACTTCTGTGGAATGTGGTTTTGCACACACTGATTAATTGTGCTGTGTCAGTGGCCTTGAAATGCTGCTGGAGACGCTGTGGTGCCTGCAGGTTTCCCCACAGCTTCAGTCTATGTCATGGAAAGATTAATGCTGTGAGACTCATGACATAAGGGTATAAGCTGGCCTCATGTCTCCCATGATGACTTTTGGAATTGGTAGATAAGCTTGCTCTCCAGCTTTCTTGTTTTTAATGAGCTATTATCTTCCTGCAGGATCCTGCAAATAGTGCGATGACTTCTCAGCAATGCAGAGCGGCTAAAATGGTGTCCTTTTATGGCAATGTCTTCAGTGTGAGGGAGTTTTCAGTAGGGACTTAGTGCTGGAAGATTATTGCTACTGCTACAGTGGATCACACAGGCAAAGCTCCTTTTTGTCTTTGGTTATAAAATCTAGCAGGAGAGCAAAAAGACCTTGAAGCAAAGTTCCTGGTGACATTAACACCTACATGACCTACTGATGATAGGGAAAAGGGGGAGTCAGACTATTGCCCCAGTCAGAAAGTGAATACAGCAGCTGTGATATAGATTCTTCTTGCATTTTCAAAAAGCCTAATTCAGACCAAACCCTCTGGAGCCAAAGTTCTGCTTATAAAGACTCGTAAAACTGAGGAGATTTCGGTATGAGGGAGCTGAATGTTTAAAAGGAATTTTCATTTTTGAGCACATTTCTGTCTTCTTTAAAGCCACATCTTTTTGCATTATTCATTTTTTTGACTTCAGTTTGAATATAATTAGTCTGAAGTAGGAAGGTTTTTGCTTAGTTTTATGTGCATTTTTATAGCCATCTTATTTATTTGGTGCAAAAGTGCTTATTTCCACATTAGAATTAGCCTTACTTGTTTTTAAATCCTTTCTTCATTCAAAAAAATATTACAAAACATTTGATGGATACAGATTGTTTCCATTTAAAAACATCATGTGTCTGCAAATCTTATAATATCACTTGATTAGATTTTGTCTGCCTTTATGGATATAGTTCTTTCATAAAGTTATTTTCAAAAGTAAATATTGTATTTTTGTGACTGATGCTGTGACTTCTTTTCTTGAGAATAGCAACATATGAGAATTTGTCTGATATAAAAGAGAAATTCTCATATGAATGAAGACTTCAAAATCTTCTGGAATGGCAGGAAATTCCTGTAGCAAGATCTCAGAAATCGAAAAAGATTTCCTTGCTTGCTGATGTCCTCTCACAACTATCTTCTGCTAACTATGCTGCTGGGTGTCTGGTATTTGTCTAAACACTATTTGCCCTGGTAGTGGGCATGTAGTTGAGTGAACTGGCAGCACAGTTGTGATCTGTTTGGTAATAAGCAGAACTTTGTTTTGAAGTCACATTTGTTTGAGGAGTCCTTTCACCTGGAGCCCTGCAGGAATACCTGTGGTTTTTGTTTGTACAAAATGTACCTTTTGCTCTAATAGTTTTAAAATAGACTGAACTGGAAACTTTCCTACCTGACTGAGGTCTTGTCTTGGATGTCAGTGCATCCCTTACTTAAATAAGAGGAACTTAACTGGTCTAAACCCAATCATATTAAACTTTTGAGATGATGGTAAAATGGCTTCCTGGTGCTTTTGACTTTTATGTCTTCCATTATTAGAGGGGTCAAGTTTAACCTTGAAGAGAATGATCCTGGTCTAGTCTTATTTTCCTGCACTGTTTCCAGCCTATTAAGGATGTCAGCAGCGCTGGGTGGAGGAGTGTTTTTGAATAATCCACCAAGAGAAAGGCACTGAAAAGATATGAGAATAATCTGGCATAAACTGATATATGGGTGGCCATCAGATTTGGCAGAAAAGGCAGAGTGAAGAACTGGAAGGTAGGAGATAAAGCTTGTAAAAACTTTGTATGTTTGAACACAAAATTATCTGCTGAATTGCAAGGGTCATTTAAAATGTCAGAACTCATGTGAGCTCTGACACCCTCTTTTGTTTAGCACCTCTGACAATGAGGTTTGTGGGGATGTATTCTGAGGCCCTATTAAGGCCAGGAGAGTTGTTACCCTAGTTTAAGTTGGGAGATAGCTTGTTATTGACCCAGTCCTCCTGTTCAGCTCCACACTGGCAGATAAGCTTTATCAGAACCTCAGTACAACTGAGAGGCAAATTCATCCATGAGCTGACTTCATTGAAGTCAGTGAGTTACAACAGCCCACAGGAACATTCAGCACAAAATTAATTTCTGTGTAACCAATGAGTTTTATTAAAGAGATAGATTAACGCGACTTTAGTTTTTAAATCTTGTCGTCTATTATCTTCTTGTCTTCTCAGCTCTCTCTCTAACAGGAGCTGTCATTCTGGTCAACAGTAAGTAGTGTGTCTCTATGGCAACTTTCAACAAAAGTATTATTTATTTGTACACACACACATATTTTGTACCTCATTTATACCTTAAGTGAGAAGTCTGAATAACTGGAAAAAACAATTTATTGTTCCATCTTTTAAATAAATCAAACTCTCCCCTGTTTCAAGCCCACCAAGGGATAATACTAAGCAACTGAGACTTGTGCACAGAAGAGGGAGCTGAGCTGTAGGAATGTTAGATCTGGGTGGGGTGATACACAGTGATTTTTTTTTTTTACTGAACACCTCTAAGTTCAGAGATGTCAATTGTGTCCATCCTTTTCTTTTTTAATCTTTGGAATTTGAATGAGCTTAACAAACTTATTATAGATTAGTATATTTACAAACGTGTGGAAAATATCAAGTTTATCACCTTCAGTTGTATGTGAGAGAAGAGCAGTGTTACCTAAGTAGAAGGCTGCAAGTGAAATGAATCAAGAATAGCAGCTTTGTACAGCATATTAATCAGAAAAGCTAAGAAGTTGTATTAAATTCACTGTTATTTTTTTTCCTTTGGAGGTTTCATAGAACTTCTGTGAATAAGCTGGTTTCTGTGAGGGAATTAACTACCACACCATTTGGCTTTATAGGTGAAGAATATGACATGGCAGAATTACCTAAAGTTGTACCATTAGTTTGAATGTACCTTCTAGTAACATTTTAGACTGTGGTGATGTGGACTAAAAATTGCATAATACTTACAACATGTTTAAAAAAAAATAAAAAAAAATTGTACTGTTAGGTATTTCAGAATCTTATCTACCACCAAATTTTGGTATGGGTGGAATATGCTAGAAAGGAGTGCTTCCTGAGGGGAAATGTACTTATTTTTTTATTGCTCAAGAACTCTTTGCCTCTAGATTTTGTTTTCTAAATAGTTTTTGTAATAAAGAGCTCCAGTAGGTCATGTCAAGCTTGTGTATTATCATTACTCCTAAAATTTCTGTGGTGTTATTTTTATGAAAGCCAGCCAGTGTCACAAAAAGCTGTGGAGCCCTATGGTGCTTAGGAACCTTGAAAATGAGTCAGGCTTAAATAGTTTGTAACAGACAACCAATGCTCTATTTTCCAAATACGTGAAAACTACTAGCAGTTGCTGCACAAGTTAATTTGACACTTAATTGCATGGTATTTGTCTGTGAGCCAGAAAATATATAGAGCAGCCTTTGTTTATTGTCATGTTATGCACCAAAAGCATGTGCCTAACAGCTTACTCCTGGCATAAACACCAACTTTCCAGCAATGATTTTTCTTTTGGGAATACTACTCTGTGGTGCAGCAACTTTTAAAATATTTTGCTGCAAAAGAAATAATGCGTGGCCTGGCTTACATAGAGTTGGCAAAACGTGGAGAAAAAGATGTATGAGTTCAAGTAAAGTTGTCTCTGATGTTGTTTTTGCCATGTGGATATATTTCTTACACACCTGTGATGCTGTGTCTTAGGAGGCAGAAGTCACAATGTTCCTGTACCTTTCACATCAACATGAAGTGATAAAGAGGTGTTGTGAGACAGGTTTCCGTTGCAGTCCTAAGTTACTGCTTTTCTTCCTTCTAGCCATGCCAGCTGTGCCCCACAAGAGCTTGAGACAGTGTCTGATTTCAGACAGGATTACTGCCAGTGCTCCTTTTTGGGGCAGTAAAAGCATTCTGCAGCTCATGGCAGCCCTTAGTAGTTCAGTTGTTTTCATGTTTGCATACAAGTTTTATCTATCCAGAAGAGATTGGTCGCTTTTACAGGTTATAGTTGTTCTTGTGCTTCAGATTTGCTTACCTGGTCAGAGGCTTGAAATTCTTTGCCTATGTATAGCAGAAGTACATTTTCTTTCTGTGTTTCTAAACCCTTTAAACATTTTAATCTATTGACTTGGGAACAATTAATAATGTTTTGGTAATAAATTTTGATAGATATTTGACAAGAAAAGTGCTATTTATAGAAAATATATTGCATTGTCCATCATAAACCTTATTTATAAATGGTTGAGGCTTTTTTCTTAGAGAATGCAGTCTAGTAATACTAAGATGGGGAAAGGAAAGCTTCCTTTTGGAATTCTAATAATGCTGTTCCTGATTTTTAAAAAAGGAGAAAAAAAAAAAAAAAACAAAAAAATCACTCTAGCAACAACTAATGAAAAACTTTCATCTGCTTGTTACCACAATCATATGTCAACAACCTGGTGCTTGTGTAGACCAGGAGACATTTTCTGGGAGTTTATATGTGCTTTTTCTTTGGAGGTCCTAAATTATTCTGTAGGATTGCAACATATGCTATTGGAAGAATGGAAATTCTCCCCTCAGGAGCTTCTTCCAGTCTTTGAGCCAAAACCCCCCAACTTTCATATATGCAGAGGTTGGTAAGGCCAAAATTTCATGTTGAATTCCAGTGGATATTCATGCAAGATGTTTCCCTGCATTTCCTCTGCCCTCATTTTATGTCTGTGTGACCACTTCAGGGGAGACTGGCTGTTTGATGAATGGCCAAACTGAGAATTTTCTGCATATCCACTGAATGACTTTACTAGACAAATCCAGGTATGCTCACACAGTTGAATCTGGACATATTCCTGGGTTGATAGTAAATTATTGCTGCTGTGGAACTGGTTGGAAATGATGGAAGTGCCCTCTCTAGGGATTATCCTAACTAGGATCGATGGATTTGAGCTTATAGTTTATTATAGCCAGGTTTGATATAAGAGTTTTCTGTTGGCATAAACACACATCAATCTGGCTGGCACTGGTTGGGCACAGCAAGTAAACAAACAAGAACTAAAGAGGCATGTATTACTCTACATACTTGAGTCACAGTAGAGATAGAATTGGAATAAAGTGTCTTCTGAGAGCTGGAGATAGCTGGAGCAGCAGCTGAGAGTTATTTATAAAGTTATTTTTTTATGGGAATCCTCTCATGAAGAAGTTTTCTATAAATTACCACGTTGCATTGCTTGACATCAGGCTACTCTTGTTTTTTGGTATGTTGTATACATATCTATGAGCTCTACTAGTAATTATATATAGGAAAAACACAGCAGGAACTTTAGCACCAGGAATTACTTTTCTTGCTTGAATGTTTCTTAACTGCCTTAAATTTAGTATGTTATTTAATGTTTAATATTTATAAACTATGGAAAGGACTTGTAGAAGGATCAAAATAATGTGATTGTACATACTTTTTCCTGCTGGAAGACGTTTGACATGTTTTTATACATCTTGAAAACATTCAAATAAGAGCAGATGAAAGTTTTTGAGAATGGTAGCTTTTAGATCAGGAGCCAGACAGATAAATGTTTTGTGAATTAGATTAGAGTCCAAATTGTCTGAATGAGTTTGTTACCAGATATCTAACCAAAGTGGGTTTTTTTTCCTCTTGAATTGGATTAAACTGTCATTGGCACAGCAATTATGCTGTAGTTTATGGAAGTTTACTTACAAAATTCCTTAAAATTTGTTTCAATAATAAAAGTAAGTTTGACCTTTTGTCACATCAGATAGCAGCAGGTGTTTGGAAGGAAATCAGCTGGCTAAAGAACTGTTGAAAAGCCAGAGTTGCCCAAGCATATGAGCACTATTGAGAATGGATTACATTAAAACTGCAGAAGATCTTTGAAACCTCTTGAATAATTCTAAGGGATATTCTTCTAATTTTTAGTGTTTAGTTCACATCAGGTTTTTTTTAATTGCTGTGTTGGAAATTAAGAAATACTGGGTGGTATTTGTTACCACCCTGATGCATTTGTTTAGCCAGGTAATAATGGCTTATTCTGCTTGCATACAAAAAAAAAATATTAAATACCAGAAAAAAGGGAAGGAATATACCATAAATAAAGGAAGAAAATCCCTGGGAATGTCTGACAATCTCTGTGGAATTCTTATGTAGGATTTTTTCTTAAAATGGAAGTATAGCAGGTGGAGATTTAAATTAGGATTACACAGACCTACATTGTGAGTACAGAGTTCTTTCAAGCCCAATACAAGTAACAGAAAAATCAGTGAAGGTAATAGCAATAACTTTCTACTGATTTTGTGCATGGAAGAGTGTTTTGTATGTGCAGTCTAATAAACATCCTTATAGGGCATAATTTTGTATTTGGCCCAGAAAGGGGAATATAGCATGAGTTGAAGGAGTTCAGGATCCAGTCAAAATTGTCTTTCTCTATCATATGCATTTATTCTATAAGACATTTTGTGGTCTTAGCAAATAGCTGAGCAAAAGTTAGCTATCCAGTAAACATAAAGGGATTATTTTTTCTGAAATTGTAGCAAAGTGATATGAAGAACAAAGCAGTACATAATATCTCCCCTGCTTTGTAAAAATAAATGTTCTGAAACAAAATATTGGAAGAACTAGCTTAGTTTTTTTGACAGAAGTTCCAACTTCTTGCCTAAAAATATAGTCTGTTTTACAAAATATTTATCTCATAATCTTTTTGTTAGATTGAGATCCTCATTTGGTCAGTTCTAATCTTAATCTTATGGAGATTGAGTTTTCTAACAAAATAGTCAAAAAAGTCTATTCTGGTATAGTCATAGCATGTGTAGGGGGGTTGAAGATATTCCTAGAAATCAGGCTTGTATTGCTGGTAAGTGCTAATGATGGCAAATGAAAAATCACAGTAATCACTCATTTGTCACAGACTAGAACATAAATCAGGGAAAAATGAACTATGTCTCTTGAGTATAGGAAACTGAAATATCTCAGAATTCTTTAGGTCAGGCCCTGCATAGTGCCTAAAAAGGTCTTTCAAGGGCTATTACTCAGACCAAAACATCTACAGGAGGTGGTGAGGTCTCCTGTCTTTGAAGTTTTGTCATACATGGGACTCCTGTGTCTGAACCAACCCCCCTAAAAAACCCCAAATAAAAGAATGGCCCACAGCATGAAGCCTGAACTGAACTCCTGACCTGAACTTGCCTGCTACCTTCATTTGTACTGTGAGGGATGTTAGAGCTGATGTGGGCTCCAAGTGGACTCTGCATGGAAAGCGTGAATGGGAGCAGAAATGGTTGATCTTTATTCTTTTTCTTCTTTTTAGTTGCTTAATTGTATCTTAGCTTTGTATACAGTGACTTTTCTGTGCTGCCTCTTTGTTGATGACAACAGCCTCATGTACTTAAAGGGTAATGTCAATTTGGCTTCAGAAAGCATTGAAAAGTCAATGGAAAATGTGAACTACTGAACTGGCATATTACAAGGACAAAAACATCAAATCAGATGAGTAGAAAACGGGTCATTTATTTCTTGAATAACAAAGAGTATTATATATGCCTAGGAGGTAGATGAATATTTCAGGTTTAATTTTTAAGTAAAACAGATTTAAAAACAACAAAATAGTTCAGGGGTTTCAGGGTCAGTTCAGTAGGTAAATGCAACATGATTAAGAAATAGCAAAAGAGCAAAATAGTCATTTTAAAATAGATTTTGGAATTCCTAGGCTGCCTAAGTATTTCAAACCAGAGCAAGGCTGATATGTCCTTTCTAGGTGATTGCACTGGCACTTAATCAGCACCTGAGATTTTCTTGCCATTGTTTTGGATGAAACAACTAGAAATTGAAAGCCAGTTTTTTCCTTTTCAAAAATGGGAAATCAAAGTTCTTACACAGTTAATTCTCAGCCTTATTTACTATCTCGATAGGAATGGGGCCATTGAAGCCCAGTGAAACAGGAAGCAAAATGTAGTATTTGCAAAATAAAAAAAGTCACCTCTTTCTAACATTAAAATTCACAGTCTTCAGCTGTAGGCACTTATCTATGTACTCTTAGATTATAGAATGTTTTATGGGAAACTTAATGCTTTATGCTGTTTTAAAAGGACTGTGAGTTTCCTATTTCTTGTACAACTCCTGTATTTCTATGATTTGGCCTAGATCAAATGAGCAGCAGATGGTTTCGATACCATAGCTGAGTTGAATTGTTTTGCATAAAGAGGACCAGGAAACCCATGCCATGCACAGGTTGCAGAGCTTCAAGCCTGAGGCAAGGCAGAAACCTGGAATGTGGTGCAGTGCAGCTTGGGGACAGCATTAGAGTCACCTGGCAGAGCTGATGTCAGTCCATGTGTGCCATGGCCTTACTTCATTAATGCTGTGTGTTCCTTTAGAGGGTTCTTCTTTCACTTTGTGAAACTCCTGGTGATCTCTGTTTCTCACCACACAGCCCTACAATGCCTTTGTCCCCTTCAGATTTGTCATTACTGATGGTGAAGGCTAAGTGATGGAAGAATTCAAAACTGGCTGTTCAATCAATATACTCTTTATGATCAAGCTTAATTAACTTCAAGATTTGAAAGCAGAAGCTTAAGGGAAGCTATCAATGACCTCAGTAGAACATGGAAGACTGAATGTTGTTCAACTCAGGACGAGTCTTCTAATGAAGACAGTAGGTGGCAGAAAGATAAATCAATTCTAGGAAGTAAAACCAGGACAAGATCCATTATCTGACAGTCAGCATCTGTTTCACCTCAGGCTCAAAATTTTGGTCTGTGGTTCCTTTAATGTGTGTTCTGGAAAGAAGTCAGGAAATAGTTTAGATAAATGTGTATTTGGTTGCAAGCAAATCACCCATATTTACCTTAAACTTTTAGGATAAGCTTCCCCTCTCAGGGAGGGAGGAATTAGCCTCAGTTTTCTTAGGAGGTGACTGATGGGGACCTCCTCAATGTCCGTCAGTGTCTGCAGGAGGTGTCAGAGGGTGGAGCAGGCTCTGCTCGGTGGGGTGGAGCAAGAGGACAAGAAGAAATGGGCAGAAAGTGGGGGACAGGAAATTCCACCTGAACACAACTGGATGACCCCCTGTGGTCCCTTTCCACCTGAGTCACTCTGAGTCAGCATTATGAGAGGATTCTGCTATTGCAGGGACAGAGACTAGAAACACCTTTTGTGTTTTGTGAAGTTTTTTTGTTTCCTGTCTATGAATTTTTTTTCTCTTTTACAAATTAAAGAAATATGTAAAAATATGGAATATTGATTATGATACTTCCAATTTTGTAATTGAATGGCTTTAACTGTGATAATTTCGGGTCATATTCAATGTCAAAATATTGAATTTCTTGAAAGATTTGCTTTCATGAACACCACGGAATGAAGCATCAAGCATCTCTTCTTTGAAAGATGGTAGAACTTTTTCTCTGCCAGAAATTACAACTTTTTTTTGCTACCTACATGTGCTTTATTTTTGCTGTAGCTGTTTGGGAAGGTTTTGTTAAAAGGTAATGGGTGAATACCACTTAGAGAACAAAATTGTCATTTTGGTCTGTTTGTGAACTGTCATGGTCACATTGGTTAATATTGTTGCAAAGTGCTGCTTTTGGAAATTTGTATAGAAATAATAGTGTTCATGTTGATATTTGTGGGAAGCAAGTGCTTTTTTTGATAAAACTGAACACACAATTCTGAACATTAATCTTATGAATTTATCAGAAATGATACGGTGTGTCAATTAATTAAGACAACTTGAACTTCAAATGTTTCCCAAGCCTTTCTTTGGAAAATTGATGATCAGGGATTTAGAAAAACAGTATTGACCAACAATATTGCCTGCTTGATTGTTTTCTGGCTTTGGCAGAGAGAAAGGAAATTAAAAAATGGATTTTCATTTTAAGATGTTTCAGTGGTATGCAAGTATCTTAAATTATGTTGTTTTTCTTTGAGTCTCAGTCACTAAAAGTAATAAACCCCCGACACTGGTGCCTTCTGAAAATCTATGTAGTGTCATATATTTTGGTTAAAGTCGATTTCTGTCGGTGTAACTTGAGAACTAAATCTTTGCTGAAATGGAAATCAATGGTTTGACCATACATTTTTGCCTGAAATGACAGTAAATTTCACAATTTGATTTTAACATGATACTGAAGAAAAATAATTAATGGCTGGCTGAACTTTGAGTCTGCTTGTGTGCATAAGGAGAAATTAAGACCAGTAGATGTTGAACTTTCCAGTTTGGTTCGATGTTGATTTATGTAATGTGGAACAACTTTAAATAAAATGTGTAAATGTTTCCGCACACACTTCGTAGGCATCTAGGAAGAAAATTATTGACTTATTTTAGTTCTTTATTGCAAACCACAAGAAGAGGAGAAGCTGTTTCAGTATGTGCTTTAAAGAGTTTTAATAATTGTAGGAGTGAAGGGTTCTAATATCTGGCTTATGTAATGCCATTGCTCTGGTCTGTCCCAGATATTTCAAAACTTCATGGATATTAGTGGTATTATCACTACAGGTTTTTACAGCTGAGAAAGGAGAGGGCCTTTCTGTTCTCTAGGAATTGCTCTTGATTTATTGGTGGTACTACACATTGTGGATTATGCAAGTAGGCATTTCTGGATCTCTTTCAATTCTAGCAGTTCACTCTTAGTTTTAAAAAAGGCTAAACTGGTTTCTTGTTGAACTTTAAAAAAAAATCTTTTAAACACATCATATGAGTTTTCTCTTTGTTCTCTTTGCTTGTACAAGAATGTAATATTTCAGCTTTTTGGCAGCAGTGTTGATTTGTCTTATAATGAAAAAAGAACTAGATGTGTTCTGACTTTTCCAAACCTTCTATTTTCTTCTCAAAGGTAATTTGTGTTGTGCTTCTGCATTTTAAATTATCTTAGGTTATAAATATTAGCTTAGGTAAGAGAGGAAATTGAAATTTCATGTTTACTTGTACGAATCTGAGATGCTGAAGAGTCAGAGATGCTGACACAGTTGTTGGTACTCCTGGTAGCATCTAGTACCTCATCTGCCTCTTCGGTTTTGGGTGTTGAAATAGGATGCTACTTAAATTCCTGTTTTTGGAGTAAATTAGGGGGATATCAGAAGAGGTGACCTAGATATCCAACAACAGATAGAAAACTTGGTTTCAATAACACTTCCAGGAGGACAAAAGTATTCCATTGATTTAAGTAATCCCTACCTAGTTTTACTTCCATAATAATCTGTTAATGCTGAGTCTCAAAGACTTGCCAATTGACTGAAGCTTGTTGATGGAGAATGAAGAGTAGTGGTAAAATGAATATTTTGTAAACAGGCTGTTGTTGAACAGTAAAATAGATTCAGTGTTTCACAGAAATTTGTTTTGAAGTATCTTGAAATTAACCAACTTTTAATTGTTTTAATACTAATTTGTGGATTTGAGTGTTTGACACTCAATGATTAAAAACTGACATGCAAAAATTTTGTTATTCAGTTTTTCAGATGTATTAAAATAATTTAATCCATGCTTTTCTTACTTGAAGGCAGGAAAGAAATATAAACAATTGAAGGCTGTACGTTAATAATACTGAGATCTGCTTAAAGAAAAAAGCACTGAGGAAGGTCATTAGCTTCTGTATGTTCCAAGTATAAAATTTGTATGGACACAAGTGAGATAGTCTAACAAAATGTACCTTTGGAAATAGTGCTTTTCATTTTTGATGTGGAAATATAAGAAGATGGTTTAAGTTAGAGTAAAAAAAATAAAAACAGTGTTACCTATTCTTCATTTATGTTGGGTTAAGAGTCACCCTTTCCTAGCTGGTCTGTAAGTTAAGAATAATGTGCTTATGGCTATTACTATGTATGGCAAAATTAACAAGGCAAAAAGAATTCCTTGTAAAAAGGAGAACAATGTAGCCTTGGGGAATTAGGGCCTCTGTGCTATGCATTTTGGTTCATGTTCCTAGAAGGTCTTGATTATTTCCTTTCAATGTGTGGTTGTGAAAGCTTCATTGCATTACTGTAACTACTTTTCTGAAATGTAGAAGTTAATCTGCCCACTGCATCCACTGGACACCTAAAGGATGTGAGCAGTCTCCTGAAGGTTGAGAGCTATGTAGGTTTTGTGCTTTTGGGATTTCGTTTTTAGCTGTCTGCTGAGCCAAGAACCAGCTGCCCCTGTGAAGCTTTAGCTCGAATAGTATTGACAAAAAGCAAAACTTTCATTTCAGCTTTTAATTGACTGTCAGAAGTAAATTCTTGGTACATAACCCTTTTCTTTATACTCTTTTTATGTGCATATTTTTCAGATTTTATTTAAATAATTTTATACACAATATTGGGATAATCTCTTACATTAATGCACAGCTTAAAACAGTTTTTATTTACACTGATCACAGAAAGACAGAGGTATGAGGACAAATACTTTACATTCACCATCCTTATCAGCACTTTAAGTATAGTTAACCAGCACACATCACACACATCCATATCCATATTTATAAGAAATGTAGCTGTTTCTAATTACACACATGGACATGTAGATGTCTCCCTTTGAATAAAACAAAAATTAATGGAAAAAAAAAATTGAAATGCCATTTCCCCCAGATAACCAAAGACTTAAAAAAAAAAAAAAAAAAACAAAACAGGATGAAGACTGGAAACAATAAAAGGACCTTTATAAACAGGGACCAGAGCAGAAAGATCACAAAAG
>NW_008239324.1:7403462-7451331 GCF_000691975.1 Corvus brachyrhynchos
AGATAACCAAAGACTTCAAAAAAAAAAAAAAAAAAAGGGCAAAATTGACCTGCAGATTGCACAATTAATGGAATCAGGCATGGAAACATGGTGGCTCTGTTTGGACACTTTTGGTCACTGGGGCACTTTGGATAGTATTTTTACTAGTGGCAAGTTTTGAGCTCCTATGAAGACTTATTCCTGAAAACTGCAATGTGTTCTCTTGCTTTGGAAGTAGATCTACTGGACACTTACACACTTGGTTTAATGTTAAGTCATCTAACAACACAAAATTGCAGCCCAGCCAAAGGATACTCTGGATTTTTTTGGTTTTTTTCTTAGGATATAAATTAAAAACACATGACTTCATTCTATGAGATTAAGGCAGCAATGGAGAATATTGTGCTACAATGTGCATTAGCTGTAGGTAATGTTCTATTCTCCTTTATCACATTTTTACATTTATAATCAAAGGCCAACATATTATTGAACTAGACTGGCTGACTACAAAATCTTATGATGGAGAGATAGGTCTTGTGTGATAACCTTGTTACATCAAAGTTGAATTTCTCGCCTTACAATATACATATATTCTATGAAAATTAAAAAAACTGGTAAAAATATTAAAATATTTCCTATACAGAGGTACCCTTATCTAAGTTAAATTCTAGTCACTGCTATAAAAAGGCATTAAAAATTAAGTAAAACACTGGTGTAAACCAAGTAAATGCTCACTGTAAAGCTCTTATTTGTAAGGCAAATCTTCTTCAGACCTATTAGGATTTATTTTCAAAATGTACTGTTTGGAGGTTCTCCCTTTGTAACTGATATTGCCCATAGCAAAAGAGAGCTAAGTCTTGCAGAAAGGTTCACAGAGAGTGCAAGGTAAATTACAAATGCAGGTCACCTGTATGCTTGACACCTCTTGGCAGTGACCAAGAAACAATATGACACCTTCAAAACAAAGCCAGCTAAAGGCTTAGTAACTCTCTTAATTCACTGAATTTATTCTGTTTCCTTATAATGAAATTAGGCAACTCATGTTTAGTGCAGCAGCTAAAGAAACACCTTAAGAAAGGAGGAAAGCAAAGCACACAGGTGACTCAATCTTGCTGTCAGTGCTTGGGCAGGAAAGGCCCCCTGTTCTCATGGAAATTAATGCAGTCATGGTTAATGTACATGAGGGTTGCACTGCTGGACTGAGACTTAAACCTCTCCATTTCTTCTCTGCTCTTCTCAGCCATTCACATCTAGACACCTCCATGTCCTTCTAAGAGCACAATTTCACTGAACACAATCATATCTGTGTTATTTATATTCTTCTGGTGGTCAGTTTCTCTGCCTGCTTCTGCTCATCATTCACACAGTGACTGCACTCTGTCTAAGCACATTCTGTTTTCAAATGCTGAAGGAAAACCAATCAAATGCTGTACTTAAAAGTGACTATTACCCTGTTATGTTCTTTTACTGACTGAAATGTTTTTATTGCCCATGTAGCTCTCTGTAGTAGTCTTTCATGAATTTAGATGCACCTAAATTTGGTCTAAATTTGACCATTACCACTGTACAAATTAATCACTTTCCACTGATTAGCTAGGTAAGCCCACAGTCACCAACAGGAACATGGATCTGAGTCAGAGGAAGGTAGCTGAGAGAGTCTCCCAAGTTGTTCAGGGATCTAATCTGAAACATCATGTTAGCCTTTACATTAAGAAGATCAGGTTCTTACATGAGGTGATCTGTGGACCACAAATATTCCTAGTACTGAGAAAATAGTGTGTTAGAACAAAAAAGTCCTAGTTTACTGCTCCAAGAGGCTCAGAGTTCACACATAATTTCTGCATGTAGGGCTATATATTGTCATTTGTTGAACTGTGATAGTTTTCTAATGTCTTGAGTCCTTCAGGTTCATTTTAAATGTTTTAACATGGCACTGCAAATAAAATATTTTTAAGTCTCACCTCTTTTGAAATTGTTGAACTACAGTTTTAATTTGGTTCTTAGGAAAGAAATTCTTAAATATTTGCCAATTCCTCATGAAACTTAGTGAAGCAGTCCAGGATATGAATGAAAGCTATCTACTCCCATAAAAGCAAGTATCTGCTAATTAATGCTGTATGAATGGGAAGAACTGCAAAAGAGACATTAACAGCAAAAGAACTTTTGATGTGGCCTCCTACAACCTGACAGTACAAAATAAACTTAATTCATGTCAAAACAATAGCATAAGAAGTGAATGTATATACAAAATCTTTGGGCTTGACCCTTTTAAATAATAACACTTAAATGGTATTTTGCTGAGAAGAAATGACCAAGTACAGGAAATCTTCTCTGGGACAAGTACATAAAACACACATTGCACGTGCAGTTAGGGAACATGCACAGTAGTTACAGCCAAGTAATTCTCCTACATTCTATATTTAAAATATCATGTTTGATCCTGGATATCCTGCAGAATCCCTCACTGTGGTAAGGTGTCTTTCAAGTGTTGCCAGAGTATGTCTCAGGACAGCATGGAACACAAGAAGGACTGAGAAAAAAGATATGGGTCAAACAGGGGCCCAATCCTAAATAGCACTAGTGCTTTTTGGACTATTGCTTTGAAAGGCCCACTGTTTCTTCCAGAAATCTAAATCCGTGGAGTTTTGGTAATGTAGCTTTAGAATAATTCCAAGAATGTGAAGAATTATCTGGCTGAATGACAGCAGGGAAGGGTAAAAAGAGAGAATGGAGGATCTCTTTCCTTGGTGCTAACTGACTTTCTGTGGATTGATGAAACATTATACATCAGAGGCAGGTCTTTTTCACTGGTCAAAAGAAAGGTCAGAAGAGAGATACTGATGTATGACAGCTGCTTCCTTTACCAGATTAAGAAAAGGCTTTCGAGGAAATATTTTCTGGAACTGTCAAATGAGCTCTTTAATTTCTTCACTGAATTCTTCCCATGGGCTTGTTACCCAAACAGCCAACATAATTAGCAAGCAGATGATTCTGTGTCTTGAATCAGCTTGTACCAAAATTTTTTTTCTTTAAAAAGTGGGCTGCCTACTCAGTCAGCATATACTTGCCATTCCATGGGGATATCTGGGAGAGTGCACTCCCTAGAGAGAGTCTGTTCTTGAAATAGGTACAGCTGAGGGTGAGCTGCTGGGCTGCAAGTCAAGATAGAGTTAGGGGAAGACTTGCAGTTAAGTGATATGGATAATAGGGACCTGACTGGAGGTTTTGGTGTTTTGCTTTTAACTACAAGTGTTTTAACTGAAGGGAGATGAGTATCTTTGTGGCATTTGGTATTTTCCATATTGAAAATATATTTGGGAGCCCAAAGCAGGTGCCTAAGAGGAGGTGGGTGCCCGTGCTATGGCTTCTTATTGGACTGTCTCTACCATATCGCTGAGTGGAAGAAATGAACATAACCTGGTCTTCACAAAAGTATTTGTCATTTGAATAGATGCTAGTTTGCATCTAATGGCATCATTCATCATCCAAGAGGCATGAGGTAGTTCATAATCTTATTCTGTGGAGAACTGAGGACATTTGCCTCTAGAACAGAAGTCATACTATTTGGGGGAGACTTTCTTTGGGCAGCATCTTGAATTTAAAGTCTACCTATGCAGTCATGCACTGTGTATTGTCTTTTTTATTCAGGCTAATTCTGGTAATAAGATTCCTGCTTTCTCTGATATGACTTTTGTCTTCTGTATATGTCTTTTGTCTTCTATAAAACCTCAGAACAAGGTGGCAATAGTGCAATGTAGTCCTGAGCTATAAATACTACACTAAACCTAAAAAGTTATACAGTAACAGAAATAAAAAGAATGCAGTAGGTAATTGCCTTGGGAGTTGGTAAAAAAATAGAATCAAACCTGAACACACTGGGGTAAAGCTGATTTTACTCCCATGCTGTGGTAGCTTTGCTCCTATGTCAGAGCAGAGTGGTGAGGAAATGTGACTTTTCCTCCGTGGGTTATGCTGTAGGGATGGTGCTGATGGGGTGTGTCACGAGTGAACATTGGTGTAGGTTTTTAGCATTTCCAATCATGAGCCAACCACACAATCTGTGACAACCTAGTAAAGCTCCATGTCAAACAGCCCCCAGGAATTTCAAAACTTGGTAATTATATCTATGCTAAGAAGCTTTTGAGCCATGCCAAGCCAGTGACTGAAGCAGCTGTAGTGTTGAAAAGTAGGCTTTAAAACAATGGAAATATTCTCATGTAGTTTGGCAAACAATAAAAATGAGATTAACTGGGAAGTTGGTGGGATGGCTTTTTTGAAGCCTTCAATATATTTTCACTATTTAGTCTCTTGTGTAATTACAGCATTAGAACTGCAACATTTGGAATTCCTTTATTATTGAAATATATTTAATAACAGGGTTTAAGCAGCTGTTGGCCATCAGCTGGGCCAGAAAATAAGACTTCCTTTATAATTAGAAGAAAGTATTCTTTGGGTTTAAAACCCTGTTTAAATAAAACTACTGTTTGTCACAGAGACTCTTCAAGAGAAGGACAACACTTGGTTCGTTCTGAAGTATTGAATATGTTGGAGGAAAAGAATGAATAAGGAGAGAAATTTCCCTTTCATTATTTTGAACAGAAATCAATGTTAAATAGAAAAAGCCCAGAAACACTTGGCACTTTTAAACTTGGCTATTTTAAAAAAGAAAACAACTCAACAAAAATTGTTTTTAAATAAAAAAGGCCCATCCATTTAAAAGGTCTTTTTTAAAAAGAGGAAGCACTACATACATTTAAAAGACAAGCTCAATTGAATGTATAGAGACAAAAAATATCAGAGGTAATGTCCAGAGGTAAACTCTGGGTTGGATCCAGCTGAGAAGCTACTGCCTCTGAAAATTACTGTAGACCTAGTGATAAATAATTACAAGAACTAACTCAAAGCCACTGGATGTAGTGATCACTTGAAAGGTACTACAGTGACAAGTGACCACAGAATAAGAACAGCACCGAAATGCAGAGTTTGTTCTGTATCTTCTACTTTGCATAATACTACTAGAGAATAGAGCTGGAATAGGCTTAGAGTGTGCCTAAAATATACTTCTAAATTATTCAACAAAATCTCACTATGTTTTCCTAGGTGAATCCTGGTTAAATTATAATAATAGCACGTTCACAGCAGGAGAATAAAGCCAGTTTGGTTTTTTGTGCCACTTGGTAATTATATAGATCTAAAAATTATCTCTTCCTATGTATTTGCATTCTTTATTTGGAACAAAATACAACAAAAAGATGAGAGTCTGTCTGGATGTAACTTTCATGCTTAGCTGGAAAAGTCTGCGGAGTGTGGATCATATGATAAAGCCATTTCAATTGTTGATACAAGGGAATATCTCTTTCATGAAGTACACTGTGATATTAAGCTGTGGTCTGCACTAGTAACTGTAACAGGAATTCTGTTCCTGCTGCTCTTCAGCTTGTGTAATGAAACTGGTCAGGAAAATGCATGGACGTGTACAGCAAAGACAATGTTCTTCACTAAGAGAAGGAACTAACAACAAACCACTGAAAATGAAGCACTGAGTCTTCACTTCAGAAGGATGCAAACTTGCATCCCAAAGGACAGTATGGCAAGGAAGATAATGACATGAGTACATAGTTAAAATTGCTTTTTTGTCCTAACTGAGGTGTACTCCTTCCTTAGATCTAAGAATGCTCAGGTGTTGTTAGTTTAAAATAGGTTGTGAAATGAATATCTGAAGTAATTATTACTGTCAGAAAAGTTTAATTCACTTCTTCACAATAAAAAAGCACTTAACTTATGCTGATTGCTCTTTTCCTCTGCTCCTCCCTCCTCCACTTCTGCCAATAGCAAAACTCACAAGTTTTGGTCATGTAGGGATCTCATGGCACCAAAGGATGCGAGAAAAATTAAATGAAGTCTGTAAAGATCATTTGAAGCCAAGTAATAGAAGGGAGGCATTGACAACAGAGAGCAGATGTCTTCCCTCAAAGAGTCAGTAGATAAGCTCTGAGCCAGCTTGGGCCAAGCATAAGTGAGGGAGTTTTGAACTTGACTTTTCTGTATTCTCAGTTTAGCTGAACTTGGGCTTTTTCCTTGATCTGTTGGTTGTCATATTGTTAGCCAGTGTTGGAGCTGTAAGGAAGCAGAAGTGGTTGTTAAATTACATCATTGATTCAAATAGTGATGCCAACAGATACGTTGTTTGACAAATCTAGAGTTACGAAGAAGTTTCAAAATGATGGCTAGACTATCCACTCTGTAACTAAATTTCTGTGCATTCCAGTTTGCAGTGAGAAATGCACTGAATATAAAGGATACTTAGTCAGCTCTTAATTCAGTTTTAAAACTCAGAATTGCCAGACATATGTGGGAATAAAATATTTGTATTTGTTTGGTTACAGTAGACAGTGTTTTATCTACAATCTTAAACATTGTGAACAAAACACTAAATACGGTTTAGCACTAACAAAGCCATTCCTAGCTGTTCATTGAAGATGGCAGCAAATTAAAATGCTCTCGTGTTTGGCATAGCTTGAGGTAACTTCAGTAGTTTACTTCTGAGGACAGCCTTTTCTAATTTATGTGAAATTAATTTGCTACCTTTTTGTCATAGATTTGTGTTCAGAAGACCAGTACTGTGGAATGGCTGGTTATAGCCCTTTCACACAGGAACACCTGTCCCTGGAAACACTGCAGGAGCAGTAAATCAACTGACAACTGAGGGCAGAAACAGGAGAAAGAGAAGGCAGGAAGAGGTCCTATGCTATTTCATATTCTTGGCCACATCAAATAAATTGTGGTCATGAAACAGGAAGCCTGTTTGTGCTTTTGTTCTGCATCCCATAAATCTACGCAGATGATTTCCTTTAAAAGCCAAAATTTACTTCAAACAATATCTTTCAGAATAAGCACAAGCCAGATTTATTTTTTCAGTATCAACATACAAACTACCACTATAAAGTCTGGGTCGTGGTTTGTGGAGGTGTGCATAATTCCAGTTGCTTTCAACTTTGAAGACAGAAAGTGGTCCAGCATGAATGCTGATAAGTGTAACAAGCTTCACATTTGCATCCTTTTTATCTTGTACATAAAGGAGTTTATTTCAATAAGCTCATTTTATTTGCTAAAAGGAAAACAATATTTGGAAACGTATAGCATATTTTTCATGGCTTATGAAGTCTCCAGCAGTGTTTTCAATCAACTCTAGTCCTGTGGAGAAAGCCAATTCCATGTGACCTGGTACCTCATGTTATGACATTAGAGGTAAGCTCTGACACTGGATATTTGTTTTGCTGTTTACCATGTGTTGTGGGACATAATTGCAGTTTTGGAAACATGACTTTGGGTTGCTGTGCAGTAACTGAGTGAGAAACCATGACCTCTTCAAATGCACATGATCATTTGGAAATACCTTTGTATTTTGTGAAGACAGATCTCACTGTATTCAGACACAACCTAAAATACCAGATTCAGGTGAACTGTAAAATTGAGAGCTCTCCTCAGTCAAAGAAGGAAGGTCCCAAAGGCCTTCCAAAAGAGTTGATGCATATGGTACTGAGCCTCCTGCCTCTTGTCATGCTGGCAGAAATAAAGAACTACAGACCTGCAAAGGCATTGACTATGAGGAGATTGGTGCAAACCTGTAGTTGTTGCTAAAGTCAGGAAAGGGTTGGTATCAGGAGAAGAAACATGTGAAAGGTGTACAAACCTTAAACTGCCTGACATTTCCTTGGGCCACGAGTTGGTGCTCATTTTCAGGTGTGATGCAGTAAGCTAGTCTCTAAATCAGACAGGAAGAAGAGGAAAAAGTCAGCCATATGAAGAGGGATTATGTATGTAATCCCCAATCTATAGTGGGGAAGTAGCATGAACTTTATTTAAAATGGTAACTTAAATCTTTAATATCTCTGCATCATGTGCCTTTATTCAGTCACTGAGAGAATAAGCCTATTATAAGCCCTTGGGTGTTAGCCTTTAATATAAGAAGTAACAGTAGAAAGTTTATGCAAATACTAAGTCCAAATATTTAGCAAGTGCATATAGAAAAGAACATCAGGAACAAGTTGGTATCACAGGCCTTAGATCCCCTAAATTCATGCTTTTCTGTTAGTGCTGTAAGAGGGTTGGCCAGTCCCCGAGTGGGAGAGGAAGGAGGTATTGGTATTTCCCAGCTCATCTCCCTTGTTTACCCCGTGCTGTGCCCTTTGAGATCACATGTAAATTTTGGTTTATTAGGAAGTTTCAACCAATTTAAGGAGTTCCCATTAGATTACGAGCATACCTTTCCCCATCCTTTTAAGAGCCACAATTTAGGGCATCATATCTTGTGCTAGTTACTTGGATGTAATATATCAGCCTTTTGCCATAATGCTCCTGAGGAAACTGGAGAATTGCTCTTTGCAGGATCAGTAACAGACAAACCAGAACCTGCTAACAATACAAAATGAATAAGAGAATGTGGTTTTGGCCAAAGGCTTCTGCATCCCCATATCAGTAAACTTGAGCAAGAGGGCAAAATCCTGATGGGCCAGTTCAAATTAATCTTTGAGACTTAAATGCATGTAGAAAATGGGTTTGTAACATCCCCAGGACAGAACAAAACAAAGAGCTTATAGAACTGCTGGAAATGAGATCTAGAAATTGTGCACAACACTGAGATATTGGAGATGATGAAAACAGGGGGCTGAAGAGTTCCAGTTTTGGGGTGCCTTTCTGAGGTGAACATTACATGAGATGACTGTAACGTTTCAGAAACAAGACCTTTGTTCCTTTGGGTCTGCTGGGTCACTGTGAGGGGAATGTCACCTATGTAATGGTTGAGATCCTATTTTCTGCTTAACTCTGTGTGTGGCGTTGGTTCAGTGATTTGCCTAAGAGGGTCAATACCTTGCTACACCATTGTGTAACTGTATCTGTAGGAAAGTAGAGCAGTAGAACTAGGTGTCAGTCAGTGGGTCTAGATTAGGTTATAAAATTATGACATGTGATGGGAAAAGAATCAGTGCTGTATAGTGGTGAGGAGGCTTCTGAGCACCATTAGTGGTTTTAAGATTATAGATAATAGTGAGGCTATATAGACAGTGAAGGTAAAGTTAATATGACGGTAAAAACAATATGGTTAGTGAACCTTAATCCTGTGCCATTTTGAACTGAAAAATAAATAAGAGTACAGAACAGTTTGAAGATCATAGCTTATAGCTGAATATGAAGATACCATAATTTGTACATTCTTTGTTAATAACAAAAATCTAATCTCATCAATTGGATCAATTGCATGCATCAAAAATAATTTTTCACAATTATTATGGTGCTGTCTGGAAAGCTAATTTCTATCTAGAAACTCAAACAGAACGCAGTAATCCTACCTCAAACCGCTGATCCACCTGACATATGGATTCAAAAGGTCACTCATAAGTAGTAAGTTTTGGGAGAGAAACAAACTGCCAACTTAGACCCAGCCATTTCATTTCACAGCAACAGTTCATGACATTTGATTAGTGTTCCACTTACTTCTTTAAAGGTCCCACGCACATTCATAAATTTATAGATGATATAGGCAGGCACAAGGATCATTGAGGATAATGCTATTCCCCAGCCAATGCGGTTTGCCCAGAGAGGGAAGGTGTAGTCGTCGTAGGTTAGAGGCTTGAAGTTTATTATGCTGACTATCACGACAAACTAGAGAAGAAAGCATAAAATGAACCACAGTTTTAAGATGAAGAACCTTACTGGGAAACTGATTCCAGGTGTTCTATTAGGCAACCACCCTAAGGTATATCTCAAACCAGCTTTGCTATTTATCTTCAGCCTGTTTACTTTGCGCCTCTTACTGCTTAAGCTGTTTAAGTTCTTGATGTGTTTACTAGTATTAACAGTTCCTTTTAGCTACTCTGGACACAGATTATTTGAAATTTTGATGGGAAGATCAAAATCAAAGGTGATTGTCTGCTACTGCCTCATTTAAACTAGTGTTTCAGATGTAGAAATGGTATTCTGTAGTCAAGAAAAAACTCTGCAGGATCTATTGTTTTTACCTTCTTTGTTTTCCAGGAACATTAGACTTTAAAAGCTTTGTACCCATTTTTCAATGAGAGACATAATGCAAACTCCAGCATGATACATTTACTGAGGAAAGGTAGAGCAGCCTTATGGCCTGGATTACAAAGCTGCTATTCTGTCCTGTTAAATCCATGTGGGTTATGTAACATGCAGAGTTCCTTGACTTGGTTCTTGGGGCTATATGTTCTGCTCCATATTTCAATTTCAAATTAAAATATTTTGAGCCTAGGTTTTCAAAGACTATACCAGGATAGTGTGGGTTAAAGGAAGATGACAGTGTGGAATCTGGTTAGAAAAATACTAATTCTATTTTGAGATTTTTCTTGGGATTATGTACATAGCTGAAGACAATATGGAGAAAGAGCTTCAAGAACTTCCAGATGGAAAAAAAGAAGTGTGCATTGTGATGGCTGAGAGATACATTATCTGCAGATTTATTCTGACCCTTATGTTTTTAGGCTTTTCTAGGAAGGTATGGAGGCTCTTTCACCAAGACATCTTAAACTACCTGAAGGTTAGACTGATGGGCTCTGCACCTTTAGCTAGATTGTTACAACTCTCATTATAAAATTTAAATTTTCAACCGTCTCCTTGTGTGCAAAACCTAAGAACGCTTGCTGCAGCATTTTTCCATTCTGCTTGAGCCTTCTTGAAGTGCTGCAGAATATAGTTCCATACAAGTTCCTTTATAGAACTATGTTTGAAAGGATAGTTAATACAGGCTTGGTAGGTGTTTATGGATGAATTGCGGTCATAAACTTTTATATTTAAAAGAAAAAGTGGACCAGTCCTAAAAGCCTAGCCAGTGTATATTTTCAATACCAGTACAGCTTTAAGAATGCACGGCTTTAATGCAAGTAATTGTCTCCTAAAATCATAGCAAGGTCAAATTTCCATATTATTATCCCAACCTTTTGATTTACAAATATGCATAGGAAGAGATTCCAATATAAAACTGTAGGTTAACACTGAATCTAACCTTTACACAAAGCAACCAAATTCACTCTGTGGGATTTTTTTTCCCTAATGCAATGCACACTTCCTTTTTCCAACAGGCAGTTTACAAGATATATTTTATACAAATCTTCAGTGTTTCACAGACTTAATTATTGTAGTTGTATATTAGTTTTCCTAAGGTGTCATTCCATAATTTGGGGATCTCGGTATCCTCCAACGAAAAATACATTCTTGCTAACACAATCTCTAATCCCTGGCTAGCTTATTTTCCCAAGGGAATGGTTTGTGTTTAATATGCACAGGTGCTGCAGGGACAGGGAGGACACTGCCTAAGTGTTCCCTAGGAAAAGCTGCCTTCTTAAAATCATGCTCAAATGAAGGAACAGAAGAAGACTACAGCCACCATTAGCTTCTCCTTCACAATTTAAATGTATTATACAAAATATAATCTGCATATAATTTCAAAGTGAAAAAAGAATTAAATTGGAGTGTCTTCTGTTCATCCCAACAATATCTGGCACAGCAATAGGTATCTTGCTCTTGGTATCTATTGCATATTCTGGGAAGCAACATGCTAATATTCTTAACATGATGGAATAATTATCAACACTTACCAATAAAAAAGCAGGACTAACAAATTTCCAGCACAATCTCCAGTAGAGGCCTGGTTTGAAGCCCATCATTTGTTGGATGTCTTCACTGAATCTGTCCACACCTAGAATAGATGTGAATGGATGCAAGCATGAGACTGACTTCTGTCTAAATTGATGAGATGCTGGCATACCCAAAACACTTTTTTCAGAAAGCAGATATGAATGACTTCCAAATCAGAAGACATAGGAAATAACAACATTAACCTCCTCTCAGTGTCTAGATGTGTCTTTGACATCACTTTATCCAAGACTTAAATTCCTGTGAGAACTTAAGGCTTGTTGCAGACAACAGCATTACCACTCAAAAGAGGTGTTTCACAAATATCTAGAATTTAAGTTGTAAATGGGACTCAATTTTTAAAATAGTTATTGTAACCTAATTCCTCCATGTTATTATGAGTACACTGCAGGAAAGTGTAGACCCTTAGACAAACTGGTTGCTGATAATGAAGTAGATTCATATGATTCTTAATTTATCAAAGGAGATTTTTGTTCCACTTAAAGGCATATTTAATTTTCACTGAATGCCACAGAATGTTCTTTATATCTGTTAAAAATATAATTTCATATTTATCACTATTCCAGGAAACTGGGGCAATTCTTCTGCTTATTGTAAATATGTACAAAAATGACGTCACTTTAGAATGGGATGATTAACACTGATATAAAATGGGGATTTTTCTTTATTTCTTTAAAAAGAAAACAATCTCTGACTTTACACCTTAGAGATATTGGCTCTGTGCATTCTGTCATGTCAGACTCTTTATAATTTATTATACTTGATGTGTTCAGGAAGTTTACTTTTAACCATGAACTCATTAGGTAAACAGTAGAAATGCAGATTTTACCATGAATATTTGTTTGTTAGAGAGAATGTGCAGGTTTTCCATAAAGATAATTTCATGAGTATCAGTTTAGTACAATTTATTTAATGTAAATAATTGGGACATCTTGAGTTAGTCCATTATATGCAATGAGGATGCAAAATATTGTCAGGGTCTAAACATTTGAGTGTAAATGTCTCCAAAAAATTTCCAGCCCCCAATATTATGTCCAGGTGAAGAGAAATAACCAAAAAGGATCTGCAAATGCTCTTTAAACTTAATCTGATTCTATTTGCAGTGCTTTCTGTGAACTTTAAAGTGACTGAATTTTTACTGCTATAAACACTGGCTGAAATTTATCGTTGTGTAGAAGGTCAGAGACAAGGACCACGTATATCAGAATTTTATTCATATGTTTCCAGACAGATGCACTTGGAACTCAGACAGTGCTTGGTGTACAATTTCTGCTGAAAATGGGGGACCAGTAGGCCATGCTCTCAGACTGCGCTTTTCCACAATGTGCTTTTTCAGTACTACATGTCTTCAAATAAAGTTCTAAGAATCAACCTTTAAACAGGACACAGCTATAACTATAGATGACTGTAGGGCTTGGTTTCAGGGATACTTAAAATTTATTATCAGTAGCTGGTTAAATACCCCAAAAGACTTTCACTCTAATTTCTGTACTAATGAACGCTGTATCTGCCTGAGAATGTTACCATTTTGTCATGTAGTGGTCTATTAAATGGCACAGAAAATTTGTACGTAATGTGTTGTCAAGGGAAGGAAATCAATATGCAAAAAGGAACAGATTAGGAAGAAAAAGAAAAGTAGATTTGGCTATAAATGCAATTTACCCTCCTCACATTGGGTCAACCTTCCTTTCACTGATGCAGAGATGAGAGTTCAGACAGAACAGAAGTCTACAAGCCATCAGTAAGTCCTGCATGTGCTGCCTGCTGGAACTTTGTAAGCCATTGTGCTACTGTGAAAGCAAGCAGCAAAGTAGCAAACGTTTCCCCAGCATGACAGTGCAGTAAGCTCTCTGAGCTGGTTTGCCCCACTTGTATTTCCATTCTGTGGGAATGCATGCATTCATCCTCTCTCAGGGCAGGCACACATCCACTCAAACACCTCTGTCAGCAAAGATGAGTAATATCAGTCAGTGCTTGATTAAGTTCTTCCCCTTCTGCAAAATCAAACAGTTGAGCTTAGCTGGGGGTGGTTGGTTTGCTTGTTGTTTGGGGTTTTTTTTTTTTTGGGTTTTGGCTGTTTTGGGTTTCTTTTTAAAAAAAAAAAAAAAAAATCTGCTTTTTGGCCTGAAATTTTGGTCTAAGGGATTCTTTTTTTTTTAAGTTTTTTAGGTAAATGAAAGCTATGAGATTGCAGATAGGGATGAATATAATTTCAAGCTCATACAGAGCTTGTTCTAGTTGTTTAGGGAGATGTTCACAGTAAAATCTGACTGAATAGAGATTTTCCTGCACGTGAAACCAAAGATCAGTTTTGTGCCACTGGGAGAGGTGTCTGATGTTTTTTAGAATATTCATAAGAAAGATATAAGGGTTGCACATGAGGAAAATTGGTAACATGTTAGCAGTCATAACTAAGGTACATCTGCATAGTAAAGCAACTATCTTTCCCTTCTCTTATCTATACAGTTGGCCTTTGCAAAAAGAAACTTCACAGTAAATGGTCATAGGTATAATTTGAACTAAATTTCCATGTTTTTAGTCTGTGCCAAAATGTCAATGCTTGCCTTTAGGCTGGCTTAATATTCAGCTGGGTCATTAAGGCAACTGGGGTCTATCAGAAAAAAGAGGCAGACAGTATCATGCCAGATTTAATAAGTTTAAATAGCACCTGGGGCTGTAATAAGTTCTTTATAAAGAAACAGGTCATGCTGTGTCAGTAGAAACATCTGTCAGCTGCTTAAGAAAAATGAATAGATATTTTCCCGATTATGGGGAGGCTGGAGGAAGAAAGGAAAAAATTATAAACGACAGAGGGTGTAAAATAAAATTTGACTAACTTTAGCCTTGTTTGTGAGCCACATACAAAGCCTAGCTACTGTAGAATGCAGTAAATCCTGTTTTAATAGTAGCAGAAGATAACTTGCCCTTAGAAACTGAAGAAGCCTCTGCTTCCAAGCTAAGCTGTGATCACTCGTCCACATTCGGCTCTTTTACAGGGATTAAAGACAGTTGTTTGTGAAATAAAGTGCCTCCATTATTTTGAGAGACAACAGCATATGTGCTGCTTGCTCCATGCTGATGTTGGGTGACAGAATTAGTGCATTAAAGCTAGAAACTATTCCTTTAGTAAATTGAACAGCTTTATGCATGAATGCCATTATTTCAACTTCACTCAGTCTTCAACATTTTTTTAACTGCAAGATAAAGAGTTTGTTTGATTAGAAGAACATGGCAAGGCAGAATGGATGGACAAATAAGTGACTGAGGTAAATAGCAATAAGAATCAATGTCTAAGACCCTCTGAATCATACATTAGCTATAAACACTATGTCTGAATAAAAATGAAGATGGCTTTCAGTGGAAGAACAGTTTTATTGGGAATCAGGGCAACTAATTCAATACAGCCTTAAAGAGAAGAAGATTTGCAGGCTGCTATGACATTGAAACCTGGTAATAGTGAAAAAAGTTGTGATCAGTCAGGAAGCATAGCACGAGAGATTAGGAAGGGAAAGAAGAGGTCATATTTTTTTAGGTGGCTATAGCATATCACTGCACTCTGGCACACAGTGATTCCAGTCTAGTGCCAGAGATCAACTAAATACTCCTAAAGCTTGCCATATTTGGGATAAAATAAATCACTATTCCCTTTTTGTGGAATAAATTAGTATCAAATACTAAAAATAGAATTTCTAGTGTCTAGTATGTTGGATATTTCATACCATTCTATGAAATAAGGTAAATAAACCACTAGTGTTTTACAATGAAGTAGAATATTGATTCAAACAAAAGGGATTAATGTAGGAATTATTATAACTCTCTGAACACTACCTTTATTTGTATTGTGTGGGGAGTGCTTGAGACTGGCCCTGGCAGAATAATGAAAAGTGGGAACAGGTGATTCTGTATTTAGGCTAATCTACGTGCTTTGAAAGTACCAAGTCTAAGTCTGCTACTGCAAGTCATCAGCAATACTAAGAGTTGTAAAATACTGGCAAAAGTATTTTCCATCCCATCACAGTACCTTTCACAAGGCTGTTTGCTTTGCTTTGTGCAGGGTATCAAAGCTTGGCCCACTGAATGTCTGAACTCCTGTCACTGCTCATAAATCAGGTGAAAATCACTCTATGAAACCTGACTTGTTATGGTTTTGTGTATAGAAGGCTATGCTGTTTTCCCTTAAAACAATGTGTAAGCCTGTCATGAGCACCTGGAATTTCAGAACAGCTTTTGCACGTGCAAAAGGAAGTGCTTACCATAAAACCAGGAAACTCCAATTGCCTCCATTAGAACAGCAAACAATATTGAAGTCCCAGCTGCAAATGTGTCCAGAAGTGTGAGCACATAAATTCCGCCCTGCAACAGGGAGTTAAAAGATGCCACAAGGCAAAGTTACAAATAAAATCATCTCCGTAGTTTAGTATCTACCTAACAGAAATCTGCTTTACTTGAAGCATTATCTTAACCCAAGTATTTAAATTTAGATCTGATGCTGCAGACACAGGTTCATAGCTGCATACAAAATAGTGGAATCAGACTTGCAACTCTTCTAAAGAGGCTTCTTTTCACACACGTCCTCACTTCACTGGGAAACAGAAACCTCAGCTTAGATTAGTGAGTTCTCTTGGCACTCCTGTTCAGTGGAAGTTTGGGAAAATGATCAGCAGCTTGTAGGGCAG
Organism: Corvus brachyrhynchos; assembly: GCF_000691975.1. Classification (NCBI taxonomy): domain Eukaryota; kingdom Metazoa; phylum Chordata; class Aves; order Passeriformes; family Corvidae; genus Corvus; species Corvus brachyrhynchos. Next base: position 7,419,791 of record NW_008239324.1, read on the forward strand.
GACATGTCTACAGCAGTTAATGACAAACTTCCTAAATTAAAGGCAGGCATGGAGCACTCCAAGAGTTTCCATAGGCCACTATCAGTCAGTTTGTTCCTAAGGCCACTTGTTCTGCAGGCCAGTGAATCTGCAGTGTTGGTCTGATGTCTCCTTGTCCCTGACTGCTTGCATCTCTCTTGCCCACTGCTCCTCCAAAGGCAGAAGATGATGTTAATTCTGTCACCAGCACAGCAACAAGCTGCTGTGCCCTGTTTAGTCTCTGGGCTGTGGTATTTGCAAACCTTTGCTCACTGGAGACAGCAAACCTTGTCTTCCTGCACAACAGCACATTTTGTGCTTCAGTGGTTCATGACTGAGAACTGGAAATGCATTTACTAAAGTCTTGTTTCACTGGTATTTCTTTTAGCTGCAATGTGACTACTTTTTGTTGTGTTTTACAATGTGGTGGTATTTGTGTAAATTACTGCTCATTTCATGGAGTTTGGGCTAAAGAGGAATGGAAAATCATCAGATTCAGATTTGTATCAAAATGAACCCGGTAAAATGTTTCAGGAAACTCTGTCACATGTAAACAACTGAAATGCTTGTGGTTGCAGTAGATTTTTGTTAAAATGTCTTTTTACAACCAAACTTAATCTGATTATGCCTGTTCAGAAGGAGAGGAACAAAGAAATTATTTTCTGTGTTTTTTAACACCCATGGTATAAATAGCACTTGTACTGTTTAGATCTGTAGGTGATTTAGTCTCTGTAATCAGTTGCTTTTTTTTTTTTTAAAGATGTTTTTCTGAAACAGCTGTGCATATTTACAAAAATAGGGAGACCAGTACTTAGGCCATGTCTAGGTTTTTAATTCTGTGGGGACTTGTCCGGAAATAGAATGAACTTTGGTTGTTAGAAAATATTGCATATGGAATGACATTTGAGTTTGACCTCTTGTTTTTGCTCTACACCTGCTGCAAATGAATGCCTTTGCAATCAAACTTAACAAAGTGAGTTACTAATATGATTTTGTAAGAAACATATTTGTTTCAGAAACAGCTACTTTTGAAAATACAGCCTTAAAAATTCAGGGGGAAAAAATCAAATTAATTTCATGTGATGTTCTCACAAGGATTTTTTCTTTTTACTTTTTATGCATTAGAAATGTTGTTCCTCAGTTATGTGAACCAATACATTTGGACAATTCTGGACAGTTTTGTGAATTCCAGCTGGAGAGGTAAACTTGAAGTCTAAACAGGTGCCATTATTTGAAAGCTAGAGTTAGGTCGTTATCTTGAATAGCTATAACTCACTTGGAGGCAGTGGAATTGCACCCACTGGCACCTGTTCAGGTTCTTAACACTGAATTTATTCTGATATTGTACTTCAGGAACTTTCATTCCAGTCAAAACTTTGAATAAACAAGAGGATGTTTAGTTTTTAGGTATCAATAGAAATACTACGGTATTAAAAGGATAGGTATTTTAAATGATATATCTATTTTTAGCGTCTCAAATGTTTCTCAGTTTGAGGAAACTGGAGTGAAAATATTGGGGTATTTTAATGTAGAAAGAACTTAGTTATTTATAAACTTATGCCATTTCAGTAATCTTAATAATAGATGTGGAAACCATTTCTAGGAATGGAGAGAGGTTCAGCACATCTGCTTTTGTGGTGGATTCCTCAAGTTTCAGATGTTTTTGACAGTTTTGGCATCTTTGCTAACAGGTCCCTTTGCTTTTTTTATGGTCAAAAAAGAGAAAGTTCTCTCCAGCCTAGAACAATGTGATTCTCATTGCTTAATATGTTGTCAAAAACCATATGAGGCAAAACATTCAGTCTGATGGTAGTGATAAATACAGGTTACTAGATGTTCAGGGTAAGTTTTCTGTGTGCTTTATATGGTGTTAAAAGATGTCAAGATTTAAGGTACATGAAGGAATATTAAGAAACAAGGTGGGGAGAGGAGATCATTATCATCACTACACTCCTTTCACAAGAAGTGTCTCTTATTTTCCTCAGGAAGAGAACAGCCAGATGGTCTGGTCACTTGAAATAGTTAGCTCTTCACAGAGGAATAAGCACTCTACACAGTTCCATCTAATGTGACTCAAAAATCCAAAATCAAACAAAAAAACCCCCCAAACAAACACAGAAGAAAGCACACAGAACCCAACAAACCCAGCAGTAGCACAGAGAGTTCTTTGGAACAAAGACTTGTAGGCTTGATTGATAGCAAATGATCTTGTGCCAAAAACCAGAGAAACTTCATATATGTAAGATTGAAAGTGATGATCTGAACAGAAGTTGTTTAAGAACTAAAATTTATAATAAAAATAGTAGTCTAAACCTATCCATATTTCATCTGACAGGGTTAATGGCATTTTTAGGGTAACATTTTGATGGAATTGTTGTACTTACATTGGTAATGCAAAAAAGGGCAAGTAGGAAAGTGCCAAAAGAAACACCAAAGGTGAAGAGCTTTCTGTGCTGCTTCAGAAGGTGGAAATCATCTGCCAAGCCAGTGATGACAGCCTCCATCCCACCCATCTGAGGAAGGGAAGGCAAGAGGTCTGGTTAAATGCTGACTGTTGGAAATACAGACTGAAGAATGCAAAGCAGTTTGTGTAATTAATTCCCAACTACTCTGTGATTTCTAACATTTCAGCTGTAAGTCACTGCTGTTATGAGGCTTTATTTTCTTCTGGTAAAGGACTGAGTCGGGGAACTGGGCATCAAGAGCAGTGGTTGTTGCCTCCATAGCTGTATCCTCTGTCGGTCCTCTTTGCTGACTCAACAGAACAATAAGTAGAGAGTACTTTGGAGAAAAGAATACACATTTTAATAAACTCTGGGGGAAAAGCCGTTAGCATAAGTAACTAAGCTCCTTAAGATATTTCTTAAATAAAGACAGGCACAACAAGCATGTAAAAGAAGTATACTGAACAAAGATTCACTTTATCCATTGATTAGCAAAATCCAGCTTGACAGAAGTTTTTACAGGTCTGGAAGAATTACTACAAAGGAAGCTTGATGTAATTTTTTTTTTGGTGACAACATGAAAGAATTTTACTTTGCTTTCAAGAAGTTAATGCTGAATATTAGCCATTGTTTTGCAATACAGGAAAGGTACTTTCCAAGTTTTCATTTAAATTGCTGGATTATGTAGGTGTTTATGAATTCTAGTTTCTTTCCATTAATGAAAACATTCTGCCCCCACTCCAACAAAAAGCTATGAAAATTAATTTCAATTTTTTGTCATAGTAAACAAATTTATTTAATATTTTGAAGAGGCTTCATTCTATGCTTTTTGTGATGCTAAAAGACCACAGCAAGACCTGGAGAGCTTGGTGCAGTACAATAGTTGGCAAGCAGGTGCTGACATAGCCCATCCCTTTCCTATAAGCATTTGATTAAAATATTCCTGGTTGAAATCAGTAACAGAGAATTCTCACCATAAAAAGTACTGCAGGACCTGAGTTTTCTTTGGGAAATTGATAGATCTTGAACCAGTAAATCTTTCCCCGTTTAGAAGGAAAGAACTAAACTTGGTCACTGTTCACTAGTTCACTGTATTTTAATTAGCTCCAGAAGAAAGAGTTTTCTCCACTTGTAGGAAAAGTGTGTTCTGCCATCTAAAGCCCCATGTCTTTGACACTCAAATGTTTCTTTACATTGCCCTACATTTACTACAGTTGCAAATTTAAGTCTTGTGGATCTAGACACTTCTGAGCATGAATTTTCTTCTACTTCATTCTGCCTTTTTCCTACTGCTCATTCATGTCCTTTCATTGTGCTAAACCCTTCATTGAAGCCTTCATTTCAATCCGTCATATTTGCTTACAGTTGAAAAATGGTCAAGCTACAGTCCCAGATATAATCCTCACTCAAACTTTTGTCTAAGGATCCAGATAGTAGTCTATATAGACAAACTTCATTGAACCTCAGCTGGAATCCAAAAATCCAAACACTTTGGAAATATTTAGACCTTAATCTGACCTTTACAGCTCAGCTCTCACTCCACAAGATCTCATTCAGCTATTTGCCAATGATTATCTAAGCTTCCTGCTGCAACCTCATTTTTTTTTTAGTTTTGCTCTTATCCATGTCAGTTCATTCTTTCCCTTTTTTGTCCTTGAAAAGGAATGAATTTTCCTGAAGTTGTAAGCAATGAAAACACTGTGTTTTACCATTTCCAGGAAGAAATTCCTAGGTCAACTTTGTACATTCTGAACTTCAAAAGAGACTTCTATGCTTTGGAATAGTAAGAAACCCCTACCCTACTATAGAGGATGAAAGTTTGTCCATGGTTCACTATTCCTTGAAGACCATATTTGGTTTTCCAGAAATTAATCAACCTTTAAGCTAAATATAACAGGATGTCTTGATATCTCTTTGGCAAGAACAAAGCAGTACAAAAGTTGTTTGGGGACTTGGAATGTTTTCTGGGATGAAGTTTCTGTGATCCTGAATATCATGGTGGGGTAAAATTTATCACATTATGGAAAGAGAAAATACACTTGTTAGACTAGAAATTTAACAGTAAGATTATAGGAAAATGAAACCACTATGGAAATATTCTGGCGTGATTTTAAAATTGTGATTAAATTTACAGGAAATTCTGTATCATGGCTTGTAGAAAAACAATGGGAGTACCTTCAGGCATTGTCTGTCTTGAGCACATTAATGGATTTCAGCACGTATACTATAATCCTTTCTAGAAACCACTCTACTCAATGTCTTGTGTTTTGCAAGCAGGGCTCCAAAACCTTTTTGCAGGTTTATAGTAGTAATAGTTCAGTTGGGTCATACCTTTAAATATAATAACTGTTGATGAACAGCCCCTCTGTAAGGTCATAAAAAAGTAGCAGGGAGTAAATATTTACTGGATTGTAAAAGGTTTAATCTTTTCCTAAACCTCTTAATGATTGAGAGTCTTTATAATACATGGAGTAATAGTATTGCTGTGTTGTCTGTGACTGTGAAAACAGATTTTGGGAATGCACAGAATGTTTATTTGAAATGTAACCCTCTGATGCCTCTGCAGTTACAGAATATAACAGGAAAAGAACAATGTAAAGGCTAGAAAGAAAAAATACTCACAGAACTGTCAATGCCAAGAGTAAGTAACATGATAAAGAACACCACAGCCCAAAATGTAGATCCCGAAAGAGTTGAAATTGCCTCTGGGTACAGGATGAAAACTAAACCAGCTCCTGGAATAGGAATGAGGAAAAAAAGGTGTCACTAAATGATGTTTCTCATCTTCAAAAAAGTGTTCATTTTAATAAGATAAATCATGACTAAGTTTTGTTTCAGTCCTTGTCACGCTCTGAGTACCTGTTAAAACAAAATTTGCATTATACCAAAATATATCTAAAATGCTTTTAATTATTTACTCATGATGGTTTGGTATTAAAAAACCCCTGTCCTATTCTTTTCCACTTCAAATAATCTTTTATGGGATTTAAAACCTTACTAGTTATTTTTCAGCTTTGTAGTGGGGAAGGAATTATGTGGATGTGGCACTGTTCCGCAAGTGAACTCCTGGATGTGATGAGAGGTGCAGGAGCTGACACCATGGGTGACCTTTTCCCAGTGAAAGGGCTATAGAGCTGAGCTTAGCAGAACCATCAAAACCAGTCCCTGTGGCACTGAAAAGCAACACTTTTGTAAGTTACTATCCAGTGGTAAATACCTGTTTGTTGAATGGGCAAAACCTGTGGTGGCAAGAAGCTGGGGAACTTCAATTCAGTAGAGGTGAGGTGAATCAATACCATTTAGAGTTCACATTTCAACAAGGGATTTAAACACAGGGCTCTAGTTTCAAGTAAGTTAATTCAGTTTACTTCCATGAGATTTTCACACACTTGTTGGAAACAAATATAAACACATTTGCAAACAAATGGTGGGCAAAAAGGGGTAAAATTAATATAAAATTAACTGCCTACCTTCAGTAGCTACATCCTCAATTTTAACTTTGTGCTCATGAGCCATGTAGCCCAATATGGAGAAAATTGCAAATCCTGAGAAGAAGCTTGTGACACAGTTAATGGTGCTAGTCAGCAAAGCATCCCTAAGCATGGAGAGAAGAACAGCCCAGTAAGAAAAATCTTTGAGAACTAGATGGGGATTGTCTTTAATATTTTTTCCCCCGATCCTTCAGTTCACAATGGATTTATAATACATGTACTTTCTGAATTTATATTTCATGGGAAAAGTGATGCTTGTTTTCATTCCAAATTGGAATGTTAAGAGAACATCTAAATGTTGGAATTTCTCTGAAGGTGCACAGCGATTCTGATTGAATTTCCATGGTGGTGATTCAGCAAAACACTTACAGACTGACTTGATTTAAAGTGCATTCCCAAACTGGAGTGCAATGTAAAATATCAGAAATATAATCCCAAAGCACAGAAACCCTTCTGGAAGCTGGAATCTTTCTGTGTTTAGTTCCTGGACCAATAAGATTTCATCCTGTGTTCACTGTTGCGCTTAATGGTACTTTTGAAAGGCAAACACCAGCACAGTTTACACAGCTGTCTAAAGTCCAGACCTAATCCCATTCTGCTTTGCAGTGGAGCAGATATCTTGGCAGGTTCCTGTTACTAAAATTTCAGTCGGGAAGACAGTGTTTCAAGATTTGGGTTGGTTACTATGTCTACACAAGACTCACCATCATTAATATATGACTGAAGATAAAAAGATAGCTTAATACTTATTTCAGCTGCAGTCAGAATAAAATAGTATAATTTTGCAGCAGTAATGGAAGAATAAGCTCTTACCTGTAGCAGTTGTTGTCAAACTTATTGTAACTGGCAAATGCAATTAAAACGCCAAACCCAGCTCCTAAGGAGTAAAATATCTGAGTAGCTGCATCAATCCATACCTGCATAATGACACCAACATTGCCAGTGTCAGTTCAGTCCACAAGGATACATCAGGAGAAAAGCAAGACAACTGGCTTTTGGAAAACAATCGGCATTCATGCTGATGGGAGTGTGTCACATGGAGCATTCCCTGGTCTGGAATGGCCGAACCTGAGGTGGTGGGGCTGGAGCAGTGGGCAAGTCCTCAGTGCACACACACACTGCTGCCCTGGTGGGCTGTGCAGTGGGACATGTACTTCTGAGATTTTACCCAGTACTGAAACGATTGCAGGGTTTTTCTCTGGGGTGACAGAAATATACTTCCAATAGTTCTTGTTCCAAGTTAGCTTGGAATGTACAACCAGAAAACCAAAAATAGTTAATGGGTCAAGAGTTAAAGGACATTTTCTTTCCCATACTAGAGCTTTCTTTGTGTGACTGTTAGTGCACTTTACACAATACTTTCCTGATTCAGGAGCTGAAGCAGAATGACTGATGTGCTGTGAACAGAACCATGCAGATGATCTCTCAGCTTTCTCGCTTAGTTGGAGAAAGAATTATTTCTGTGATAGCCATTAAATTTCAGTTTAGATGCAGCTTGATCATTTTAAGGATGGTCCACTAAGGAAAACATTTTAAAAGCTATAACATTTTCTAAAGTGTCCCTCCATACCAAAATCCATTCATCCAGTCAGGAACAATGCCACAGTCCTGGTTCCCTGAACCAGAAACCTGAAAATAGCCTACCTCGGTTAATGAGGGTTTCCCCTTTTCTCTTCTTACACAGAAATACTTAAATGAGCATCTTCAACAGAGGTCAGTGGTGTGAATAATATTCAACATTTCTCAAAATGAGATCTGCAATGTTTGATTAAATCTGCCAAGAACTCTGAAAGAACTATGAAAAGCTCTGGATTTCCTCATTCACCCATCTCTACAAAATCAGATATATTAGATCTATTCAGCAGCGGCTTTCTAACAGATCTAAGCAACTTATGAGCTCCATCTGCATGGGGATTTTAGTGCTACACTTTCAAATTGGCCTCGTGGAAAGGAAGAGAGTGCCTTATCCCATGCTGACGTGATACATGAAAGCACTTACGCTGGTGATCACTACTTTTCCCAACATAGATGATAGATGCTTTCAACTGTTGCCTGCTGGAGACTGGGAACCACTTATGGTACTCTGGGTTTGTAGAAAAACTTAATTTTATGAACTGTGGAGAGTTGATTACTTGAAAGATAATATGAAGAGCAGTCTGTGAAGTCTTTTTTGCTAACCAGTGGATGGGAGGATATGATTTTCTCAAATGGTAGTTCATACAGGTTTTTTTTTTCTTTCAATGAATAACAAAACAATCCTTTAACCTTAATTGCTTATTCGTTCTTTTTATATACCAGTTACATCTTAATATTCTATTTTCACACAAAGGTTGAAATCAAATAGGGTTGTACTCTCTGAAAAGCATTTATGTGGATAAGAATGCAGAAGGAGGGATGCAAAGCCACTTATATTTTTTCTTGTTTCTTAAAAAGAATCAGGTAACTTTTGTTGTTAACAAAATTCCTGAAATTTTTTAACATCAATTTTGTTTAACCAGATCTGCTTACTGCCACCATAAGGCACTTGTTTTTTAGTGTTTCTATCTTTTGTATCTTGCCAGTGCAGTTGTACTCACCCTTTCTTACTATTCAAGCACCCTTAAGCATGTGCTTAAGTCCTGTTGACTCGAGTAAGAGAGCACCTGCTGCCTCCCAAAGGATTTAAGCACATGCTGAAGTATCTGTTGAGTAAGAGTCTTGGCTCATAGTAGCTGATTAGGAAACAAATTGAGACGATCAAGGTGAAGGGAAAGAAGGGCAGAAACCAGAAATTCCGTTGCAATTAAGATGAAATGCAAAACATTATCTTTGTTCTAACCAAGCAGGATGTAAGACAGCAGGGCTCGTTCTGCAGTTCCTGCTCATATTTCTCATTTTCACGGCTTCTGATCGATGCATAGTCTAATATATTTTATGATAGGATATTGTTTTTATATGTATTAAAAAAAACCAAATAGAAACATTTTACAGTCGGCAGTCATCAGTCTTTCCAGCTTTCTTCAGTGTTTATGCCATTTTAACTTTTGTGCATATTCAGTGCAGTGCAGTTTGTGGCTCCAGTAAGTGGGGCACACCTTGACAGTGATTTAAGGGCTTTTAGAAGAGCATTGGCAAAGCCCTTTGTGGGTCATAACTGTTTGTGACTTAGGACGTTTCTTTGTTAGATTCTTCATTTGGAAGAAATAAAAAAATCATCAGTCACGTCCAGGGATGCACTGACATAGAAATGGAGTGGGATTACATTCTTTGGAGCCTGAGGACAAAGATTAAACACACAAGGCTATTACAGCAGCAGGGATCCCAGTCTCCAAGAGGGGAAGGGCTGACATGACAAAGCAGTTAGTGGCACTTCTCAGCATAAGTGATATTCAGTCTTTTATTATTCTAGTGTAACTTTTTGTTGTTGTCAAAAAATTTAGTCTTACAAATAAATAACTTTAGGGTCATCTAAATAGCAGCTGCAGAAATATTAAGCCAAGAAAAAGCAGCACACAGAATACCCTTTCAGAAGCAGAAGGCAGATATGGAAGCCTGGATTCTGAGCTGGTACAAGCTGGTACAGCTCCATAGACATCTAGTTGAAATTGTGATGTTTTTATATAAAATATATAAGAAAAATATAAGCACCTGTTTTGTTCATCTTTGCATATTTGTATTTGTGTGCGTGCATAAATGTGAATTACTGGGGTGGCTATTTCCTTGTGGCAAAGGTAGGTGAAAATCCCATATTTGAAGTTTGATTTGATTGTTCCAAAATAGACATGGGGTCTAGTTCTGCTGTAGAAGAAATGCCCATTTTCAAATTTATTATTAAAAAATCAGGAAAGTATTTTTTGGCTAAGAATATAAAAAATATATGTATTCTAACACTTGAGGTCTTTTAATAATTCAGGAAAAATCAACGTAGGATTCATAGGAAAGGTACAGTGCAACTATGGACAGACTGCAGACATTTCTGAAAGCTGCAATTTTTCAAGATGATGCAATTCCTTCTAGTAAAATGATGTTGTCTCTTTTCAGATTTATAACCATTTGAATGGCCTTGTGACCCATCCATAGAGATACTACTGTCTTGTAAATTATTTATGCTGTTTTTAGAATAGTAGAGGGGTAAAATATCTCTGTAGTCTTTGTTCTTTGTAGTCTGAAATGCTGCTAATTTCATGTATTAGTGACTATACTTGTAGGTTTTGCTTTACAATGTATGAAGTAAGTCTTAGTTCCAAGTGACTCCACAAATTGGGTTGGTTTGGATACACTTAATTAATGTTAATGTTTTTCAATGACACAGTGAAATGTACATTACTTTCAATAGTAAGATAAGAACACCATACTATTGAAAATCTTATTTGTATGAGGAACCATGGTTTGATTAGGTGAGTTAGTCCTGACTTCATATGTTTAGCAAGGTTTGCATAGGCCAGGATTTTTGTTTTCTAGGTTAATATTTAAGCTAGCAATTCAGAAAGCAAGATTTTCTTCTTGAGGGAATTCTTAGCCTTTTGAGAACAAAATTTTTGCATTACTCCATTTTGCTGTATAAAGGATATTGCAGTTTACTGGGTGCAGTCAAAGCATGGACTGTTGTTAGGGTCTGCCACACCTGTAAGTGCCTTCACACAGGTGTTTTGTGGTCTGAATTGTTTGGGTTCAGTGTGAGATAGTTCTGTTTTGGAGAGTATTGGAAAGTTAAACTGTTAGAGACAGTGGACTAGTGCTTAAGCAGAAGCATGGCTATTTAATTTCAGAAGTTACCTGTAATAGTTTCAGTTTCAGTAACAAGGGCAACAGGTTTAATAATTAGGGAATGAGAACAGAAGAGTACACTTACTGTGGCTTCTTTTAATCTTCTGAAATCTATGTGCAGGTATGCATTTATTCCATTATATGCACCTGGCAGGGTTATTCCATGTATTAATAAGACAAATAATACAACATAAGGCAAAGTGGCTGTTATCCAAACAACCTGCAGACAACAGAGATCCCAAATCAGCTGTTACAGAAGAGTTAAGAACATGTAGTAAGTACAGATGGCATTTTCTTGGTTCAGTCCGTTCAGTTTGATGGAGAAGCTCTTTTTAGGACATGAGGGAAAATGCTGTTACGCGTCATGAATCTTTTCATATATAGGTTTACAGATACGAGTAGGAGACTGTTTTGATGGACAGAAGACATTGTCAGTGTGTGTTAGACTGCTGATTAGCTCCTCATCTCTATGTTGTTTACTAAGAAGTGCAGTCATTGCATGATGTTAGGTGATACTTTCATGAAAATGTACAAAAAGCTCCCAGGTGTATCCAATGCTAGAATTTCTTTTGAGATACTTTCTGAGGGATGTCAAAGAGTGATTTCAAATGACTTTCATCAAATATTTCTCTTGACATGGCATTTTATATAATAAAACCAAAGCCTCTTACAGCATTGAAACATTAGTACATTTGGCTAAGAATAGGATGCACATTTAAGATAATTTTGAGTATTTCAAAACATTTGCTGGATGAAACCTCTAATATTGAATTGAAAATAATGCATTAATAAAATTTCCAGTTGGAATATCACACAAAAAATGTGATAGTTTGGTCCTTGAGAATCCCTCAAAATCAGTGACTTATTTTCTTGTTTTCTAAAATTAGGAGACTTCTTAAGGTAGACAAAAAAATGTAGTCAAGATAGAAGGACAATATTAGCTCTACCTTTCCTGAAGTCTTCACGCCTTTCCAGAGACTAAAGAAAAGAATGATTACCACCACCAAGAGGCAGAGGGAAAGTTGCCAGCGAGGCAAGCCAAGGTCGTGGATTCCACGGCTTTCGTGCAGGTGCAGAACTCCTCGCCTACATACCAGATACACAGAAACAAAGTGAAGTCACTGGGGGAAAAAGGCTTTTGCACTTCCCACGCCGTGGGCAGCAGGGATGGGTGCTGCACTGAAGCAGTAGTTGCCCTACTGGCATCAGTGGCAGTCAGTGAAGGTGTTTTGTGGAGCTTTGTGTTGTGCTTCTCCCCAAAAGGCCTGTATGGTCTCACGGGCCCATCGCTGTCTGTTTACACCACAGTGCCATAATGATAACACCCTTTCCTTCACTGGAACTGTATGGGGAGTTCGGAACACTGAACAGATGTCCAGAGAGACTGCAGAATCTCTGTCCTTGGAGATCTTAAAACCTGGCTAGTGAAGACCTGGAGCAGACTGATTTACTTTTTAAGATAGCCTTGATTTTGGTTAAGGAGTTGTATTAGATGACCCTCAGAGATGTCTTTCAACCTATATTATTTTGTGATTCTAGATCAGTGAACAGCTGACTTCCTGCTTCTCTAGTTTCTCATATTTAAGAAGAAGTGCTGTATTTTTGAACTGTTTCTGTTCTTGCTTCATAAGTAGACAGATGTTTGTCCAATTCTGCTAACAAAATAAACTCTCAGAATTCACATGAGTCAAAAAGAAAGGAAAATCACTGGTAGTAAGACAACTAGAGTTAGTGTTTTTCTTGCAGATTGCTGTTATTGAGAAGAATGAAAGTAGTTGAGAAATATGTGCAAAAATGAGAAGAGAATGTTATGGGGGAAAAGACAGAATAAACGTTAACAGAGCTGACAGTAAAACAGGAATCTCTTTTATTATGCTGAACAAAATGCAAGAGCAGCTAATAAATTGTTTAAGCTTTCTGTTATTCTAGTCAGAGCTCTAGAAATATTTAATTAAAACAGCACCAAGAATCAAACAACATGCACTAGTGTCAACTAGACATCTAGAAATCAGGGATTTGTGCAAAGGAACTTGGTTTATACTAAGATTGCATCCCATGTAAGGGAGTGTAAATGACATTTGCAATGACTCTGAGATTGTACATCTGGGTTCCAAGAGTCTTTCTGCCTATCTGCAGGAGGGGCAGGAATGTGAAGGGCTCTCAATTTGAAGCTGCATTCAGACATTCTGGTTCCTCTCTTGGGAAATTTCTTCTCATTCTCTCCTTCCCTATGCTCTCTGCTGGGAAGATTCTCCTAGTCACCCCAGAATGCTGGCACCAGTTCCTGCCTTCCACATTGCATTCAGCTAAAGGGAAATAGTTCACCTCCACCGAAATCTGCAAACAGCGATTTGTTTGTTAGTGCCACTGACTCTGTTTAGTCTTTGTCCCCTTTAATATGGCATCAGACCCTGAACAGCCAACAGGCTTGGTACTCACACATAAGCCCTACTAAGAGCAAATTATTAAGGAGGCAGTGGGGCAGCTGCTCAGTGGGATTCAGTAAATGAAGGACCCAGTCATAGTTCTAATAATAGGAAATGCTGGAACCAATAAATTCTTCTCTGTGTCTTGGTTTTCCCATCTGTAAAATAAGGATTATTATAAATGTGTGCTTTGTCTCTACTCTGAGCAATTTAGAACAGATTTGTTATGGAAGGGATGAATATTTGCACATAAACAGGGAACCAAACCAGGAAAAAAGAAATGCCAAGGGTTGTGATCTGAAAATTACTCTGTATCATTTTCAATCCAAACCATTTAATCTATAGCCGGAAAACAGGATTTAAGAGTTTTAGGTGTAGACTTCTCTGGGATGTTTTTGTCAGACTGGTAAGGAGCTTTATGTACTATTCATCTCTAGTCAGATTAACATTATTGTCTTTTAGAAATTTAGAAAGTTTTGCATAAATAGATTAAGTTTAAGGTCTTGGAGTAGACCTCATTTTTTCAATCCAAAATCAGTTATAATTTTCATTTTCAGTCCAAATATGTTTACACAACTCTATAGGTTCATTCTTTCTCTTTTTATTAGAAGCAAAAGTTACTTGCCTGAATTTGATGTGTTCAATAGAAGGGTGTCATTTATATAAATTTGAGATGCAATGTCAGATTTCAAAAATGTCATCACTTATCAGTAAATTAGTATGTTAACTAACAAATGTGTTTGTTAGTTAACATGTTAAGTACTTCTAGGAATGCCTAAGTACTTCTAAAAGTTAGTAGTCATATCTATGAGATCAAACCCAAATAGCTTGCATAAACTAAGAATCAGCAAACTGGATAAGGTATAAATAAGTATAGTCCTGGTGTCCCAAGCTGTATTCCCTATTCTGGTAGTTAGACTATGTTTTTATGATTTAAAACTTAATGCAAGTTGTAGATTGAAGATGCTAAAAGAACTGTCAGTGTATACAATGTGCAATCTATAGAAATTAAATTGCATACTCAATTTAGAAGGCAATTTGAAGCATGATAATTGTGCTCAATTAGAAAGATCTTCTACATGCATCTTCTGTGTTATATATTTGGGCAACCATAGTTCAGTCATCATTGCTGCCAGTTATCTTCAGAGCATGAAATGTGCTTTTCCTTTACCTGTGGAAGGTTAGGATATCTTTATCCAGCTGATGTGGATAGAGCCCTTTTGCAGAGTTTGCCAGGTTCCAGGTATTTTTATTTCACGAATAGCACTGCTTACATTCAGCTGTAGTTTTCATGGCAGTTTGTGTCCACACAGCAGTGGGGCAGAGCTAGTGGTACAAAGCCATAGACCTGAGCTGGCTCCATGCAGGTTGGACACCAGGGTCTCCTGACTGTGACTCTGGGTTGGGGGTGCGGTGCAGGGAGAGCAGAGTGGCTCCACATGAAGTGCCACAGGGTAGCCTGGCTCAGGCCCAGCTCTGCCATACATGGGGCCGCTGTCTGAGCTGCTTGGGTGCCTCTGGGTGCTTTGTAAAGAGCTCTGAGTAGGCACAGCTGCAATTCTGAAGGATATCCTGGCTCTGGGACAGTGCTGTCCTACAGCCCAGCACACAGGAGAGCAGCTGAGTCATCTGAGGTGCAGTGCATGTGCCCTGTGTGCCTCACCCCTACCCTGGAGCGCTGGGCACAATCCAGGGGGATGCCAGGGGGATGCAACAGCATCTGGGTTTTTCTCTAGATATTTCAGCTCCCTCTTGTGTTGGAGAATGGAGCTGTGTAATGGACTGCAAGCTAGATTTTGGGAATCACATAATTTACTAGTGGCACCCTGGCTGGCATATAATAAGTTATTATTTGTACTTAGTCACAGACTATACTGAGGTGGAAGGGACCCTCAACGATAGTTGAGTCCAACTGTTACATCTGCACAGGACATTTCCAAGAGATGTCCACATCTCCCATGCCTGAGAGAATTATCCAAACACTTCTGAGCTCTGTCAGGCTTGGGGCTGTCATCACTTCCTTGGGGACCCTGTTCCAGTGGCCAGGTACCAGCTTGCGTGAAGAACCTTTTCCTGATATCCAACATAAACCTCCCCTGACACAACTTCAGGCCATTTCCTCGGGTCACTGTCACCACAGAGAAGGGATCAGTGTCTGCCCCTTCTCTTCCCCTCACAAGGAAGTTGTAACTGCAATGAGGTCTCGCCTCAATCTCCTCTTCTCCAGGCTGAACAGACCAAGTGCCCTCAGCTACTCCTCCATATGGCTTCCCCTCAAGGCCCTTCATGCTCTTCATAGCCCTCCTTTAGATGCTCTATAGCATCTTAATATCTTTTTTATATTGTGGTGCCCAAAACTGCCCCCAGCACTCAAGGTGAGGCCACCCCAGCGCAGAGCAGAGCAGGACAATCCCCTTCCTTGCCCAGCTGGCCCCCTGATGGCCTGTTCCCCCCCAGGACATGGATGTCCCTCCTTGGCTGCCAGGGCACTGCTGACTCATGTCCCAGTCTGTCTGTACATCCAGGGTTGCCTCATTGCAGGTGAAATGCTATTTCTTTTTGAATCATGATAATACTGAGAATGTTTATCTCAATGCACTGAAAACTTCATTTTCTCACTAACTTAGCAATTCTGACCTCCTCTGCTACTGTGCCCCACTTCAGCACATTCATGGCTCTCCAAAATTTACTGTTTCAGAAGAGCTGGATGGAAAGACCAGATGTGATTAGCAGAATATAGGGCTATCCACTCTTGTTAGTTCTTGTTGCCTGATTCAGTTTTTGTAAGCATTTACAGGCAGAGTTGCTTATGCTGACTTTTGAAGTGGTATTTTCTCTTTTGGGAGAAGTTGCTTCACAATTGTTTAATGGGGACAGGTTCCTGCATCTTTGGAGCATACAGTGTTGATCACTCCTTTGATGTGATACTGAACTATGTGGACCCTTTGCCTGGGGTGACATTTCCAGCGAAGACTTGTACCCCAAAGCACAAACCTATTGGTCCATAAAAGTAACCTTTGTTGTATAGGGTGAGGGTTTTTTGTCAAGGAAAAATGGGGTTTTTTTCAAGGACAAATGAGTTTTTTTTTCCAAGGACATTCTTGGTTCACACACTCATAAATTTCATAAATATGATGTTCACAAATATGACAAATGTAAACTGCCATGATTGAATCTTGGTTTTATTCCTTGTTCTTAGGTAGATTTTTTGCAATTGCTCACAGCTGGGCAGACTTTGAATTCTGTGAATTTCCTTTACTGAGTCTGGCATGAAAATTTCCGTGTAAAATTTCTCATGCAGAAAGAATGGATTACAGCCCTGAGAAAAAGTGCTGTCAGAGGGAAATGGCCGTAGCCCAATATGTTTGTTGACTATTTCACAGCTTTGTCTAAAAAATTGCCAGGATTTGTTCCTACAACAGATCATGTTTTTTTGCAGGCACAGTACCTTGTGAGAAGAATAGTGCTTTTGTTCCTCCAAACTGGTATTTTTTAATTGTCAGCATAAATGCAGCAAAATGGTAACAGACTTTTCCCAGACACAAGAATGGAGAGAACAAATATAAAGTATGCTTGTGTTCAGACAAAGTATTTAAATAGGAGCAATATGGAGTGGATAGGGGAACTTTATTTGCAGTGATGTACTTCTGTTCTTCCAAAAAAGAGGTTTATATTGAATTATTTTAACATGTGTGGAAAGGATAGAAGGTTCTTTTCCAAACCACTGAAGAGGGAAGAAATTAAAGTAATGGGTGTCTCTAAAGAAATGTGGAGTTGACATTTTATTCTTAACTGGATTTCTCTTATGTCTGGCTATTACTTAGCAGAAAGGCACCAGTTGTTATTAGATTTTAGCTTGGTTTGCCAAGATTACAGTGTACAAATATTTTATCCATCTCTAATGAAGTACCGCAGAGATCCCATTTCTTCCTGTGGTAAGAAGCTGTCCCCATGACATCAGTGACACATTGGCCTGAATTAAACCTCTACAACTGAAACCAGACTTAGTAAAATGAAACTCTCTAAAACGCCTCAGTGTAGAAGCACTTCAACCTTAAGTTCTGCCCAGCTCTTGAGGCTTGAAAACAAATGCCAAATATGTTTTTCAAAGTTCTTCTGTTGTTGCTTTGGCATGGAATTTTCAACTTCAAATGATTACTTCTAAGTCTGAAGCTTAGAAGTTTCTCTCTGCTTTTCCTCACGGCCAGATACTGGGCAGCTGATAGATTTGGCCTAGATTGCAAGTGTTCCCTTTTCTCACTTAATATCAGTAGTGACAACCAGCATATTTCTGCTGAATTTGAGGTATCTTTCTTGTAGTATTTGATGAACTGTCACATCACAGTACTCCCACTTCCTCCTACAGTTTATCCCTGTGCTGGTGGAGATAGAGGCAGTCAGCTCTGGCAGCTACAGGGCTTTAGGAAATAATCAACTCTAAATTCATGGTCAGGCCAACTTAGCGTGAAGGAATTATGTCCCAATGAGAAGTGTCTGCTTCTTTTCAGGATAATCACACCAGCTCTCTCCTTGAGGCCTGTCTTGGAAGTACCTCTTTTCAGTAACTCTCCAGCTGCAAAAGAAATGTTTGGTGTTTCTGGTCTCCCTGCTTCCCCCTCAGCCTGCCCACCAGAGGCCAAAAATTTGTGTGTGAGTGTTCTGATGTAACTACACAACCTAGAGAACCAAGTTTAAGCTGTATCACTTCCCATTTCCTGACTATGGCACTAAATATGAAACTTTATAATCTGAAGATTCAACTCTCCCTGTTGTAAGAAGACCATGGGCATGAATTAGGTTATTTGATATAAGAAAAGAAACTGTTTTCTGATTTTGTTTATTGGATGGATCTGAATACACTAAGACTTTGTACAAGTTTGGGTCCACACCTGAGCTGTACAGCTGGACCTGATGAGCTCATCCAAATACTGGCTAAGTGAACATAATGCCCCTTGTGATTCCCTGTTTTTACAGCTGAGAACACAGATGTTGTAGACTGTTTTAAGTAAGTGGTTACTCTTCTCACTTTTGCAGTGTAATCTAGTCGCTAATAAGTACAGGGCCTAGTGACTTAATTACAGCCCCAAAATTCAGGGATCAAAGCATAACGAAACGTCAAATTCCCTTTTCATTTTTGCCTTCTGAAAACTGCACCTTGAATCTACTTAATGATGAGAAAATAACCATAATATTTCAAGTTTCAGTGTACAGACAATCATTAATTGAGCTGTTCCCCAGGCCAGTGGAACTAAATCAAAACATAATGAATTGATTCTACCACAACCTCACCCACTACAAAGTTAAAATCATTACCCAAGTATGATGTGATAGCAGAAGTTCCACAGAACCATTTTAAATAATAAAAAGGCAAAGCAAGAATATAGGGATTGCATTTTACTTTACTAAGGCTTAAGCACAAGAAAATTAAAGAAACCCTTTTTTAAAGTGCTGTTCAAATTAATATTCTCTAAAGATGCAGTTCTTAGTCTTAAGATGCTGAATGAATAATTTCTTCTAGTTCCCGTCAAATCAAGTTCTTTGACTAGAGGCATATATAACCTTTTGCTAGGAATGATCTGTCTTTACATTTGTGTTGTGAGCACATTGTAAGGGCAGCAGATTTTACAGCTGTCATTATTTGCCATTCCAGTGAGCTCCTTTGAACTCAACCCCCCATCTTGTTTTCAAAGCACTGTGTTTAGTTTACCCAAACCCCTGCCAGCAGTTTCTGTATCACTACTGATCTTTCACCATGCTGTCTTCAGAGAAGAAACAGTGGCCACAAATGTTAAAGAGCTATAAAGAGACCCCCAGATCCCTACTGTAACCAGGCATGGTGTAACATACACTAGGTTATTTATAGTAACAGTGTTTTCCCTTTATTTCTACAGGGTTGGACTATCTGCTTAGCAGGTGTGTGCCCTGATATCCTTCTATTCCAAACACAGAAATATTTATTAATTGATTATTCAGATTAATTCAACAGCTGATTCAATAGTCTGATGCTCATCCCCCTTTCTTTCTCCTAATCAAATCCCATTTTCCCCCATAAGTCCACAATGAAAATATTTACACAGAGATTGGTGTCTTTGTTTTATAGTTTGGTTGTTAATTTATATACCTTGTTGGGTGTGATTCCAACTGTTTGATTTGAGTGTGCCTTTGCCTGTCTTGGCCCGTGTTGTAGAACACTTTTGCTTAGGATTTGGTAAAAGCCTGTCCTTCTATAACTTGGCTCTTTCCTCCTGCTCAGTGTTTCATCCCACTTCATTGAACTATTGAAGCAATGGAACACACAGAGGTCTGCTGTTGCTCTGAAATATTTTGCAAGTAGAGAAACAGTCCAAATCTGTTGAACAAATGATTATTTTAAAGCCTTAAACTCAGCTCAGTTTTGGCATGCAGTCATCTCTGTCAGAATATTGCTGTGTTTCCTTGCCCTGGCAAAGCTGGTGCAAGAAAAAGTGGCACATCAGAGCAGATTTGTGTCTTGTCCAATTCCATTTTGCTCAATAGAAAGCACTGCATTAGTACAGGAGAAACCAAAACTCACAGAGGCAAAAGCCTTAGTCACCCAGGAATACAGACCAACATTACAGCTCCATTTTAACCTTAGTCTTCTGATGCTCATTCTAGAGGTTGAATACAAACTATTTTACCTTCAAGAGGAAACTCCCTTGGACATAGAATTTTGAATAAATAGCAAATTCAAGTCAACACTTACTCATAAAATTCAGCTGCAGGAGTGAGCTTGTACTTTGAGTATTTAGTACCATTGCCAAGCACTGATGCATTGAAGAGTTTGGGATCTGTACAGTTTGGGCTGTTCCAGCTGTTGTGGCAGTTTGTCCAGGGGAGCTCAAATGTGAATGATGAAAATAGGTAATACAGAGACCAAGCTATGATAACGTTGTAGTAGAAACCCACGTAAAGAGCTATGAGTATCACTGCATAGCCTACACCTAAAGAAAAAGGAAAACTGCATTATACATTGCATTTGACATGCAACAGTATACACAACAGTATACACTGGAGTTAAACTCAGCCACACATTATTGCAAATTCATTTCAGCTCTTCACACCAATAAAAGGAATTTTTGACATTTGCATACACATATGTGGACACAATATCCCTGACCTCTAAACAAAAAATTACAGAAATGGTTCTGGAAAATGACTGGCTTTTATCAAATCCAGTTGTTTGTCAGAAAAAGAAATTAAGCAGTGCAATGTCAAAATTTGTCCTTGTACAACTCCATTGCTGATTTGCTTCCAATGCAGAAGATTGCAAGCCCATGTTAGGAGCGAAAGTAATTTCATCTTCATGACGTCAGAGACCTTGGCAACTTCTCTTGGAAAAGTAAAGCTCGACACTTAAATGAAGTTTCCCTATGCCTCACATTCCCACCCTGAACTAGTTTGGAACAGACACTGATCCCTCTCTTGTTTCTCTCCCATTACTGCTCTCTAGATTGGCTTCCATCAGCATGTAACTGGCTCCAAATCATGCATGAAACAGTCTGTGCTGTTCCACTGAGGGTCTCCAGGTGGTTTTTGGGCATGCCAGTAAATCTTGGTGAATATCAGGTTGGGGTTAAGCTGTGTGTGACATTCAGTCCTATTTACTGTCTCTCCAGGATTACAGAATTCCCAGTGTAAGCATTCTCTTTTGACTTTGAACGTTTGCTTTGTATTTTTGCATATCGTGAAGTGTGGTTGGAGGGCCCGTTTAGCAAGACAGCCCCAGAAAGGGCACATTCTCCTCATGAAAATGGACATTTTCCAGTGGTTTGGGAGGAAGCTTTGGTACTAATGTTGGAGCCCAGTAAAAGTTGGTTGGCAGAATTGTTCAGGAATCTTGCTTTGCCTTGACTTCAATCATTCCTCCTTTACCATGTATGCAGCTTTGTTCTCTGAATCCTCCCTCAAAGTTGTATGTACTGCATATAACAGGTAGAGACTACATCTTATGAATGTCATCACTGTACTGTCACAGTGACTAAGTGCAAACCTTTAATTCTAATTTTCTGCAGTTTAATTTTTTGCATTGGAGGCCTAGCAGTTGGAGATTATTAGGCTTTCTTATTAGGCTTTTCTTTTTCTTATTACTTATAAGGAAGTAGCAAACACTGGGTATTAATCCTTGGTTTAAAATTTGCATAAGGAACAGATGCTGACCCTGAAGGAGTTGGCAGTTCAAAGACTGCTGCATGTACAAAAGTTACTCTTTGCTCTGCAGGAGGCTTTTAATCTGTAAACCAGTTTGCTCATCCCTAACAATGGGGAAATAATTGCAAAAGTAAAGATGAAATAGTATTTTTAAATCCTTGGTTCTTAAATGAATCTAGTACTTGAACACTCAAACTCTAGTGATACACTATGATCAATAGAATGGAGAGGAGGGAGGAATCCCCCAAAGGAATAATTCTTAAGGTGAATGCTAAAACACTAAGTATGGATAATATATGAAGTACTCAAATTAGATGATTGTTGTTTAAAAAAAGTGTTCCTGAAATTCCTCCAAATCAGGAGGACAGTGAGAGATGTTTCATATCAAGACTAAAAAATACAGGATCAAATGTGTTTTAAATGGCTCTTCTCTGTGATCTTAAGAATGTTCAGGAATGAATTTGCTCTTATGTTTCTAGGTTTTCTTAAAAGTAATGCTGCACCACCCACAGTCTAAAATAGACCGTGGAAAAAAAATGCAGAGATGAAAACAGACTGTGTTACAAAGGTTACAGGGTATATTTGTAATTGCATGTGTTATGATAGGATCTCATTAGAAGTAGAGTACTTAGAGTTCATAGCAATAATATTCATAGCTAAAATTAGTACTATAGTGCTGTTCATCTAGAGAAGCTGTTATAAATTTGTGTAGACTGTGTACTTTTCCTTTGAGTGAGAGATTTGAGTTGTCCCAGAAACAACTCTAAAGCATTAGCAGTAAAATGTGTTTGCATGTTATCAGAAGTTTTAACTAAAACTTTAAATGTACTGAGTTTATACTGAGGTGCAAATATGTCTCAATACTTATTACTTTTTGAGAATCAAATAACTCATGCTATTCTATATCCTTGTAATATGAAACCTTAAAAATCAACAGTAATGTATGTTTAGTCTACCTTGAAAATGTCAGCTTAAAAACTCAGCTGGAATGTCAACAAGAATGTACATGAAATAAGTTCTATTTTCCTTTCTCATAATCTTTTTGATCCTGAAGTCAACACGGAGTACCTCTGAGCACGGTGGTATTTGGCTCAAATGCTTTGAGATCCTGAAGGTCTAATTTTCACTTTTAGGTTTTCAAAATCCTCATTGTCATCCAAAGGTATATAAATAATACCAACAGAAATTTTTATTGAGCAAGGGTATTCAGGTTCCCGGGTGCTGGGATGAATTTTATCTCCCATGCTGGGATTATAGAAGGGCAGGGTAAATCTGTATGATTTAATTTTAAAGTTTTGAAGCACATTATTTTATTAGCTCGCTTATTTATTTTTTGTTATATCGCTGATTTTGCTGTGAGTTTTGGGTTTGACTGGGAAGAAAAACCTCCCTCACTTTTCTTATTGTGTAGCTCTAGACTGCTTGAAGAGGAAAGCTGTATTTTGAGAAAGAAGACTAACATTTACTCAGTGTAACCTATATCCAAGCAGCGGATCCATCAAGTTTGGATTGCTATTGTTAAGCTCCTCAGCTTTCCTGAGTCCCAGGATGAACATGATCTGAATTTTAAGGTTCTAAGGTCAGCTGAGCTTGCCTGGTTTAATTTCAGATATCTCTGTGTTGAAAAGGCTTTTGCATAAGATTTTAGATACAATCTGGTATACATACAAAGGAACTTATATTTTTTGCTGGCAAGGAATGCTTAAAAAAATTCTTGAGGTTCCTTAACAAATGCTTGTTTCATGTACAGAACACATATGGCTTCTTTCACACACTGATCACTTCCTGATCAAAGCCAAGCACCCTGAAGCACCTAACCTATTTTTTTCCTTGCAGAATGATTGTAGCTCAGTGCACAAACAACACGCCACAGCCTTTTATTCAGGGATGCTGGAGAGTTAATCCTAGTGGAAAACACACAATAGTAATAATGTTCAGATTTTAATAAGTGTTTTTCATTGCTAAATCTGAAAAATGCTTTACAAAGACTATCAGAATCATTGCTCCCAGTTTATTGAAGGCAGGAAAACTGAGGTACAGAGATACCACAGAAAACTCCTGTGATGTTACAAGTTTAGTGGCCAAACCTACAGTCTTCACAACTCCATTTTAGTGTTGTAGCCACTGTGGTATGTTGACTTACGCAGAGAAAGCTCCATGCCCTGAATGGAGTAGTGATTATCTTAGTCAATGGGAGGATAGGGCTGAACTGACCTGGGTGGGATTTGGTATTTCCAATGTTTGGATTGGCAAACCCCTCCCTCCACCTGGAGATACCCAGTTCCTCCCACTCCAGTACACAGGGGAGAGGGAGGGCAGGGCTGAACTGCTCCTGCTCATTGGCCTCTGTTGCAATCACCCTGAAGATTGTTTCTTTGGCTTTTCCCATTTTGTGCTTCACCTGCGGTAACATAAAGACTTCTGACTTCAGGGGCTGGGGAAAGGTCACCAAGTACCAGGTTGTCTGTGAAAGATGAGAGATCTTTACATTGTTTGTGATCACGCGTGTGTGGCACCCTCAGGTGCTGTTCAAGGGAGCAGAGGGACACTTACCTTTGAAAACTGGACAGATTTTCCACACAGTGGCAGCCCCTTCTCGGTTATATTGTCCCAGTGCTAATTCCATATAGAACAGGGGCATTCCAGCAATGATTAAGAAGAGAATGTAGGGAATAAGAAAAGCACCTGGAAAGACAGTAAGTAGACAGTATAGTCTTTGTATTTGTTGCATTTTTATTTCTCTGTTGCTTACTTTTACTGGCTAAAGACAAAACCACTGCTTTTGGGAAATAGCAAGAAAATATCAGGAAGGAGTAACCCCTGTTTTCTCATTCCTTGTCTGTATTTTTTAAAGGTCTCAGAGCTGGAATCCATGAAAAAAGCTGTAGGCCATAACTCGTATTTCCCCCTAATGCTTCCCCTCTGCTTTTTGGCTTTAAAGAGAAAAAAAATGTGTCCCTGCAAATTAATTGCTAACTGAAGAAGAAAAGATGCTGAACACACTTGCATAGCTGAAAGGGAAAGGGACTATCAAAAATTTTGTTAAGTTTTTTTTTAGTGTATTATGTTCAGAAGGGAGCATGGAACCAGTAACAGATGAAAAAAATGTGAGATCCTGTAGTTGCAGCTTATACCACTGTGTGAAGTGTCTGCAGGAACTGCTGGCTTGAAAATTAATTACTACTGGTTAATTATATAGAATTTGGGCATTCGTGACTTATTTTGGATTTTGCTATAATAAATTCCCATATTCCTATGAAATGGGTCAGACAACACACCCCTTTCCAACCTATTGATGCTCATGTGGAGGTTCCATCCTGTGGAGGATGTGGAGGTTCCTGCTAGGCCCAAGTACAGCATCTTGATATTGCAGCAGGACAGTGCTGGGCTTGCTGACACTTTCCTGGAATGCATCACTTCACAAGGCTTAGCATTCTCCTGTGAGTTTTTACTGTCACTGAGAAACTGTTGCCTTTGGAAAAATCTTGGTGTGTCAGCTACTATAGCATAAAAAGTATTGCCAGCTGAAATACAAAAGGATCATCTAATGTAGAAACTATTTGTAAATTTCTTAGTTATTTTACATGACCCAGGTCACAGAAAGAAGATTGTCCCAGTGCTTGGCTACATGTGATACTGTAAAGCAATTATAGCTGGTGGCATGTTTAATAACTGTGTACTCTGTCAGTTCTCTGCTTTGTGGTACATGCAAAGAGTAGCTTTTATTATATTGTGTAGCTTGCTTGGTCAAGAACAGTTCAATTAATATGAAACTTGCCTGTATTAAAACCATTATTGGATTGGTTTAATAACTGGAGAGCTGACAGAGTAATTACATACCCTGAATAACTGACTAATGTCCCTAGGAGTTACCTATGGAAAGGAAAGATTGTGAATATCATGGTTGAATTTTTCAGCAAAGGAAAAACAACAGCAGTTTGTCTATTTCTCCCAATAGCAAGCAGTACAAACTTTTGCAAACCTTTAAAATCTGTTGTGCTGGTTTAGTAAATTTGAAAACTTCCTTTGTAAAAGGAAGCAAGTTTACATGGCTCCTAAATTTATACACTCACAGAAGGTAAAAAGCTGAAAGCATGACTGTAGCTTTCTAAAACATGCCAGTAAGCAGAATGAAGTGCATATTTAAAAAGTATGTTTGAAACTATTGTTGTGCTTTTAAAAGTCTGAATAGTTGTTCCTTTACCTTTTGAGCTTGCTTTTCACAGATATTACTGGTGTAAGGTGCCTAGCAAAACTGCTCAGAAAGGGAATTTTGACTACATACTGGAGAATAGAATGGAAAAACAAACTCTGCTCTCTTAGTCATACCACCAATCTACTTCTAAAAGTAACGTGCTGTAACATAATGGTAAGGACAATGTATTCAGCATTCAGTAGTAAGTTTAGTCATTTGAAAGTTGAAACCTTGCAATGAAACAGAGACAAGGTATATCAATAGAAAGAAAGAATAGCTAAGAATAATAGCTTTGAGAATGCATATTAAAAATTGAAATATATTGATTTTATCACTTTGGGAGCAAGAATTTTCTTCATGATGGAGTGTAATGTAAATGCAACCTGCATTTGCATAAGCTACTAGAGTATCACTGATACATTTTTGGTAATATTTTAGTGTTGCTTGTAATCTGTTTTCTATGATTGTCATGTTGAACTGTTGTATGTTTGAATACTGTACAGAAAAAAATTTGTAGTCAACAGATACTTGATACCCTGCAATTCTGAGCTTTGTTCAATGTTGCAACATACTCAGCAAAATCAGTCTGGGATACTACATATTGCTTTCACTTTATCTAGTATCTGGAAAAAATTATTTTAGGTGGTTTTACTGTCAGATTTCCTGCAAGTGAGCTTTTGAAGTGCCATACTTGTCTTGCTTTGATCGTATTACAGTGTACGGAGCTGACTCACAAACCTGGCTTGTATTTGGGAGGTATGGAGTGATGTTTGATTAATGTCATGAGACTGTGGAAAACATGATGCCTATTCAGGGAAATTTTTATTTGAGAAGATTAATCCTGGGGATATGTAGTGGACATACCTATTAAATGCTAGTTTAAAATACGCAGTTTTTATGTATGACTAATACCAAGATGAACTGTGAAGTGCACTGTACTTAGGCATACTTGCTTAAGTGTCATCTGTTTGGCTGCGAGTCATTCCAGGCTTTAGTTAAAGGAGGTTTCTTTCTTTTTTTTCTTCCCCCGCCCTGCCCCCGCAAGGGATTAATAAGGTGTGGTGTAATTTTCATCAAAGAGCAGTTACACAGTATGGCAGGGCTTCATAGCTGGGTTACTTTTCAGGTGCGAAGTGATTGAAGTATTTTGAAATTGAAATAAATACCAAAGTAAGGGTGCTTAGTCATATTAATTTGACTTAATGTTTTGGAGTCTTCTAGAAACTTCTTGTTTAGCAGCTTCTGGTTAGGTCAAAAATAACAAAAAGTCAGGTATTTTTGTAAGTATCTTTATATTTGCTCTTATTTTCCTTGGCAATATCCAGAATCCGTTTTCACAGTGTTCACTCAACCCTTTCTGGGCTCAAGGCCCCCTCAAAGAAAAATAAATGATGGTCAAAGTATCATTCAGATTTTCACATGAAGTAGATACAGAATAGAATAGTCTGCAAATTCTTGTGAACAGCTTGTGTGTGAGAGCTGACCAGTGTCACAGGGTCTCCATCATTGGGCTGTTTTGGAACTGTCTCCTATGAACAAGAGATGTTGTTTGGAAGACTTCTTACAGTCCAGTATTGTGTGAGCATCCTTTGGGCCAGGGAAGAGGCAAAGCAGTTGTGGTGGGCCTCTTGCTTTAGATCCAATGGTGTGAATTGAAGCATCAGACCAGACTTCTCTGCAGGAGCACTTGCTGTTAATGCCTACCCAGTACAGGAAGTCAGAGTGTGTTAGGAAGGGTGGCATGATGTCAGCTGTGTCCCTCCTGCCTGTGCCTCTGGCCACAGAAACTGCAGTGCTTTAATTGCTTGAATCCAATGTCAGATTTGGATAGGCCAGACAGCTGAACTCTTAGGAAGCAGAACTTGGCTAACACTTCAGACAAGCTTGCCAAAATCTCCCTACCTCAGCTCGCTGAGGGAACGCAATCTGTGCGATCGCTGCTTTGGCAGTAACACGCCGATAGCACTCGAGGGGATTCCACTCCCCCCGGTGTGAGCACACAGCTGCATCCCACAAGGCAACACTAGTTTCAGCAATCCCTAATGGCTCCTGATTTCCTTCTACAGCTAAGAATCTGAAGCAATTAACATCTGTAATACAGCTCTGGCACAAGAGCCATGCTTGACTCTCTACTGAGTCACATGCAGCTCGAAAGCCACAGGTTGGCCTTAGACTGCTGTGAGCTGCTACATCTCTCTCCTATCAGGTTTCACAGGATCCATACATGTCCCTTTAAGGTACCAGTGCAAATATGGGGTTAAGACAGCCTTATGTCTTATGCAAAACTAGGTTAGGTCAAACCCTCATCTTCTACAAGAACCATCTGTGTGAAACTTCAAGTGGAAACTTACACAGAATTCTTTTTAAAAACTATTACATTTAATTAATTTAATGTAAAAATACAAGACAGACTTTGCATTCCTGTGTTCTGTGCCAAAACAATTTCTTAATTTTGGTATACTAGAATCCACACAGAGTGTTTCCTTTCTTTGTCAGCATTCCCAGCATCCTAAGGGGTGGGAAGCAAAAGCTCTAAATATTCTTCTCAATCCTACCGGGAGGTCTCATCTCGCTTTTAAATCGCAGAAAGAAAGAAGCATTAATTTACTAATGGTTGAAAAAAGATAATTTAAACAGCTGTGGTTATCCTAAAAGGATTTTTGATGAACATACAAGAAGTAGGCCAGGACAGGGGTAGTTGAAACAATTTTGAACTCTTTCTGCTTGTTAGCCTTCTGCATTTGTTACCATGGTTATTTCTAGTCAAATGTTATATTGGCAGGGGTGTCTGCTAAAACAACAAACTTTGAGCAAATATTGCAGTATATTTTCCAACAGGAGTGTTTCCAGTATTTGTGCAGGAAAAGTCTAAAAGCAGAGATCTCCCAATTGGTGAACTGAAATACAAGTGGATAGCTCTACTAACATTGACCAACACTGCTTTTTTTCCATACAAAAAAAATAGTACTCCAAACAATATCAACAAACAGCTGGTAGAATGTAGTACATTTGCTTGGACAACAAGGAAAATGGGTAGAAAGTCTAATCTCTGCAGACTCTTGTGAATGAAAAACAAAGTCACTAGCTCTGAAATCTTGAAATCCAGATTGTATGAGATCATCATGGGTAGAAAACTAGGTAATTGGGATAAGGCAGGTGTTTCTAGTGCATGAATGTTATCTGGCTTTTCAGCAAACAGCCCACCAAGCTTGCACAGCCTGCAAGGGCACCTCTGAAGGAGGGGAGCTGAAGCCTGCTGCTGATGCCTGGGAAGATGGGGTGAAACACTAAGACCTTACTGACCTGAGATTAAAAGCAAGAAGGGTCTGTGTGGTACAGCAAAGAGAAGTCAGCGCTACAAAGGAGCATGATGTAACCTCAGGTCAAAGACAAGATGATGATGATGTTAACAGCAGCTATATGATGACGTTGAGCCCAGCTAGTAAGAGAGTATAGTTGTCAAAAATAACATTTTTCTGCAAAACAGATCGCATGACATACTATAAAAACTTCAGCAGTACTTTACACATAAAATTCTCCAAGTATACAATAAAATCTTCCAAGTATGCAACATTTTTTGATGGAAAGTATTTCTGAATCATAAAACCAGTGGATCTATACCATGATGAGTGGCATGTTTCTCTTGAAGCCTTTATATTTAGCTACTCCCTCTAACAAACTGTTGCTAGATTTGAACCTATTTATATTACTACTCTCAATTTGGTCTCACAGCCTTCAGTTTTTTCAGAATTGCAATTTTAACAGCATTCCTTTCACTCAAAAGAAAGTGAAAACAAATAGTTTCCAGAAATGGTTCAGTGCTGCTGGCTGAGGCCAACTGAAGCCTGCATTTTTTGTCTTGAGCTGTTAACCTGCTACTGCCTTAAAATCACTTGAAGTAACTTGAAGTGCAGTGTATTTATAAGCTGGTCACTGGATAGTAACAGAAAGGGTTACCTAGGCCCTCCCCGTGCAAATCCAATCATCCTTTTGCCTTTTGTTACAAGAATCATGAGCTAAAGAAACCCATTAGTAGCTATTTTGAACAAATTAATGAGAGTTAAATATATCCAGCCACTCAGAGCAGAATGATTCATTCACAAATAACAGCCAAGTCATTGGCCAAGGTCCTATTTACATAAATTAATGAAACGATCACATTCACAACAATGTGTAGTTTAAAGATAATTGCAGGCACATACAAGAACAGGACTCTGGCCTGTGTTGTTTGATAGGAAATTAAAGAATAAATGAAGAGACATGGTGGGTTTGAGAGAATATAAATCAGGTTGATTCAAGATGGACAGTATGGCAGTGAGGAGCTCTGGAATTTTGCAGGGGTTTCCTGCTGCTGATCTTCGCCACACTCACCGTGGGTGGCTTAGGAAAAGAACAATTCCCATCATTTGCCATGAGTGTGGCCATAGAAAGTCCAAAAAATCTGGTTTACAGGTTGCAGCGATAACTTTTAACCTTGTGCTTCTATAGCAGAGATGCTATTGGAGTTGGATCTTTTGTTTCTAGATCAATGCAACAAGGAGAGTTTTATCTGTAGATGGGTAAGTAAATACATGGGAGTTTGTAACAATATGAAAGCCTAGCTGCTAACATTCCTGCCCAAATCCACTGGCTTGATTTTGTGCCTTTTTCTGTTTTAACTACCTGGCTGGTTTAAACAAGAAATGAGAGAGAAAGTGAGCAGGACTGTGGAGACAGCTTGTAGACTGTTATTTATGCCATCCCTATTGCTATGTTCAATAGGACAGGGGTTGTAGGAGTGGTAGTATCCTTTCCTGGACAGATAACACTGTTGGGAGCAAACCAGCAAACTTTCTAGTTCACAAACTCTTCAGAGGGTCCTAGTCAGGGGAGATGTATAGTACTGGACTGCTGGGTCAGCATGCAGATGCCTCCCTGGAGAACACTGCTGCTTCACAACAGACATGACTGGAAGCTTAAGAGATATTAAATTAAGAGGGAAAAATACTATACTAGCGTTTTATAAATAGGAATATTCTATTCGTGTTTTTTCCCCAACCTTGCAATTATTAGGGGTGACACAAGGCTATATTCACCTGCAATTGCATATCAACAAAACCACCCATGTAAGGTGTAGGCTGTACTTCAGATGTACAAGAGCAAGGTGCCTGTCAAAATGTACCCTGATTTACTGGTGGCAGAACATCCATGGCTAAAAATACTTTTGAATGAGGATATCAGACAGTATTTTCTGTAAACTTGTGGATCAAGATAAGCAGGGTTTCCTAGATTCCAGCACTAGATCCATAACAGCATAACCTCACGTGGTAAGTTTTCCTTGAACCGTTAAGTACTGAAAAGATATTTTCTGTGATATACAGAACATCATCATGTACATGAAAGGAAATACTACTTCATCAGCTTAGCTGTCTCTTAAATGTAGGGAGACTTGGTGCCAGGGAGATTTTGGCAACTACAGTTCTACTTTGGTTCAGATACAGACTGTTAGTCACAGTTTTCTCATCTTCTCAGAAAACTTGTATGTTCATTTGTGTTGGGCTTTTTTTCCCCTCAGTCAGCCATGAACTAAAATGAATGTTTTCAAAATTCATGGATTAATCTGACTTTGATGCCAGAATGGCTTGTTAGATACTTTGAACTAACTTGCTGTCTAACATAGACCAGAGTTTCAGACAGAAAAACCTACAAACTTGATTGGAAGATACTAGACAGATCTTTTGCTATTTGGTTGTTTTGTTTTGGTTTTTTTTTTTTGGTTGGTTGGTTTTGGTGTTGTTTTGTTTTGGATTCTTTTGTTTGTTTTGTTTGTGCTTTGTTTTTGAATTGTTTCAGCCTTCTTTTTATAATCTGTAGAGACTGAGTGAACCAAACTAATTAATTACAGTGCAATAGTGATACCTGCATTTCTGTCTGAAATTGCCACCCTACAGGTATTTCTTGGTGTAGCACATTCATACGTTGGCATGTTGAAGAGCTGTGTAGACACTTTTGGTACCTAAATTAAATTATGGTGTCCACTTTCTGAGCTGTGCATTTGATGCATCAGGAATGC
>NW_008239324.1:7451358-7464596 GCF_000691975.1 Corvus brachyrhynchos
TAGCAAAGAGTCTGGGATGAATCCTCTGGAGGTTAGCTCCTCATTTAGGCAGTATTAGTCCTTGCTTTCTACTCTCTCTGACATTTTCAGGATTGTCCCTGTGGGAGCTGCTCAGTGTCCTTGCACATTGTACCACTGTACACAAGGAAATTCCCCTCCCAGCCATGCCCCCTGTGCTGGGGGGGGTAGAACTGCCCTGGCAGAGCTAATCAGAGCCACAGCAGTAGCTACACAGCAAGGCAGGGTATGTGAAATGTGCTTTGTGCTGTCCATGTAACAGGGCAATTCCTGGTTCTCAGCAATCTCGGATGGAGGGTGTTTCTCTTAAAGACTGCTTTTCTTTTTCACGTTGTCAAAATAAAAACCAGCCTCCAGCCTCCAAGTTAAGCACCCTCTGGGGAGGATGCAGTACCCATTTTAGGCAGCATGAGATTCATAACTGTGCCAGGGTAAAACAAAGTGCCCAAGACATCTTAAATCAGCTCCAGACAAGTGCCAAGCAGCTTTCAAGAGGATTAATGTACAAACCCATAGGAGGTAAATGCCTTGAAATTCTGCAGAGAAGAATCAAGTACAGCAGTCTGTGGTACTCTTAAAACTTGCCTTACCGTTTGGTGGTTAATCCCATTCTAAGTTGTAACTTCAATTTTTTGGCTCAATGACTAAAGCAAAAGATTCCTTTTCCTTCCAGTCTTTATTAGAGATTTATTTTTAATAGTGTAATACTTTCTGTACAATCTTAATCTTTACAAACTCTTAACTAACGGAATCCCCTAAATTCTTCCTCTCAGTAAAGGGTTATTTCTATTACAGAAGTGTGAGACAGTCAAAGTTCCTATCTATAAGAATTCTAGTCAATCTAACCTTTACTCCCCATTGTTGTAAATGAAGTCTTCAGGATGAATGTTCTTTCTGATGCCACTAAAGGAAGTAGAGTAACTGTACTGTAAACTGCATATAATGCAGGCTTAAACAGGGCTTTAAAGCAGAAGGCAAGCAGTTACATACCCTATAGAGCCATTCTCCATGTTTTCTTACAACCCACCTATGTTTTCTGTCAATACTGCTGGGAAGTACTCTTTATGTGCAATTTTCTGATATTTTTTAGACATGCTTTCCAAATTACAAAGTATAGATATCAGACATATTTTGAAGTTAATAGTATGCTATCTAGCCATAAAGAATATTTTCTTATAGAAGACAAATGTTGCATCATAATAATTTATTTGTAAACTTTAATGGCTGTGTGTGGTGCTATTAACAGTGATATTGGCAAATTTACCATTAGTCATGGCTACTATTTGCATAATTGCCTAGAAAAATTGAAAATCCTGTACTCTTATCAAAGATTATAGCTATTCTTGGGTTGTGCTAATGTTTTGGAAGGTCTGGGCAAGGGTAGTTTCTAAGTGAGTGTGGCTTCTTTACTTTGCACCTTTCTGTTAGCACTGAACACAAGCATTTCCCAAAAACTGTCACAGCATTCTTCACTGAAAACTTTTTCTTTTGGAAAAAAATCTGTATTTGGCACAGGGTAGTGGTGGTAATATTCTGTGTGCCAGCCATTAGGTGGGGGTCTCTGAGAATTTGGGCATCATGAGCACAAAGTGAAACTTCTGCAGCAGGAGGACAGTAAGAACTTTCTCAACATAATTTTTCTTGAAAGGGTAAACTGAGTCTCATTTATACCAGTATAAAATCACAGTGCTGCACAAATCTACCTAGTAGGAGATAGGTACTAGACTAGTACCAGCTAGTAACACCCTTCTTTCTGTCCTCCAACTACTCAGCTTCTTCTGTGGGAATTGATAAGACAAAAGTTTTTATTTAAGTTTGCAACTTGAGCCTCATGTTTGTTCTTAGTGGACTGTTTTCCTAACAGGCTTCAAGCAATGTAATTGTCCCCTCAGTCCAAGCTGTCCAGTACGTGCTTTGTCACTGCCATTCTGCACAGGCCTCCTAGCTTGAAATTCCATGGAAGAATGTGAAAATTACCCCAGGGCCCATCATAGCTCCCTGCCAAGATGAAGCAGAGGCCCATTAACAGCTTGAAGCAAAATCCTTCTTGTTTCATCACAGTGCAAACTTTTGCTTGGGCAGATTGCGGGGCAGTTTTGTTCACTGATTACTCAGACCTTATGATAAATCAGTGTGGCTGAGTCTGGTGTTTTCAGCTTGTCGCACAGTGGAGATTTTTTTGTTATTTCTAAATAGCTTTAAACATCATTAATAGATCATGACTGTAAAACGGTATTTAGAAAGAAAAATATAAGCGATCTTGAAGATATCAAAATCTCTTAATTCAGGGTTAGAGACAGTGATTTTGTCATCAGCTTCTGTATGAGTCAATAGAGGATTAACTGGCTGTTTAGGAAGAGCCTGGTAACTGGTATCTGCCTCTTTGTTTTAGGGTAGAGTTAAGAGAGTAACTTATGCCAACTGTATTCCTTTAACCACCAATTTCAAAAGTTCAAAAACCATGAAGTAGGCCCCAGAATACTTTAAAATGTATGATCTTCTACTAAAATCCTTTTATTTGCCTGCTTTCTTTTAGTTTTGAATTTACTTTGTACTTTTCCAGCTTTTCTCTTCAGCTTTGAAAGCTAGAAAGAGATTCTTGCCTAATAATTTGTCCCTATGAAACTGTGAGAGTAAAAGGCACTTCTTAAAATAGTACTTTTTTTTACTGCTTGAGCCCGACATAGGAGAATGCTGAGGTCATAGTCTAACTCTCAGAGAGTAAATCTATTTTTTGTAATAATGACCATCATCTATGTGATCCTAACAGTTTGCTTATTAGGTAAAGTACTGAGCTATTGTACTGAGTGAAGATCAGTTACTACTCAGTGGAAGTCTTCTATATCAGTTTAGTCTGAATAGGTTTTTTATTACTTTACTCTGTTTTTCTTCTCTCATAATTCTTTGTCTAGAAATTCTGTCTTAGGAGTCCTTAAGAGAGAGATGTCTGTTATTTGGGTTTAAATCCTGGCTCTGGTGACGTCAATGGAAAAAAATCACCCATTGACTTCAGCTGGGTCAGGATTTCTCCCATGGGGTTTACGAATCTATTGATTTTAACTAAGGCTGTAGAGCCATACATACATGAGAAACAAACTCCAGAAAAGAAGCAAATGATCAAACTCTTCCACCAAACAAAGTCCTGGACTGTCTTTGATCTCGCCTGTCTCATAATCTCATTTACACATCTGAATTTCTCTTCTGAAAGGAGACTGCACAGCACAAGCTATTCCTTAGTTTTGTGATAAACTGTAGAACTAAGATGCCTGTGTACAGATCTAATCTCCCCTCAGTTTGAGGGCATGAGCTTGTGAGCTTTCTTCAAGCATCAGTCTTACTGCACATCAGTAGGCAGATACAGCCCTGCATGCTGATGAAGAGTCATGTACCAAACGTACTTTTGAGAGTGGCTTCTAAGCTGTGAACTTGGTGTTTTGGTAACTTTCAGCCTTGAACTTTCTAATATCATAGTAAGTCCAATACACTTAATTGTGAAATTACTGTGTTGTGAAATAAGGATTCCTCTGCCAAGAAGGAAAGGTGCTGAGACCTCCTGAAATGTGGGTTACATTAACATTGAAGAAGAGAAAAGAAATCTTTCAATTGTAGAATATACCCATGAGAGTCTGTGTGGAGCTTGGTTTTTTTCTAAAGGCAAATCTTTTGAGGGTATTTGGAGCACCTTCTAAATTTAGGATTTGAGAAATTGTTTCCTCCTGTATCAATCCTTGGGGGAAAAAGACTGTATCTCTGTTTTATTGTTGCACTCTCTTAAAAAAAGGTGTGTTCAGGGGTAACCTCTCATTATCAATGGATTGTGTCCTTGCTGTCATTGTGGCTATGGTGATAAGTGAGGTCCTACACGTGAATTAGGCACTGCTAAAAACTGCCACCCCTACAATACCCTAATAAATAAAATAAAGTGGGAAATCCAAGAATGGTCTGCTTGGGAACGATCTTTGTTATTACTGGGCTCTGTATTTAAAGAGGGTGGTGATGAGCCACCCTAAAATTCCATATTATTTTTTTTTCCTGTAAATGTTGTGGCATCAGGTTGGGATCTCCCCAGACCTGTGAGGATCTACTGCTCCACCTTGTGGTCTGAAAAACGCTTCCCGTTATTCTACTCTCTAGTAGTGCTGTGCCAGAAAAAGTCCAGCCTCTTCCCCTTTTTTTATTTAACTGGACTTTGGCTGGAACCAGTATCATACTTTCCCTCGAGATATGGATCGTAAGGGCACGTAACGTGCTGTCACCTTTGGCATGCTTCAGGAAAGACATTGCAAGAGGTCTTTCATTACAGAAGAGAAAAATAGAAATGAAAATACCAGTGAAGAGAAAAGTGCTGTACACACATACCCACATACTTCAGGAGGTGCAAAATAAATTAAAAATAGCTAGCAAAAAAAAAAAAAAAGCACAATACTCAGCCATTTTTTTCAGTACATACACCGGGCCCAAGGAAACACTGATTTGGATGGTCAGCGAAGCAATTGCAGAGGGTTCATTCTTCCATGCTGCTGTTGGGCCAGAAAAACAGCTCATTCCCACAGTCCTGCAGTCTTCAGTAAAGATGAATGCTGTGCAATTGCCCAGGCACAATCCTTCCCCTACATCAATGCCACAAAAGCTGTTTCTCAAACTAGCAAGAGTGCTGTAGCAAGAGAGGACACCCAGTGCTTGGAAATCATGCAATAACTTTCTCCAGCTCTGAAATAAAGACTGCAAAAGAGTAATAGTCTTCTGCTGTTGAAATCACAATTCCTGTGTACTTCAGTGGGGTGGGATCAAACCAGTACTGCTCTTCTGATGCTGGGCTTGTTCTAGGAAAGCAGTTTAAAACAAAGCATTCCAAGAAAGGCTTTATGTTTGTGTAGTCTAACACCACCAGCCTGGGAGGGTTGGATCCTATTTTGGACACTTAGCATATATTCTTAGACCATTCTAATAGCCAAACTGTAGATATCAGTTAATACCTACATTAAGAACACAGCTTCTGCAATCACTTGTGCTTTTGGAAGTGAGTGGTTGTGTTCATAAAGCCTTAAGGAGTAGGAGCACTGGAAAAATTACTGTCTTCTATAAAAAGACTTATTGTATAATAAGGGCAGCTTGTCTTACTACATACCAGCAGTCAGAATGCTTGTCATAAAAAAACATTTATGGACTGGCAGCAGACAACTGCCTGCCCAATCCTGCCTGAATTTTGCTTAGCAATATGTTATCACACAATTCTGTCTGGACGGTTGGTAGTATGCTTTGGATGAATATGAGTTTAGAGAAGGATGTGACTTACGCAGCCAGATCTCCCTGGTGGCATTTTCTGCTTCTGAATGATAGACCCTGGTTCCCAAATTGCTATTCTGTACTGTCACCTTTGTCATGCTTCAGGAAAGATTGCAAAACTTGTTTGAATAGAGAATAGGGGAAAGGAGAAGGAAGAGTGAAAATAAAACAAAGGATGGTTTTGATAAGTAGTCTAGAGGTTCTTTCCTATGGCTTTCTTGAAGAATATGTCACAAGGCAAGAAAATTAACTGTTTTCCTTCCATTCCTCCCACCTCCTTTCCCCTCTTTATGGATTAAAGATTTCAAAAGCTCTGTGGCTAAAATTAAGTGTATTGAATCTATACAGAAGTTAAGCTGCTGAACTATACTACAGTTACCCAAAATTTCCATGAGAACAGGAATTATTCATCAGTACTGGGGATCTAGTCACTTTCAGTGCTGATTTCCTGAAGGACTCAGATATCCATCTTTAGGAAATCAAGTTTTGAATGTCGATAAAGCCTTTAATTTGAAACTATTCTGACTTTGCACCAGTATATAAGATCTGCACAATTAGGATGAAACCTTTGCATCAAAGGTTCAAGACTTGATACAAAGGTAGGGAGAAGGAAAGCAGAAGATTAAGGAGTTGTAGTTGGAGGAGGTGATTACAGGTTGTCAAGACATGGGTAATGGGCTGCTAACATGAATCCTTTGTCTCCAAAAGCCTTGAGGAAGGAAAACACAAGGTTTATAACCAGTGTGATACTCCTGGATTCCTTACATACTCTTCATTGAAAATGGATTGGGACAGTGGATTTGTCCTGAATACAATTTATGTCAACTTTAATAAAGATGATGATAATAATAGTAACAACTATAACGATTTTTTCTGTTGTCACATTTCAAGTCAAGAAGTTGAGAGTCAGTTGCAAGATTCCAGGGGGGTTGGACAATCCTTAAGGTCTCTTCCAACCCAAATAATTCTATGATTCTGTATGTACAGAGAAAACGGAAAGTACTAAGAGTGAGGTAGTAGTGAAAGACCCAGAAGTATTTTACAAAGACACATTATTTAAATTTGTCTCTTGACTTCTCAATTACAATATTTTAGTGTAACTATATCTCCAAGTGTAGAATTTATTAGTTCTGGTTTACTATTTTGTAATAACGTTGAGAGCAGTTAGGTACAACATCATCTAATAACTACATGTAGTAACTGCAATATATGTAAATTCTGTGCAGTTTACAGTGCAGACTGATATCAGAGAACCATACTACAGTTCTTAAATATTTAATCAATTGGTTAAACTGGGACAAAGGCTTTACAACTGGGAGTTACTGATGTGCTTACCATCAGACACAGCAAAAATGAAGACATGGGCTATCTGATGTTGCATTTCAGAACTGCTCAAAATTCTTGAAACCATTCATTTCCATTTTAATACACAGCAAGAAATTCAGTAATTTATGGACTGATTTAATCCATCATTCCCCTCACAGCATATCTAAACTCTCACTAAAGCTCTATGTTCCTCCTGATCTTATGTGTAAGGAGTTGTATTAACATTCTGTTTCATATTGGTCTAAGCATGGGGAGGAGGTATCTGTCTGGAAATGGTATCTTTAGACTGCTGGAGCTGTATTCACATATTCACTAAACTGACAGACAGGTTTGTGGTATTTTGCTTAAAGATGAAAGGGAAATTCTGCCCCCAAACCATGTAGGCCATGTTTCAGTCTCCTTAGAGGTATTTTGGTTTCTTCAGTAAAGAAGGGCTGTTGGCTGCTACACTCCTAACCAGGCCTTTCTATTTTCTGTTGCTCCCAGAGCTTAAGACGATGTGAGTGAGAAAGCAGACACGAACTGCTATTTCATCTTGAATGAGTACCCAAACCCAGGACCCCGGGTCAAACTGTAAGAAAGTCCTATATTTATTTTAATAGGAGTTAATGTGAGCTTTGAAGGCTCCCTAATGTGACTTGCAGAATTTACTTGGGCAGGAATGGCCTACTAGGGGTATTTCAGTACTTCTGTTCCTTGGCAGAATTGAGAAGGGTGTACAGGAATGAAGACAGCTTGGAGGGGAGGCAGGGAAGACCTTAACCAGAACTGTTTAGTACTTGATGTCTTTTCTGCCTCTTAGTTTAGAATAAAGTACTTCAAGTGGGAATCAAAATACGCATCCACTGTACTTAGAAAGATGTATCTTTGCTTTGTCAGCTGGTTCACACCAGCTCTTTTATTATCAGTAAAGCTTGAAAATCAGTTTTGGTAATTGATTGGAGCACCCCTTAGATCAGTTCTGAATACTTGCCCTGTATCAGCCACAGGATGGTACTCTTAAGTGTAACATCAAGCTAAATATTATGGATCTTGTCTAGAACCTTTATATGCTGGTGTATCTCTAGACCTTTGTAAAATTGTCAAGCTAAGAGTTGCTAGAATTGTTCAGGGACAAATAACTTCTCTGCACAGGCAGGTATTTAGCTGAGAGTCTGTGTAGTGCGCCACTCATACACTATTTCATGGTATCATACCTGAGAGTCAGAAACAAGAACTTTACAACTGATGAAAGATTTGGGTGAGAGATTCAGTTCTTCCCTCTCAGTTATTCTTAATACTTCGTATGTAGTAGGTGTATAATGCACTAGCTTATAACCCTGCAGACATTCCTGTTCTGAAGATTTATTTTGTGGAGCCAACAAGCCACGTAGAGCAGAACAGGGGCTTTCAGAGAAGCAGCTGGCAACTGGCATGTGAGCTCCAGTGCTGAAGAGCCTGGGTTGAACCCATGCCCTGCATGCACCAGGTGATTAGTGGCTGATCAAGGAAAGGAGAGAGAATAGATGAAATGGGAAAGAGAAGAGAGCAATTGGGAGCTGGACACTGGCTCTGACCCTGGCAAAGGAGGTACTGCCACACTACACAACTGAGCAGTGTCCCTAATGTCACACTACGGCTGAGAACCCAGAGCTCATGGCCATAGCAAGGAGATCAGCATAACAGTTTAACCTGTCTGAGGTCAGTGGTTTGATGTGCTAATGGGAATTGAAAACCCCTTTTTAGGAAACCAAAATCACTAGATTTGCATCTGAGCTTTGATTGACTGATGAGTCAAACTCTTGGCGTAGGCTTTGCAGTGAGATTACTTCAAAGTTGATTTATTATTATCATCATCAATGCTATTTTGAAATATAAACTCTGATATTGTAAGGCAAAGGTCATCCACCTTTGAACTGTAAAGTGCTGGGTTATATTCTTCCCCAAAATAGGGATTAAATTTGGTGACAGACACTTTGCAAAACTGAGGAGGCAGAGTGTACTAGAAAGACAAGGTGGTGCTGTCAGCACCACAGTTTCCTCTCAGTGAAGTGGTGCAGTGGCCAGGCTCCCAGCTCTGTGGGAGGTGACAGCTACACGGTGTCATTCTCGATACATGACAGCTCTTGGCTCCTGACTTTTTGCTGGGCCTGTTCAGGGATATTTGGATCTGGTTTATGCTGTCTTTGGTACCTGTGCTGTGGATTGCTCGGTCCTGCATTACAGCTTATGGAACTATGACTAGGACAGGGAGCATTAGGATAAATTGTAAGATACTTCTGAAGTGTATTGATTGCTGGCAAACTGTTTGTTGAAGCAAACAATTTCTTCTGGAAATACTGTGGTCTGAAAACACTTAAAAATAATGCTGCAGGGGAGATTAAAAGTGTGTATTATGATAGGTAGAGTACTGTTAAAATATTTATCTGCTGCTATTCTTAAATTCGTTAAAAACTTAATCTGATTCTTATGATACAGTAAGTCTCCAGTGACTAATCTGACAATTACAGGCTTCCTAATGAGTAGTCTGAACATGACTGACCTTGCAAATACTTTGGCTCACAAAAGTACTTCATGTTGGTAAATTCTTTTTCCCCAGATTTCAGTGGGAAATATTAATTCTGCCTATGACTATGCAGGAACAGGAAACAAAAATGAACATTAATACTGAAAGTGTCTTGTACAAAAACTACAATAGCTTGTTAACTAAGACTGAGCATCATCCTCCCCCACTGTGAGCACATCAGTTAATCATAGTAGGCATTACTCAACTTCATTTGGCATCAGTAAAATGTTATGAGAGTATAATTTTAATAGTAGTCTTCTTCCTTAATTCAACATAGCCTCTTGTAGAGCTGGGGAGCAATTAAAAGGTTGGTTGCATTATAAAGAATTCTTTGGAGTACAGTGATGTTGACCACTTACAGAAAGAGTTATACAGCTAGGAAATCTTTTTCTTAAAAATAATAATTTTAAAAAAAGTGTTCTTGCCAGGAATAAGTTATAATGAGGATATAGCTCTTGTAAGATTAGCCAATAGAAATGACTGTAGTTGATGATTTCTCCAGTGACAAGCCCTGCTCCTTGCAACTCTCAAAAATGCACTGCACAAAAAGTATTCCATTTGCTACAAACAGTGCTTTTCCTTTGTGCTGTGAGCAGCAGTCAAATACATGTAAGTTGTGGTATTTTTTGATCAGCTGGACTGACAAGGTGATGTTTGAGAATTCCCCCTTTTGGAGTGTTGCCATATCTACTTAATGGGAGCTTGCAGATTTTTCCCATCTGTTCAGAGCCTACCCTATCACCTGATAAATGCTTTAGAGCACATAGTGGACATATCCTGCTTCCAAGAAGTCAGTGAGGGCAAGAACTCCTTCAGTCTGTTCATACTAAATTGTACTGTAAGCTTTCTGTGGCCCATTTTGTATTACAATACAGCCGCTGGATGTGTCTCTGCCCTTGTAAGGCAGGCAAGTCCTATGAAAGTAGATAACTGATATAGAAAAATAAATGCTCAAGATTTTTAGATCTTACTAAAGACTGGGGATTTTTTTAATAGCAGAAGAATGATTCCAAAAATTACAGTTGTTTACAGAAGGGTTACATTCTGCCATCTATCTTTGAGCAGAAATCCCATTGGGGTCTCTCAGCAGGCTACTCCCAAAACACAGATGTTTCTGGCTATTCATTCAGTGTTTTAGTTCTGCTGGATGCTTCTTACTCTCTAGCTTTTTGTTACTGGGAGCTTGTTAAAATATGAATGTTTCTTTTTGCTACCACCACCAGTGCTGTCTCCGAAGTTATCTAACAAAAAAAGTCTGTATAGCTGCCACTGGGCGGTGTATGCCTTGTGTAAGTAAAACACACTAAAGTAAACTCTCAGAGTTTTGTATAAGTGGAACTTCCAGATCTAACTCAAAAGCTTCTGTCTGTTTTTTTTCTAGAAAATTTCCCTATTGTTTATCAAAGAAAGAAACTCCAGGACTTGGCTGGTAAAAAGAAGGGAGTGTATATACATCCATGTCAAATTCAACTTTGAATGGGGGAATACAGTGTGTATTTATACTTTCCTTCTCAGTTCTTGTAAGTTTCTATGCTTTCTTGAGAGCCACCTACTTTTACAAATATGGAAAGGCCATTAGTGTGTCTGCAGGCATCTTGAATTAATCACAGTTAGCTTTAGGACACAGTCCATATGTCAACCACCTAACTTTTTTTAAAATGTAAAGGAGGATGCCATTTTCTACCACTTCCATGTCCTTGATACTGTTGTTCAACTTCTAAGAACTTCTGTAGAACCTTCGTGGGTGTAGCTTTTGGTAAGATACAGGAGAATGTCTTTTTGTTAGGCAGCACAAGCTATGCTAACCCAGGATTTAGGACATTGCAACATGCTTTCATTTCACTGAGTATTTTGTATCAATCTATTGATAACATGTTAATAACCCACACTGTCTAAAGCCAGCTCTAGGTAAATCACCGAGGCTGAGTATTTGCTGAAGCTTTCAGAGAAACTGCGGAGAACTGCATGAGGAAGAGGAAAGGAAACCTTTTACCTTCCACTGCTTTGCTTTATACATACCATCCAATTCAAGTTTCATCTATTCTGTTGGATTTTTCTTTACCTAGCAGTTCCTTATAAATATCAAAAAGCAAACAGTAATCCTATTATGAGCATCCTGGAATTTTTTTTTTAATAGGGTAAGTCTGAACATGGTATACAAGTATAAAAACAGCTTCTGATTTCATCCCTTTAATTCATTCAGCAGTCCAGAAAAACTACTAAGATAGTGAAATGAAGTTTTTGCCATGTCTATATCCACATACCAACTTCTGCATGGGGAAGCATAGCAATTATATGAAACCCATTGTGTTATCCTTTTGAGGCAGCAAAAGTTAAATTAGTGCTAGAAAGGGTCCCTCATGCAATAGCAGCGTGGGGGGGGAGGGGGGGGGAAGGTATTTAAGAATATCTGAGACTTATGACTGGAAAGATCTCAACAAAATCCAACGATATCCCACAGCTCTGCCTATTGTCTTATGTTTTTTGATCTTGTAGGAAAATATAAAGCAAACAAGCTCCCAAACACAGTTTCAAAGAAAGAAGGGACTGAGTTGGCTTGAAACTCAGTAAAGTACTTTTAGAGCCTGAATCTCTTACAAGAGTTTCTACTGACTACAACTGATATGTATGTTCAACATGAGAGGCAATGGATGGAAAATTTTTAAGATACCATAATGATCTCTGTATCGGTAAACAGTTCTCAGCTATTCTATAGACTTTGGTAGCAAAGGGCCTGTCCACCTTTGCTTGTAAAGGTCTGATTTTACTTTGATGATATTGAAGAGTTAATGTAA
Organism: Corvus brachyrhynchos; assembly: GCF_000691975.1. Taxonomy (NCBI): domain Eukaryota; kingdom Metazoa; phylum Chordata; class Aves; order Passeriformes; family Corvidae; genus Corvus; species Corvus brachyrhynchos. Next base: position 7,463,329 of record NW_008239324.1, read on the forward strand.
ACTTTTCACTGAAATGTACCTCTTGTAGCTGTTGGCTTTCTCTTCACTGCCATTTGAAAGTATTCGAATTGGAAGATGCTAATGAAGACCCATTTTTTTCTAGCTGAACTGACACAAGGTAATACATGGTGGCTAAAGAAGATGCAGGAGTTGCAGACTGTTACCTTCTGTGCCTGAGCTGGCAGTAAATTATGAAGGAAGCAGGTGAGGAAATTAATTGACCTAAATTACAACAGAAAAGAGTTCAGGCACTCTGGGTGTCACCTTGTGCAATGTGAGATAGGGGAATGTATCTCTTTTCCTAAAAATTGCTAGATGACGTGGAGATGTGGCAATGGTGCATCTGTCCTGAGTGCTATGAATGATGCTGCTGCCACACCTGCACCTGACACCGCGGGAGCCTGCTGGGTTCATGATGCATTGTGCTGCTGTGGTGTGAATGGCTAGGACTATTTTTGGGCATAACGAAATAAGGATGGAGGTTATTTTTCAGTGCTAAGTACTTTCTTCAGTCTGTCTGGGTGGTGAGCAGAGAGGTTTTCTGACTCCTCTCAGAAGTTTTGGAGGTACCAAGCTCGACTGAGTGTTTCATTAGCACCAGTATCCTCTTAAGTTCCAAGGACAGGTATAATTCCATGTTATTTGATAGGGATTTTCCCATTCATCCTGCATTCCTATTTTAATGGGAGGCAATTATTTTATGCTACAAGTGTGAACTACTAGCCTTTATCACCAGGCAACCACACTATCACTATATACATACATAACTGTCTTTCAGAACGTGCTTTCTATCTATCGGTTCTGTCTGTATGGCTCACCGTTCACACACAGTTCTCCATCTGCCAGGCAGGGTCTGTTCTTTCGGTGTGTGATTTGAAAGCACTCCAGGCACCTGCCCGGCTTGCAGACGGTGTTACTCCATCGCAGTCTGGAGACATCACTGACAACACAGCGTACTTCAGGGAAATGAAAGCGGATGATGGAGTTAAGGTCTTACTGAAGACATGGCAGACAATCTGAGCCAACTATGGTTACTGTGTGTAATTTTTTGTTGCTGTCATTGCCAAACTGTGCAGGAGGTGAGGTTTCGTTTGTAACAAGTCTCCTACCTACTTTGGAGGAGGGGAGAACCCCCACACTGCAGAACGGAGAGCAGAAATCCCGATCCTACATTAAAACTGCCCCCACAAAACCTTTCAGTGGTCTGGCGCTAGCTCTTCTAGATGCTGTTTTTCTGCTCAAGTGTTTTTGGTTTGGGCTTCCCCCCC
>NW_008239324.1:7465682-7473786 GCF_000691975.1 Corvus brachyrhynchos
GGCTCCTTCCCGCCAGGAAAAACAAGCATCCCTCGTCCAGCCAGCTGAAAGTGCCGTTAGAGGCAACAGGTAGAGCCTGCTTGGATTGGCCACTTCCCTTCTTTCTTGGCTGGTCTCCCCTGTCCGCTAGTGTGGCTTTAGTTAAACAGAAGAATTTGGCTTTTGACATCAGAACCCGGTGGGATGCAGGCTGCATGGCAGAGCTGGACATTGCTAATGCTCCTGTGCCAGGACTGGTGGATGTCTAGGGTTTTTCTTTCATGGCAAGCATGAGGTTCGTAGAATTCAGTTGTCAGGCTGAGGTATTTGTGGGACATTAACTATTTGCTGCTATTCCAAATGGAACCTGAGTCTTTTACATGTAAAATGGGCAAATAATTATCTGGCAGAATAGTGATTGGTGCCAGAAGTTGGCTAAATACAGCTGCAGAAAGGGGTTTTCAGGGACTCTTCTTGTTACAGCTGTGAACAGTAACTCTGTGTTCTGTGTCAGTTAAGGGAATTAAATTTGACCACAAAAGGCAGAAAACAGCTCTCCCTCCCCAGTATTAAATAGCTTCCCTTCTGCCTCGCATCAGTGAGAGTAGGTCATGTCACAGAGGATTCTTGAAGGTGTTACAGCCTACCATTCTCATTCACTCTGCTAGGGCTGATAAAACAGTATTACATGTATTGTAATACATAAAGAGGTGCTAGTCAGAGTTCATAAAGAATACCAGATTTCTCTGCAAACTTGGAATCTGAAAAAGAATACCACCTCAGAGTTAAAGTTCACACATCCTCCCCATCTCTCTTTAGGCCACAGCTAAAAAGATGCTAGCAAGACAGCTAGTGACAAAATACAGATTTTATGCCTTTAAAAAACCTCTTGGTTCAAGCTCCAGCATCCAAGCTCTGACTTGAATCCCTCATTTAGGTGAAGTATTTGAGCAGTAGCTATACTGTTCCAGAGCACTTGGGTGCTCAGACCATGCAGCTCATACGGTCTCTTTTGGTTACTCTGTGATTTCCTGTCCTCATCCCTTTCAAATACACCACACAAGACCTTTTTATCTTCTTTCTGACACTCCATGCCATACATGCCATAAGTCTGTAGTCATCCCATAGTGCCCTATGAGCAGTTGATGTTCTCCCATGCAGTGCAGCCCTCAGGATTGTGCTCGTGCACAGCTGTGCTGCTGCCTCCTCCTTGTACCACCCATCAGTCACTCCACCACATGCACCCAATATACCAAACACAAACTGTGTTCCATGCACTGCCCCCAAATATGCCCAGTGCTCCTGTTTGAGTGAGTCTGCACCCCCATTCTCCCACAGCAAATAAAGGACACACTCTGTTCCAGACACAAAGGCAGCCTCTGCTCTCAGCTGCACAGCCCTGAAGGCATCTTGTTGACAAACTCACCAGATAGCACTGGGGGTGTCTCTGTCCCATTCCCTGGTACCTATGGGGAGGGGGAAGATGACTGAAGGGGGATTGCTCCTTCTTGGTTCCACCACTCAGGGACTGCAGTTTCTCTGGAAGCTGAAGATGTAGCCTAGCCAGTAAGGAGCTTTTTAAACCTGTTTCCTCTCTCTCCACGTGACTGTTACTGCCTTAATGATCTGCACAGACTTCCTACGCTAGACAGAGGCACTCCCGTATTGCTTCTGGAAAATAAGGCCTTGCTAAGGAACACCCTTTTCCCCACAAGGTCTCAATTAGCTGAGCTTGATCATGATGTCTATGGTGGGAGGAATCTAGAAAGCCCCCGCTTATTTCCTAAGAGAATTAAGTCACTCTGCATATATATATATGCCTTTAGTTCTTGCATGGAAAGTGTGCACAATCTGGTTAATGTAATATCTGCTGCACCCTCAAGGTAAGAAAGTCCTCAATTGGATTTTATAAAAAAGTTGCTTAATCTTGAATCTGTCTGTATCTTGTTATGCCTAATGGAGCCTGACAGTGGGTAGAGTTGAAGTCAGAGAAGAGAATATTGTATTTAGAAGCCTCAATGGGGCCAGGCAAGATGGCACGGTGTTAGTGATATTCCACTGTTGGCTGGGAAATAGGCTGTAATTTACTTCAGAAAACAGTCAAGTATTGCTAGGTTAGTCATCAATTATTCAAATTCTTGTCTGCCATTCCTTGCAATGCACAGGAAAATATACTGTGTGCTGTAACAGTAAACTGAGGCTGTCACTCACACATTAGTGTCTAGGAAGAAAAAACCCCAATGAACAATTCACTGTGCTTTCAGAGCTCCAGTTGCTGGTGGTGTGAAGGCTCACTGTGCTTGCTGGCAGCAGGGTTTGAGTTCTCCAGTGCTGGCAGCACAGCCCTCTGCCACTGATACTACAGGAGCTGCCTACTATCCTTATGAATCTAGGAACATCTTCTGAGAAGGGTGGTATCAAACAGTGTTCAAACATGCTGGAACTCACACTTTACAGTTGGTGCATCTCTAAGTCTTGCTTCATGAAGTCTCTGATACACTTGGTGCAAGAGCTTGGCAGCTGAGCCAAACAAAACAGTAACTGAGAGAGGATATGATTGCTTTATAAGTAAATTGAGGTAAATGTCACTGAGAAAAAAAGCATCGCCATTTAAACCAAAGGAATCATGATAAATTTCGTGGGAAAATGAAAAGAGTTCTAACTATCAAAGCAGTGAATGCAGTGGGAACTAAAGACTTGGAGTTTAGGATATTTTCTTATGAGTAGGTTTGTATGACAAAGTTGTTTTGGACTTGAAGATTTGGGACATCAGTTTCTTATTATAATCCAAGATCCAATGAAAAGAGTAAAAGGAGCAATGGATATTTACACCAAGTATTTAATTGCATGTCCTGGTACATCCACAGAAGCTCATTCTGGCCTTGAGGCTCACTACCACTGAAAGACTAAACATTTTTCAAAGAAAGTACGTAAGTTGAATGAAGTTAGGTTTGGTTATTCTGTAATAGAAGAAACTTGGGGAATAGCCAGTTGCTGTGGGAACTGGGAACAAAGCCTTCTGACTAAATCAATGTTAAAGGGATTTCACAGTGATAGGAACATGGCATTTGGCAGGGGTGCCCATCTTTCTAGGTTAGCAGGTAAAGGATGCCATGCCACAGACTATACTGGACATCTCTTAATGATAGTAGGTATCAGCCCCAGCTTCTTGGACTTTTATGAGTGGGTTGGGCAGGTTTGCTTCACAGTGTCTCTAAAATCACAATGCCGTTCCAAATGTAGTGTTTACTTAGTATTTAAAACCTCTTCGTTGTATTGTTAGCAGGCTGTTGTCATAGTATCTCTTCCCTAGAGCTAAAGACATGCATCTCTTTCACTGAGAAGGGCCTGTTTGGGTTGGTCCAACCCTGCATTTTGACAGCGTCTGTCATGTTACAAACTGTCTTCAGACTGAAAATAAATATTACAGAAACACTTCACAGTGTTTTGGTATTCTGTTTATACAAGAATGCCAAGTTCTAGGGGAAGACAAGGCTTCTCCCTGTTTCTCATTATAGCAGCTTTTGTAACTTCCTTATCAAATTGCTTGAGATTGTCACAAATGCACACCTTCAAAGCTCATTTTACCTGGAATCTGCTACCTCTGGCATCAGATGACCTTCATGAGACCATCAGTGTCACCCAAGCAAGCTATCCCATGGCATCTTTATCATTTTATATGTATGGAATATGCATGTGTGGAGAGGATGATGTTGAAGTCTAGGAGTTTTATCCCTCCTAATTTCACTACTGCTCCTTCTCTATAGGCACACCCTCTTCACCTCCCTTTGGCCTCTTTCCAGTTTACTAGCACTTAATGTCTTTTAAAGATTTAAATCTCCTTTGGAACATTTCACACAGTAGTTAAGTTTCAGCTTCAGCATATTTTTTCTTGCTACCTGTTTTGGACCACTAGCTCCTGCTGCTGCTTTAGCATCAGGCTTATTCTATCTCAGAGATAGTTGTATGAGAGCAATTTGCAAAGCTGCATATAAGTGGGGTGGAACGGGGAGCACTCCCAGTTTCAGTCTGACTGTGTATGATGTGCACGCCATCCTCCTCCCTTATCTCGGTTTCTGCAAGAGAAAAGTGGGTGCAGGGTCCAAAGGGTGCAAGGGTCCAAAAGGGAGCAAGGGCACACACTGACCTTGTCTCTGCTTTGAACAGTAGGAGAACCAGTACAGTTGGCTCTGCTGTAGTCCTTCCTCTGGGTTCACCAGGTAATCTTTCTCTCTTCTGGTTGGAATAAACCTTTCTTGAGCAAAAATGGCCTGGATTTTAGATGAAGTCTTACCAACTTTTAGTGAAATAGTAATAATTCCCACGACTACCAGCCAGGATTTTAATGAGAAGGGGATCTCACTTGCCTTTTTCACACCTGTACTAAATGTTTGTTCACAGACAAGTTATAAACACCCAAGTCATTTTGCTCTGTCACTTCTCTAATTCTTCAAGACCAGATTTACCATTTTATTCTGTGTGCTTCCATCCCCTTTCTGTTATGCTAGGTTTCCTTTTTTTCCCTGTGTGAATCCCATTATTCACTGATTAAATGTTGCCTGCCAACTTCATAATCTCCAAATTTCATTAGCAAACACAAACTTTTGGGTGCATATTATTAATGCAAATATTTAATAAGATCATTCCCACTAACAGATCCTTCAAGATTGGTAATCTCACTCCAAGCCTGTAATTATCCTTATAGCACAACATAGTATTATATCCTCTTTAGTCAGTTCTTTTCCTGTCTTAACAATTATATTTATCTCCATGTCTTCTGCTCAGACTAGCAATTACAAATGTCATTGTAACAGCTACTTTTGTAAAGTCGTGATGAATATCTACTCCATTTTCCTTGCTTTTGTAAAAGGCAGTTATGAGAAAAAGGTACCAGATTAATCTGTCTTCCTTTGGGAAGCTCGTTTTGCATGTAGGAGTTTTCTGTGCTTATACACCTGTGGGTAGAATTCGTGAAAAGTGTTTTAACTTGGAACTCCATGTGGTCATAGCATTATTTGCATCTGCCTAAATCAAGGCTTTTGTAAGATACTTCATCATTTCTGTCATCTGCAGACCCTGAAGAAGACACCTTGCTCAATATCCAAAGCTAGACTGAGAGATGACCCAAAATATCTAGTGATTTAAAAATCTGCTGAATTTCATATAATCCTAAGATGATTTTTTTACTGCACTGCTGATGGCAAGGTGCTGGGTATTATTTTCTTTCTGTTGAAAAGACTAAACAAAAAGCCAGAAGCAATCTGTTCTTACTTGCTGGGAGGACCTGTCCTTTCTTTTGCTGCCAGTCTCTTGCTGATATCTCTGCTTGTACAGCAAGTAAAATATGTCCAATTGTGCAGGCTGCAAAAAAAGGCTGAGAATGAGCCTGATATCTTGTTTAACTAGAAATAGGTACCTTCATACAGGCTACTGATCTTAAGTGTATCGAGTACTATACAGATCATCAAAGCCAATCTTTATGTAGCCTCATTCAGTTTAAGAGGGATCATGCACCTATATCTGAAATTAGGATATATATATATCTGAAAATAGGACAAATTCTTTTTCCAAATGCAAAACAGCTGATTTCACTGATTACACTAAAGTCCAAACACAGAGTGAAAGCATTTAAATTATTAATGGTAGGTGCTTTCTACTGGGCCTAATATTAACGTTTGGGGTCAAATTTCTTCCTTTGGTACAGAAACAGAACTCTCTGTGGCTAGTGAGAATGGTACGTGGAGAGGAGTTGTCTAAATGAAAGCCTCACTTATCTAAGTTCCATTTCTCATTTTTGAGAATTCTCATTTTCTATGAGTACTCAGAAACAATAAATTTATGCTGAATAAAGTTGCTTTTTAACTAAGAGAAGGTGTGCAAGCAGAAGCTCACACTACAGTTGCCCAAGATTTAAACTGTGGCTATATCCAAACCAGAATTCTGTTGTGCTAGATGCTGGACATCCACAAGCACAGAAAAAAGTTAGGTTCATCTTATCTGCCTAGAAGCAATGAGCTTTCCATTGCTGTTGCTTGAGAGAAAGGATCATTGTGGCTGTTAGTGGTCCTAAGGCAACTCATTTCCTTAAACTTTTGATGCTATGATTCCATGTCTTATAGTCTCCTCAAAAACACTGGACAAGACCAATTATTTACTTCTTTTAAAGAGAATGTGAACCTCTAAAATATAAACTTTTGAAAGGATTCAAGTCTCATAATGGGTATTAGTTGAAAAGTGAAAAACAGTTTCTCCTCAGAGTTTAAGAACTTTTTGTATGTTTTGCCTTATGAAAGTTTACACTTTCATCTTACATTTGTCTTCACCTCATATATAGGTCTGAGTGGGTTTTACTTGCTTTTACTGTCCACAACCTTTGCAGTTCTACAGCAACAGGCACATCAAGTCGTGAACTGGTTTAGGACTTGGAAACCTCCAGTTGCCCTTAGTTGTAGCATTTATCCAAGTGCAGCACCAAGTAGCAAATTAGCTTCCCAGCTAACACTGAGTAGTTTGGACAGTTCTAAGTAAATTGTTTTTGTTGAGCTGATTGTTTTAAAATTAAGCCTCCAAGCACTGAAAGAATCAGCAATGCCAAAGGAGACTCAGAGCCTGTCTTCAAAGTTATGACAAGTCAGGCACTTGGCAGTTTTCACAATGACCTATATTTTAATATGGGCTATTGGATTATTTCTAAAGAGGCTTCTTAGCCATAAAAGAATTATGCTCATTGGCTGGGCTGTGGCAAAAATACAATTGAATTAAGGATTGAAATAATTTAGGATCCAGCTGGACAAGTTGTCCCTGCGGCTGAGCAGTAACAGATGTATTAAGCATTGGAAATTGCACAGAAAAAAAGGTATAATTGATCTAAGGTAACCTCACTACTTTATATTAAATAAATCAATGCTGATAAGCTGAAAGGTTAGAAGCAAGAAGCTGAATTGAAGGAAGGTGGACTTGGAAAAAAGCAATGCTGTGTAAAACAAGTTAACTTTTTGATCCTAAATATGGTAGGAGCTATGGACACTTGATTTCTCTAAGTACAGTGCTATGAATTTCCAAATCAGCAAAGCCCTGAGGAGTGTTGGGGGAGGGTAGAGGAGGGGTTGCATTTTCTACGTGAGAAACAAAATTATAATTAGCCACCTCTGTGTTAATTTGTGCATCTACAGCCATTCATCACTGAAAAACACAGGTGACCTACAGGGCTCAGTCACCTGTACCTGTATCTATCTCTGCTCTTCAGCTCAAGGATTTAGAGGGAAGGCTGCATCCTAACAACCACATTACACCGAGCAGCTGAGGTTTTTGGAGTGCAGTGAGCATATGTATGTGTGTTAAAAGAAGCAGGTAAGCCCAAAATGTTGGCCAGTAATGTAGGAGACAGTAAATTTCTTCTGGAGACACCCAGTGCCTGAACATTAGCAAATGCAGAGGTTCTGGAGGAGGAGGCTATAAAATGAAGAACAACATACTTTTCTAGTTAAATGTGTTCTTTGAAAAGTCAGAGGAAAACTTTACAAGGTGAGAGCAACTTCAAATAAAATTGTGGATGTATTTAATATAGCTGGAAATACTGCAGGGTAGTAGAAGATAGGATTTCCCTGATGTTACTCACTTAACTCCTAATTCCATTTCTCCATTTCTGGACTAAGCATAAACGGTTTCATTAGGAATTAATCTTATTTTGCAAAGAATAGAAAGATATATTAAAAAAACCCCAAGAATTATTGCTTCGGGTGCACGTCTAGGAAAGTGAACTCAAACGTGCATGACTCTTGTGCTTTGGGTGTGCAGATATTAAAGCGGGCATGTGCTCGCACGGCTCCTGGAGCCGAGGAGAGAGGCACACGAAGTGGCGGAGGCAGCTTGGCCCCGGCGGGGCTGCTGGAGCCGGGTGTGTTCCCTGTGTCCCGCAGAGCAGGAGCACCAGGTGCCCTGGGGGGGTTGGGTTTGTCCAGACTGGCTCTGTTGGGCTGCTCAGAGAGAAAATCGTGCCCGTGCTCGGCTCTGAGCGCTCTGCGCTTGTGGCAGGAAGCCTTGCCCGGCTGGCTGCGGGGATGCCGGTGAGAGCCGCTTTCCGTGATCGGCGGCAGGACAGGCGGAGAGCGGCCTTTTGGATTGC
>NW_008239324.1:7473935-7475008 GCF_000691975.1 Corvus brachyrhynchos
TGCAGCCGGGTCTGGGCTCGGCCTGGGCTCTTGTTCCAGTCAAACACCGCAGACCTCCGAAAAGACTAGAGCTCAGCAGTTTTCCACAGAAACTAAAGACACCTGCTTTGAAAATGAGGAAGATCCAAACTTCCCTAATGGTGCAGCAAATATGCTGATTTAAAGCATGTATTTGAGACCTGTGAATAGCAATGCGAAAGGTCAGTCCTGCATGCAAAGTCAAGCAGTCAAAGTTTAGGAAATGCTGTTAAGATAACGTTTTAATTAATATTTTGCTGTGGCACAAATGAATAGAAGAACTGGTACTAGAACATGGCTCTGCCTGTGACATTCCTCTGACAGCCACCCTCTTGTACACCAGACATCTTCTGTCTCCTGCCACTTCCAGGAACTGATACTTTTGTGATCTACTAATTCCATACAGATCTGCTGAAGCTAAAACCAAATTTTGTCTGGTTGTGTCTTGTCCTAAGCAGGGAGGAATCTTTGATATAAAAGAAAGAGGAATGAAAATTCTGATTTCAAAGCTAGACATTGATTTGAAGAATCAGTTGTTTCTTACTTCATTTCAAATAAATGAGCTGAGATGTAACCAGTAGGTAAACACATAGTCATCCTTTCAATAAAGCAGGGAGGGAATCAGAGGGCAGAGTTTGAGGATGGGAGGATGAGTTGCGTGATAGTGGGAAGCTTCTTCCTACATATTTTTTTTTTCTTCATCGCAGCTGTGCTCTAGGAGACCCTAGGTCAAAATTGGAAGGTAAACTCTACATTGAAGGAATATTGTGTACATAGTTAGGCCAGTATATGCTGACCTGAAGAGAAAAAATAAGATAGAACGAAATGAAGTTGATATGGCAAATAACTTCATCAGGGAGAGGGCTACTGAAAGCAAAACTATCCATATTTTACAACATCTAGGTCAGTGACTAGTTTGTCTGCTTTTTTTTGGTACAGAATTGCTGCAGTTGTCTTCAACATTCTCCTTTCCTATGGGCTTCATCCCCCGCAGCTCTTGATCTGTGTGTCTGTAAGGAGGCATAAGCAGGGTTTCATGCAGCGACAGCACTTCA
>NW_008239324.1:7475559-7485869 GCF_000691975.1 Corvus brachyrhynchos
GCGGCCGAGTCCCTGAGGGCAGCCGGGTCTGGGCTCGGCCTGGGCTCTTGTTCCAGTCAAACACCGCAGACCTCCGAAAAGACTAGAGCTCAGCAGTTTTCCACAGAAACTAAAGACACCTGCTTTGAAAATGAGGAAGATCCAAACTTCCCTAATGGTGCAGCAAATATGCTGATTTAAAGCATGTATTTGAGACCTGTGAATAGCAATGCGAAAGGTCAGTCCTGCATGCAAAGTCAAGCAGTCAAAGTTTAGGAAATGCTGTTAAGATAACGTTTTAATTAATATTTTGCTGTGGCACAAATGAATAGAAGAACTGGTACTAGAACATGGCTCTGCCTGTGACATTCCTCTGACAGCCACCCTCTTGTACACCAGACATCTTCTGTCTCCTGCCACTTCCAGGAACTGATACTTTTGTGATCTACTAATTCCATACAGATCTGCTGAAGCTAAAACCAAATTTTGTCTGGTTGTGTCTTGTCCTAAGCAGGGAGGAATCTTTGATATAAAAGAAAGAGGAATGAAAATTCTGATTTCAAAGCTAGACATTGATTTGAAGAATCAGTTGTTTCTTACTTCATTTCAAATAAATGAGCTGAGATGTAACCAGTAGGTAAACACATAGTCATCCTTTCAATAAAGCAGGGAGGGAATCAGAGGGCAGAGTTTGAGGATGGGAGGATGAGTTGCGTGATAGTGGGAAGCTTCTTCCTACATATTTTTTTTTTCTTCATCGCAGCTGTGCTCTAGGAGACCCTAGGTCAAAATTGGAAGGTAAACTCTACATTGAAGGAATATTGTGTACATAGTTAGGCCAGTATATGCTGACCTGAAGAGAAAAAATAAGATAGAACGAAATGAAGTTGATATGGCAAATAACTTCATCAGGGAGAGGGCTACTGAAAGCAAAACTATCCATATTTTACAACATCTAGGTCAGTGACTAGTTTGTCTGCTTTTTTTTGGTACAGAATTGCTGCAGTTGTCTTCAACATTCTCCTTTCCTATGGGCTTCATCCCCCGCAGCTCTTGATCTGTGTGTCTGTAAGGAGGCATAAGCAGGGTTTCATGCAGCGACAGCACTTCAGTATTCTCTTTCTCAATCAATTAATAATTAACATTGACCACTGATGATTCCCATATTATTTATCTTATACTTTTCCCTATTTTCTCTTATCCTCATTCTTTCTTCCCTCTTCTGTGTTGATCTCAGCAAAACTTTGTTCCAGACCCTACAGGGAGAAGGAGAAAATGGGTCAGAGCTACAGAGGCAGCAGCAGGGCACAGTCTTCTTACTGGAACGAGTCTGAGGCCAGGAACAGAGAAGTGCTGGAAGCTTCGTGCTGTGTTTCTGTGGTATAATAGCACAGCTCTGATGGCACACTAATTCAGTTTTTTACTTTTAGGAACCACTAAGGCAGTATTGATGCTTCCTTAACTGTGCCTAGTTCATTATCACACAATGTAATTTTCTGATTCTGGTATACAGTTTGTAGGACCTATTTTCTGGGTTCTGTTTCTTGGCAGATCTACCTGATAATGCATCTTCCAAAAATGTACATGAAAAGTTCAGGTTTCTGTGCTGAATAAATTATTATTTGTATTTTGGTTGGGTTTGGCCCCTGTTGTTATAGGCTCTGTAAAATGCCCAAAATAAAGGCCAGTCCAAACCCTAAAGAATTCAAGTCTAAAAAAATAATCAGATAAGAATATGTAATAAGCTCACATCAAAATCCAAACCTTTTGGAAGGAATTTGGATGTAGATTGGATCTTGGAAACTCTGGAAGATTTATAATTAAAAATACCAAATAAAACTCTGGTAGAAGCCTGGCCATGTCATTGCTGACATTAACACTAGGCTGCTTTACTGGGATTGATAGACGCTTTCTTCTTTCTTGTTTAATAATGTATTTCCTCTTGGAGGAAAACTGTGGTAGTAAAACTCAGCAAAGCCAACAATGTGTCTCATAAACAAATTCATTTCCTTCTTCAAACATTGTTTCATTCAAGAGCAATACATTCAAAATTCCTTTTAGTGCTGAGCTTTTAATTGGCTCCTTTGCAGGAATGAAGCAGCCATTCTTTTAATCTTCCTTGAAGTTTGCTGAATTTGTTAAAATTTGCTATGTTGTCTCGTGTTGGGAATGCAGCCTTTACTGAATTGCAGTAAGGGAATGATCCTGGCAACATGATTAATGTATGATTTTATTTAGAGTTTCTTAGGGAAAACCCACCCATTTGTTTGTAATGGTAAGCATTTCCCTCTAATATGTATAAAAAAATCACCTTTAACTTTTCCCTAGAGGGTTGCAGTTGAGTTTCAGGGTTGTTTAATGATATCTAAAACAAAAAAATGAGGGATACCTTTTCCTGTAGTGAGGAGATCTCATTTCATCTGCTTCTGAGAAATTGCTAGTGGTCAGACATTGAGTGAAATAATTATGCAACTGAAGTTACCATGATTTTAGCATTAATATTGCTGGAAGAGCATTAATATTTCCTGGAAGGCTGTGGTTTAGGTTAGTGGTTTGTATTTCCTCTCTTTTTTGGAGGAGGATGATGTGGGATCTTTAAAAATATTTTTATTCAGTTAAGGAGTAGAGGAAACAATATGGGATTGCAGCTATGTGGCAAGACTGGTAAGTAAGGCTCGAGCTGTGGAAGACAGTCTGTGGTGTAACCCAGGGCTGAATGTGTTCCATTAAAGTTATTCATTAGATGTTCTCTTGTGATGAGTGGATTCAGAGATCAGCAGCCCTGGCTTTGAACCATTTATCAATGAATGAGAACCCAGAGTTGTAAAATGAGTATGGTGATGAACATTGACTAGTTCCACTAGAAGCCTGTAAGCAAGAGGAGGTCACAGCAAAATATGGCACCGTGGCAGTGCTCCCTCACCCAGCCCTGAATAATGAAAGAATTGAACAGAATTTGCCATTGTTGGAAAAGAGCCAGCACACACAGAGCTGCCTGGTGAGCCAGCCCCGACCCTTAGCAGCAATGACCTGCTCAGTGTGGGACTGTGCCATAGAAATGAGATGAGCTTCCTTGTGCATAAGTGAGGCTCTCAGCACAGAAAATGCTTGGGGTTCGCTGCACTGGGTGGCAAAGCCCTTCCATTACCCCCATTGCAGTGCTGACTGGAAATTACTTGGCTTACTCCTGTAAACCAACAAGTCTGTGTCGTGCTGCTCTGCTGTACCTGTGGTTACAGTTGCCTAATTACCAGGATGAAAGTTGTTCTTCCACCAGGACTGTGAAGGATGCCTGGCTTCTCCTCAGTCTTTGTTTGCCCTAAGAAAGCAGTGGAGGAAGAGAGGTTTGTGCTTTCTTACCAGTCTTGTGCTTAGGTCCTCCCGAGAGCTTATTTTCACAACTAAAATGGATTTAATAGAAATTTTCTTCTCTTCTATCACACCATCTTCATGCCCAGTGCCTAGCTGCACTGTGTTTTCTGAAGAAACAGACTTAAAAGGTATTTTATTGATACTTGGTCTTCTGAGCTGTAGGCAGCTTTTGGAACATGGTGCATTAGGCACAAAGGCACCTTTGCCCTTTAAATAAAATGACCTTCTGTCTCTGAATACTTCCACACAGCATTTATCTAGAGATCAAGGTAAATTTTTACCTGAGACACTGCCTCTGAAGCAACTGCTTCTGAAAAAATAAAAAAGAGCTCTAGATTTTTTTTTAATCATTCTCCACTGTCTGAAAGTGGATGGCACCAGTGGGTTACAGGCACCTGTGTAATGACAAACTGAAGAGTCTACATCCGTATGTGTTTTATTCCTTAGAGTCTGGGTGACCTGATTGCAAAACACCCTTTTTCAGAGAGAAGAGATGCTAACCTTATCATCCTGGCTTTTTTTATAGTTAAGGTTGCATCTGAAACAATTGCCAAGGTGCTTTCTTTACTGCTGTTCTTAATTAGGAAGTGTCACCAAAATAAATTGGGTTCAGTTTTGCTGTATCAGTATCATTTATTATGGAGAGCATGGTGAGCTGAAATATCTGTAGATGGCTAACAACATCATGAAGTTATTTTGTATTTTCTCAGTTAGGAGATGGTGGGATACACTGATGGGTAGGCTTGATTCAGAATCAGACTAGGATTAGCATATATTTTTCAGCTAAGAATAGTGTGGGAATTTTCAAAATTTTAAAGAAAGGGGTGAAATACTTAATATTTATTGCACTTATAGAACAAATTACTTCCAGAGAAACATCCAGTGTTTAGGAATGATTCAGTCTTAATGAATTACCCTGCCATACACAGTGATATAGCTAAAGGACACTTCCAGCTGGCTTCATTTTTGTGTGACCAGTGTGATATATTCCCAAGAGACCAAAGCACTTTCTAAGGAGAGAATACATTGTCCTGGTTTCATCAACAGTCCTTTCTTGGGTACACTGTGACATTCTTTCTTGTGGGGTGCGTTTTGTCACCGTGCTGTATGGGAGATGTGTGCGTAATAAATCCAGTGGAAATAAACAGTGTTTTCCCCCTTGTGAATATGTGATCTACGATTTATTTATCCACCCAGACTTAGACTAATAGCATGTCAAATGCTGCCTGTTTGTCTTCCTGTTGATATATTTCTATCAGCAGTGTCTTCTGTATTATGGATAGGAAAAATATTAGCAGATTTATAAAACAATGGTTTAACGAGACCAGTTCTTTGATGTAAGCTAGATGGACTCCACTAGGGAAGATAATAAGAGATTAGGTGGAGGGGAGGAGTTTTTTGTCTACTGTGAAATTGTTCACATTAGGCTGGAAGAAGAGTAAATGGAGACTGACTGACTCCACTAGAAGGTCAGACACTGACCTGTCTGCTGGGCCAGAGCTTGCTGATGTACCCCTGTAACTGTATAGAGAACTGAGATCTCTTTCTCTTGCACCTTGGCATGCCCTGAATCATGGTGGAAAGAATCGGGCTTGGTATCACAAAAATGCCTAGTGACAGCAAACAAGTCAGAGATAGCTGCAGGTAAGAGGCACAAGTATTTTGATAGGGAAAAAGATGCTAAAAGACTCTAAATGCACCATCTTGCCATAACTATCAAATCTGTTTAATCTATACTTTTCATGGTCTGATGCTGAGTTCACCTTCTTGCTTCTGAAAAAAATAATTAGTGGGAGTGTTAAAACAAAGGATGTCAAATTTGACTACAGGGTTTGGAACACCATGAGCACCCATGGGTAATTCAGGAGTCAGAATTCTTGTTTCTATGTGTTTGTTGTGTTTCTCTTGTTTTCTATGTGTGTCTTTGTTCTAGTGTTTCTATGTCTGCTATACCAGTGCCCTCCTGTGCAACTTTGGCAGGGTAGTTCCTTTCCTTTTGCTTTGTCTGTTTATAAACTGTTAAATATCCAGGAAAGGTAGAAACTCTTATGTGCTTTATACAATACTTACTTCAATGGCTGTTTCTTCTGCTAAAGCCACAAAGTCCATTTTAATAAAATGAATTACAATGGAGAGTTTTTTCAAAAACTTCTCCTAGTACTTGTTGCCCAAAGGGCTGGTTCTCTTTGGTCCACTAAATATCTTTTCTACTAAAAGAGAAATTTGCACTATATAAAGTGTAGACTTTTCCCTTAAATTTGGTAATACCAAAGGTAGAAAGAATAGCTCCTGCCTGTGTTTATTTCAAAGGTTGTTTTAGGTTTAGTGCAGCTTTGAGTTAATAATAGTTCCAACCTGAACTCAAACCACTTAGGTGAAAATGGCACTGTTTCTATCCCCACTGTGTATATTGACAATATACTTTTCTGCTTACAAGAGATGGGCTGTTAAAGACTTGATTAAATAACATTATGGAGTTTGGCATGCTTTCATTCGAAAGGCCAGTGGGCAAAATGTAAACATTTCAAATGATTTCTGCTTTGAATGGCTGCAGTAGTTCATGGCTGGTTATCTCCTGTTTCAAAGACTTCCGGCATTGAGGAAAACAGCTTTTCTAAAAGCTGCTGGCAGTTCTGGTATGACTCCTTCTAGTCTCCTACACTTTTTCCTGTTCATTTCTTTTTTACATTTTAAGAAAACACTTTGAATTTTCCTGCAATCTTTGATATCAGGAGATATGAGCAGAAACACAGACTTGCGTATCTAATTGTGCACTTGGCCTTATCTTTGTCTGCAAGGCTGATGTTTACCTTTGAAAAGGAAATTATTCTTTTTGAAGAACTATAGCCTCTAAGCTTTCATCATGTCTCTCTAATCTGTAGTGCTTTGCTTCTAGTGCACTGTCAAATGCTTAGTGAAGTTTTAGGAAGATAATGTCCTTAACAAAAGGGAAATAAAGAGTAAAATAAGAAAGCTGTTTTTAACAATAATTTGAGCTGATCAAAATGTTATTGATAAACGGGTCTTTTAAATTCTGTAAGGATAAAACTAAGATACTGCAATAGGCAGGAATGAGCAGCTGTAGGAAGAGAGAAAGCGGGGAGCAGTTCTTTAGATTGGAGATAGCTCTATAGTGGGCAATGCTGAGTTCTAAAAAAGCCAAGCTTAACACTGTGTGTGTATGAACAGGAACATTGACTGCAAACTACAGAAAGAAAGTCTTCTAGTCTACTGAGGAATGGTAGATCTGGAGCTGAAGCTGAGAGCTTCTCTCTCTGGAGAACCTAAATGAAAAGAATCAGTAGTCTAGAAAGTGCAACCTGTGAAAAAAAAAAGAAAGAGGTTTTGCTTTTTTGCTTAAGAGAGGCAGGCTGGGAGAGGCAAGAGTGAAACAGGCGTGATGATAAGATCTGGATACAGGTATGTGCAGATATAAATAGTTACCCAGCAGAGAAATAGAAATTAATGAATTCTCCTTGAGTAAGGCAAACACATCATTTCAGCTGCAAAAAGTATTCAGGCTAGACCAAAAGAAAAACTTTTCTAACAGCAGAAATTATTGAGCAATGGATTAGACGGGCAAGGCTGTGCAGTGTTCCTCTGTGGAGGCCTTTAATGGCAGGTCTAATCTAGTGAATGCTCACTCCTTCAAATGAATGTTCTTACCTATGCCCAGTATAGAACAAAGCAATGCATGTGCAGCTGTAGCTTTAGAGATGAGCCTTGCTTGAACCTCATTTTACATCCAAAAGAAGATTTTCAACTGATAATTTTCTGGAATAAAACTTCTAATAAAGGTTAACTGATGAAAAAAGGAAATATTGTTTTATAATCAGCATGGTAAAGGACGTAATACCATGAAAACCTAGAATAACCATGATGTGAGAATAGAGGAGGGGCATATATTTACTTTCAACCTGTTGCAGCAGAAAGGGGCTTAAAAAGTAGTGCCTAGCTAAGGTAATGAAGTATTTTCTATTATAACATTGTCATGTGTCTCTGAAGTCTCATCAGTCAAGCTGTGGTTGTTACAGAGCATCTTAAACTAAGAGGATGGCACAATAAATAAAATTTCATCAGTTGTGATGTCGTGTTTCTTGATGACCGTGATGCTGTTCTCACCATGGTTACAATAACTAGCCATGGAAAGTTTTTCCATGAAAATCCTGTTTTCTCATTATTAGTATTGTTTTCTGCTTTTAATAAGTACAAAGTATCTGGTTGATACCTACAGGATTAAGCATACACTGAAGTGCTTAGCAGAAGCTGGATCCTTAAATGACCCTTCTGTATTTCCTTTGTCATGGCACTAAACCTGCTGTGCTTCTTGAACTTTATCTGAGTAAGTGCTGCATACTGTATTTATATCAGACACATTTTATTGTTTGCATTTTGGCTTTATGAAATGTCAGAATCAATCTTATACTAATGAAATGTTCAAATTTCATCTCAGCTATGAACAGAGCTGCTAATCCTATAAGATGTTTACTTTCTGCCTCTCTGGCTATGTATAGTAACAGAGAGTCTGCCAACTTAAGCACTGCTGACAAACGTCTCCCTACTGGTAGTCAGTCTAACAAATGTTATTTCATTGAGTAAAGATTTAAAATTAATTAATTCAATGTCATTAAAATCCCTTGTAACCTTTGACAAGTTTGCTCTTACTGCAGGCCAGTAAAAATAGTTACCTGAATACTGCATGTGCCCCTGAATCCCACCGAATTTGGTAATTTTTATTTTTTAATCTTCCCATTTAACTTTAATCATTGTGGAATGTAACTTTTAATGGTAGTAGCTATTTTTAGGTGGAAATGTGGAGGGAGAAAGTGGAGAGAAAGGTAGGTTGTTTCAAGAGATGCAAAACAGAAGGGAAAAAGGTAAGCCAAAGGGCACTGACCATAGTCCAGTCTTCCAGCAAATCACACAGAGTGTAGCTACCAACCTCCCAAGCCTTTCTTTAGAATTTCTTCTATGGCATTCTCAAAGTGAGAGCAGTGTAACTCTCAGCATGAAATCTCAGGCTGCATTCCTTGTTGAAGGCTGCGGTCAAACAGTTCCCAGCATTGTCCAGAGTGTGGGTGTGTTTGTGTATGTAGGGTCATTTTTTACATTTCGTTTCTAAGCTTCAGGCCCCTATTTTCCACATCCATGGGCTCTGAGTAGATCTTGGCACCTATGCAAACACCACCAGAAGCCTGCTCAGGCAGAATGGAGTATTTATTTGCACTGGCATGATGCCTGAGGAATTACCCAGGAATAGGGCCCTGGTGGGATGACCACCATAGAAGAAAGGTCTTGACAAATGTTTCTCAGACTTCTGATGCCCAGGGAATACTTTGTTTTAGATGGGAATTGCAAGGGAGGTGGCAGATGTGGCCAGGCAGCCCTCACCCTGTGCAGCTCTTCTATGAATGGTCATTAGAGCTGTCAGACAACACAACCCTTGGCTGGATGCCTGGGGCTCTTAGTCCTGCTGGGTTCTTGAGAAGGGATGAACAGGCAGATAGAGCACACAACTGTCATGCAAAATTTCCCCTGCAAACCATTTAGGAATCACTGAACTTTGCCTCCCCTGCATCCCCCATGCCATGGAGTAAGCTGATGAGGAAGAGGATGTAACACTCGCAGGAACATTGTGGGAACATGATTTGGCACCTCACTTGTTCCGATGCAGATGAGCACAAGAGTTCAGGAGCAGCAGTCATGCCATGGTTTGGTGACTCTGACTGGTGCTGCACAGCTATTGACTGTGAGGAGAGCCATTTTCAGATGCTTTCCATCAAAGTGTTACTGCTCCTTATAGTTCTGCTGATGGACAGCAACCAGCCAGGAATTAAGTGATTTTGGCAGTTTAGGACCAGATCTTATAGAAGTATAACCTGACATGAAACCTGGATGTGTCATCTCTGTTTCCACTTAGGCAGTGACACTGATGAGCAAAGGAAGTATAACTAGTTTTAATTTTCTTGGGTTGAAAGATCTTTGTCTCAGAAATAAACCTCTGGTGTGGCCAGTGGAGACCCTGTTGATTCACCTTCCTTAAACAGATAGGATTTACAGTATCTGTGTCTTCCTTGTTCCAGGGTGAACAAAGAAGGTTCACTTTTCTAGGTGACCCAACATTGCCTTTCACGTGTTCAGGAAAGGAGCCTAGGTTTAAAAAAAGTAAATGAGATTTATTCATAGTGTATATAGTTATCAAACTTCATGAATAGCAGCATCCCAATGGGCCTGTATTCTTGTGAGTAAGTTGTGTTTTCCTCTTGTAATAGACTTGTCCATGTCTGATTCTTACCCTTGTTAAGATTGCTGGAGTTTCTGCATATTTTAAAGTGTCTTATTTTTGTATCCATGAAGGATTTATCATCAAATCCATGTCAGAGAAAGAGAAGTGCTGATTAAATAAATGATGTTTCCTAGGGTGACATGGGACCAAATATACCTTTATGCTGTGCAGGACTTGCAGTGATCCTTAAGCAGCCTGTAGACTTACGAACTCACACCTCAGGAAGTCTCAGGCAGAAAGGTGTCATTCCTCAATGTCTGATTGAGAGCCATTTTCTGTTCAGTATTTTTAACCTTCTCCTTCTGTTTAGTTCCTGCTCTGCCACTTAATGTAATGCCTGTTTATTGCAGACTGCTTTTAGTTTGGTCCTTTTAAAAGCTCCCTGAGGCACAGTGATGCCTAGAAATTAATGTATTCCTTTCCCGCACATCCAGCAGATGTGTGTCTATTGAGTTAGTGTCTCTAGTGTTTAGCTAATTTCTCCTCAGACCATGGCTGAATCACTGCTACATACCAAACCCATTTGTGGCCTTTCCTCTAACTACTGGGATAGGTAGATTTATATACATAGTATTTTTAGCTTCAGAGGGATTGTGTGACTTGCAGATTTTTATAAAATCACTGAAGGTGATGAGCCTATTGGGCAGCACAGCTCCTGGTGCTGAAGGAGGCT
>NW_008239324.1:7486126-7516298 GCF_000691975.1 Corvus brachyrhynchos
CCTGGTGTGGAACGTGGCTGGATGCAGCAGGAGTGTGTCTAAGGCAGCCTTTGCATCCCAAGACCCTGAAGTGGTTTCCTTTGTCATCTTCGCCCACCCATCTTTTTTCTTACTCATTGGGATAGACGTCATCTTTGAAAAGATTAGTGCTGGTTGAAAAGCTGAGACTTTGCTTAAAAAAGCATCCTTCCTAAGAATTAACATGTATTCCAGTTAACTGTACAGTAACTCCTGTTTCTCCTTCTCTACTTGGGAGAAAATACTCTCCTGATGTCCACAATACACAAAGCCATGATTGTTACATCTCAGCTGTGGCTGAGGTCACTCATTTTATATGTAAATGGTGCTGTCTTATTTTCCATCCAAAAATGGAGGTCTCTCTCCATGAATTTTAAGACCTTCGTATCATATTCCCTCTTGTTGAGGCAGCCACCAGAAGTAACTCTTTGGAGGAGCATTGGTCCTGTCCTATTGTTCCAGCCCTACCATAAAGCAAAGTGCCATCATACAAAGAACTGAAAATGCCAACTTCAGGTGGCATTGAGTTTACCAAGGTAAGACATCTTAAGCACGATTTCCTGGAAACTTCCCCCCAGCCCCTTATGGTAGACAAAGTACCCTTCTACCCTTCCCACTCTACTAAAAAGACACAGCTGTTCAAGTAAAGTCTTTTAAAAAATATAGATTTATTTTAAGCACATGAAACATCAGGAGAGGCACAATTATAAACAGAGAAAGGTAAAACATGGCAATGAGCTTGTGGCCAGACTGCAAGAAGTAACTTAGAGGCAGAGGTTACCATTTCACATATGAAAATCTGCTGCAAGTTGGTTATTATTGGTAGTAGACAGTCTAGGCTTTGCTCATCTAAGTTTTAACTTGAAAATATCATCTCATTTCATCCTTTCCAACTTTTTTATTGAGAAGTATTTGCCTAAGTATCTACGTATTTTAAATACGGCAGAAAGTGCATTTAGAGGAAGGATGCAAAAAGGTAAAGGCCCAATTTCCAGGGCACCAGAGAGGACTGAGGCAAAACATACTCAAATCATTGACTAGACAGAGCTTGGTTTTGAACCAAACCCCAAGAACACACTGAGTAATGGCACAGTAATGCAAACATGGTTTCTAGGAGACAACTTTAGAGTAGATACTAAGTACTAGAACTATGGCTTGACAGCATATTTGCCTTTTGAGCTTTGCACAGCAAGGTCACATTCCTCTGTTGATAATTGCGAGAATTAAAAATACGATGAAGTTTGAAATGCTCCTCCCAATGTGATCCTAAACAGTTGTTACTGTAAACAACATTGTATTTATTTTGAAATAGTCCATTAATTCTTGGGTCTTACTGTCTGCATTCTCCTCTAGACCGTAAGCTGCTATCTTGGAATTCCAATTAGCTTTTGTTGTTAGAAGTGCAGCCATTTCCATCTGTCACCAGCCCTTAGGCCTAAAGTGGTGTCTGTTAACATCAGTGAACCAGCATGTCTTGTTCAGAAGCTTAGGCTTTCTGGTTCATAAGTAGTTAAGGGAAATCTAAGGACAGCCAAAAATCATTATCTTCAACTCTCAGCTTCCTGTAACTCATTTGTGTTTCTGTAACTCAGAAACTTGAGAATGGCTAAGTGATACTGCAAATTAAAACACTGGCATAGTTTTTTCCCCTTAGTTTATGGTGGGGATGTAGAGGAATTGAGCAGCACCAAAAATTCCACTTGTTTTTAGACAAGTGGATTCCTCAGTCTCCATTCTGAGAGGTCACTGCAGTGCTGGAGCCTCGTACCCCTCTTAGCATACCTGTTACTTTTGTGGAATCATGAACTTGGAAGACACTGAACAACATTCCCAGTACTGTGATACTGACATTAAGGACTGAACAGTGGTTTTCCCCTTACAATCAAACAGCAATAACTCCTCCTGACATGAAAGTATAAAAAAAGGAACTTTTTAAAAATTGTAACTTCCATCTGTATTTTACATCAGTTGTGCTTATGAACAGCTAGGGAAAAAATCCTGTAGAATTCAAGAGCTGAATTATTTAACTCTTCTCAATCATCCTTTTTGTCAGAGGTACTTGAGCTATCCTCTTCATTGCCTTCAGGACAGACTTTATTTCTTGCAAGTGGTGTTAATTCTGAGACTAGGGCTGTACTCCTAACTGGGCTGTGTTTGCCTGTGAGTGGCTCAGTGTCATTCTCCTCAAACATACCTAACTGGTGTCTCTGTAGATCTATGTATGTAGTAAACAACGTGGCATATTCTGGGTGCTTGAGTGCGAAGTTCTTGAACTCCTCTGAAAAACATTAAAAAACACAGATGCTATAGTGCAGCAACAGAATCAAAGAAAATTTCAGTGCCTGCTTCTTTTACTGAAGCTGATCTCCAGCTAGTTCCCTCTAAAAAAACCCAGGAGTATCAGACAAAGTATCTAGGTTTGTGCTTGAACAGTTCTCCCCAGATACAAGGTATGAGAACTATCAGGGAATTTCAGGGAATTAAAAAAAGAAACCTCCTGTCAATATGACTATCAGAGTATTGTTGACAAAACAAAAGGACATAACTTACCATAGGAAAGCTTTCCAGTTTCATCTGCATCTATTTCTTTAAAGAGCAAGGAAACATCAAGCTCAGGCAGCCCCAGTGCTGACTGAATAATAGAAGCAAACTCATCTTCTGTTATAATGTCATCCTCATCCATGTCAAAGAGCTGGAAGAGACAGAATGTGTAGAAGTCCTTTGGCATCATTTTGCCTATGAACCCTCTGTGCACATTAGCCACTCATAGTGGCTTTCTAGCATTCAGGAGCTCTGTGAACAATGCCTGGGATTTCAAGAGCCTGGCTGCATCTCAGCTGCTTCATCTTGCAAAACATTTTGGGCATTTTCCCTGGAATAAGACTAAGCAGACACTTAGCAGAGCAATGTCCATGCTGTAGTTGGGAATAGAACATTCTGCCAAAACAAACAAACCTCACAGTGTTGGTTCAGTGGTCAAAATAATACAAAACTGATAAAACATAAACAAAGGTGTATGTATATTGTCCTCATGAGCTATGCTAAGGGTCCACTGGATTCAGCCAGTCTATACTGGAACATCTTAAGATATTAGTCTCCATTTTCATTAGGTTATGGCACATCTGTTCTCAGATTAAACTTGCTATCATAGTTTATGTTCTGACATAATATATCTAAATTTTAGTGTATGTGATTGGTCACCCACTAAGGAATTATTGTAATTAACAAGGAATTTTGGTTCCTGGAATGCAGGCAGTTGATGTACACTGGTCATCCCATCATTCCCAGTGCAGTGACAGTAAACATCTGCTATGAACCGCCCCTGGAGAAATACAAAGGATGGATGGCTGTAATTCTTAAGTACTTGCTACAAGCAAACTCTGCCATTGTGGAGGAAAAGACATTTAGTGGCACAGAAAACAAGTAGCAAAAGGAACCCATAGTTTCATTTTAGACTGAAACAGGCTTTTACCAGCTTAACCAGTTGTTTTGTGCTGAAACTGGAAATTAAAACAAATTACTGATTTTATAATCAGCACACCTGTTAAGATACTGAAGAGTATAGTTTAGGAAACAACACAATGGAACAGCAACAACAGCTGCTAGGCTTGCTTCTTCATAGGAATCTGTACTGATAAAACATCCCTAAAAAAACCACAAATCACCTTGAACAGCTCTAGTGCTTATATGAAAAGAAGCCAGTGGATATAATGGATTGCCACAAAATCTCTGGTACTTCCCAAGTATACATCAGTACTAAGAAGCACCCAGCTCATGAAGAACCTGAGCGGGAGCGCAATATATTGTTCAACAGAGTTCGTAAAACAGATTAATGGCTGAAACAACTGGATCTGTGTCAATGAGCTACTAAAAAAAGAGCCAAGGATTCACCACATGGGCATCCCTGGTCATGTACTGCCTGCATGTACCTGAGATGGAAAAGCAGCTACTGCTTGTATGACTGGACACCACAGGAGAAGCCAGGAGTTCTTAGATGCAGCCCAATTTTGAATGTGCCAGTCCTGAATAGCCCTTGATTTTTTTCCCCCCCTCCTCTTTGTTAAGAACAATGACTCTAGTGAGGCTTGACCCACAAGAGGATATTACTCCATCTATTGTGACACTGAAGAATCACAGCAGAAAAAAACCTCAGGCAAAAATCCTGCAAGTGCTCCTGAATCATTTTTGGAGTTAGCCTGCCAAGTTACATATTCATTAGTGCCTTCAGATGGCTTTTGAAACTCTTTTCTAGGATGCCTGCAATTCTTCCCCTCCCTTTCACACTCTAAATGTCAATTGGTTTAAGAGAATTACTCACATTTGCATAACAGATTGAAGCTATAAACTTATGATTTGAAAGCTAACAGACTTACAGTCAGTCTTGATTTGTCAGGTTTGTAGATTTACACTAAATTGAACTTACCTTAAATGCCATCCGAATAGTCTCCTCTGTGTTGGCTGGATTACAAAGAATAGACAAACCAATTACATACTCTCTGAAGTCGATGGTGCCATCTCCATTCTGTAACCCAAACATGCATGGCAGTAGTTACAGTTAATACTGCAAATCACTTTAAAAGCTATTCTGTAAATCAAACACAACATGCACTAAGACAGTTTACAATACTAGAGGTTTTTGTTCTTCTTGGAAAAAACCTAACAGCTCACTAAATAGGTAAGGCTGGAGTAGCAATATACATGTTTTTAATAGCTACAAACTGGATATCGATTTATATTTTATGAACAAACAAATTACAAACAAAGATTTAAAACAACTTAAAAGTTTTTCTTTAGTACAAGGACTTCAGGAAGGCTCTAGGAATAACTGGAATCCACGTTTGGGTTAACTGTAGGACTGCATGCAGCACTGGCACTTGCTGAAGTTCAGAGACCAATGCAACAGCCCAGAATCAACAGGCCAAGAGTGAGGCTGTTGCTTTGAGTTTGAACCTTCAGCAATAAAATATATGTCAGTGAAAGGACAACCAAATCTACTTGGTTTATCTTAAGCTTTTCTTTGAAGCCTTTGCACTGCCCCACATGCTGTTTGGGAGCCAATGCACTGTCCTACCTTTTAAGCCAGAAAGGCAGGGAATTCATTGGAACAGCCTCTGTAATAATTCCAGTTTTGATCTGAACAAACATTTCAATGTGTTAACTACAAAGCTACATCAACAAAACATTTGAAGCTTGCTTTGATGGGATTTGTGATTAATTCTGTGTAAGCTACATTATATTTGCAGATAGGGAGAATGGCAGATGCCTGATGAAATCTATGCTTATGTCAGTAGTGTTTCTGTCACCGCACTGGAAGTTTCTTGAGTGCTTTGGGAAACATCTGTCTGGGAAAAAGTCACCTGCAAATCTTAGGTGGTGGGACACAGAGCAGTTAATGATGCATAATAGAGATGACTAGTTGTTCATTGTTTTGAGTATTCACAATAAGGGCATTCATCAAAAATGTTTTAAAAGCAAACTGAAGCGTAAAGCAGAGTTCCCTTTGTGGATAATGTGTTGTGCATTTCAAGAAGAAAAACATTTTCTTAAAAAGTGGAGTCCCTACATCTGAGAAGAGCACAAAACTTTTTCAGGCAAGTGAGAGAGGGTTGATCTCCTGGGTAAATCTGCAGCAAAGAGCCAGACCAGGATTCTATTTCTGGCTCTCCTACCAACTTCTAATGCCCACTTGAGCATACCAACCTTAACCTTTCTGCTCTTGGTTTTCTGCTGCTGAACACTGCAATATGCCAGGGGAGAATACTAAGGCTGCTCTGTAGAGCACTCTGAAAATTTTGGGTGCTATGAAACAGGGATTTTAGTAATTGAATTTAGATTTTGAGATAGTTCTTGATTAAAAAAATATGTGTAGTAATGTAACAAAATCAGTATTACTAACTTGTCATCATCAAGCTATACATTCCACAGGATTTCAAACTTCTAAGATAGAATTTTATTCAGCCTTCAAAACCAAGGCAGGACTCTTTTGCATAGACAACTGCTATTTTCTTTCTGTTGATGGTCTAACCAATCTTTTTTGAAGACATGCAACCTCTGAACATTTTGTACTTCAGAAACTTGTGAATTTCAGGGAAACTTTTGAGCAAAGATATGAAAAAGATATGAACTTTCAAGTTACTTTCATGTGTGTCTAAGGGTTATAACTTTTGACAGTTTTTTAATCATTGAAAAGGACAACGTTGCCCAATACATGTAATTTTATTTACAAATCTGTGCTCTTGTGGTGCAGAGTTTGACTTTAAGTATTTTATCTGCATTGTAGTTCTCAGAGATAATAGATCTAACTTTGAAGTGCAACATTACAAACACAAAGTCTTAAAACAACTGAAGCAAGAGTGTAGATAATAATTGTTCAAAGTTCCATAGAATATTATTTTTGGACAGTTTTTTACACTGTATTCTTAGCAAAGGATTGTTTGATGTGATTAGAATATTTCAAAAATTTAGTTTTAAAGTTAAGAATATGTATCACAGGAAAAGAATTGGGAAGTAAACTTTAAAATAATTTATTAAAAACAACTTCTGAAAGAAGTTAACACAGCTGTGGCTGCACATGGAAATTAGAAGAAAAAAGACAAAATAAGGGTCATATTATTTTCACTAGTGCTAAAACTCAGTAATCCAAACTGAGTGCAGTCTGATAGACAGAACTTCAGCCATTTTAGTAGGAAATACAGTTACTATGCTTGCAAGATCATGTTGTGACTAGTTCTACTAAACTCTAGGACGCTGGCTGACTTCCAAATGCTCTGGCATTCTGGTTAAGGAGAAATGATGGGGTTGCTGCCTGGAAAAAGAGATGGGAGTTAAACTGAAAATGCAGTAAAACCTTCAGTGCTTGTGTAACACCACAGCAAAAAGCATTTGCATTTGTCTTTCTACACACATCTAACTGTGTTTGCAGCCTATGTACCCAAGAACATTTTAAGGAAGCAACGTGTGAGCTGAGCTCCAGTTCTCTAAATGGCAAAGTAGAACATCAGAATTTGGGTATTTGTAGTTACGCTACACAAACTAATCAAAACATAATGTAACCTTAACAACTCTTGTTTTCTTTAAGGAAGCCAGCTCTCTGCTACTATTTTCACTATAGCATGCTATGGTAACTGGGGTTTTGTTGTTGGCTTTTTTATAGAATACAGTAAATCTGACTTTGGAAAACAAGAAATCTGCATTGTCATGAGCATTCTCCATTTAGATTTGCACAGGAACTGCAAGCCAGATGCAGTATAAAGTATTACTTCATCAATCCTTTTGAGGAGGTATCTCACTTTACCTCGTGCTCACTTTTCTATTACTCAGAGCCCAAGTGGCACTATGTGGCACAAAGGATAACTCTGTGCTTTTCCACACAGAAGAATTGGGAGAAGGATGAATGCTGTTCGGAAGGAACTGACCTCTTTGATCTGGGACAATATGAATATTTCTCTGTTACCCAGCTTGCTGTTAGACAAAGTACAGGAGGAAATAAGTCTGGGCAAAATTTTTAAGTTAGTTTCAAGTAAAAGATTTCTGCAAGTATACCAGGGAGGATATCTCATCAATTTGGAAAACACTATTTACCAAGTGTAAGGGCAAGATCTAGAAAACAAAGCTACGGAAATCTACAGACCAAACCAAACCACAGCACTCCATTAACATGCAGATGGCCTTCAGGTATCATGTGGTATTTCTCAATGAGTCACTGCTGTGTCCCTGGGTGGATTCTCACATCTGGAGACTGCCTCTAGTGCCAGGCTGCCTATTTAACTCATCTTTTCACATTCCAGCCAGCTCGAACACACCCGAGACAATTTTCGTTTAAAGCAGCAGAGCCTTGCCAAGAAATCTGCCTTGTTCAAGAGCTGTTTTGATCAACTTTTTTTTAAATTTTTTTTACTCAAAAGTTGACATCTTAGCCAGAACTGCATAACTACCTTGAGTGGCATGCTGCACCCTGATGAAATTTAACTCAGATAGCCAGAGGCTGACTTTGGCTGTCTGTCTGCTATGTGACTGCATAATTATTTCAAGTTCCTCTAAATATAAATGGAGTATTTTAAGTTGTTTGCTTTACACTTAGGCTTGAAGGAAAGAGAGAAAAGACTAGTTCATAGAACTGTAGGAAGGAGAATATCATTGCTAAAGTAGCCTCATGTAAGCGTTCAGTTTTGTCCTGGCCACTGGATAGAACTGACAGGACCACTCAGGTTTTGCTTCAGCAGCCAAGTATGAAAAAGCAGAAGCAGAAAGGAAATGGAATGATTATGTAAGTTCCCTAATCATTACAGTTATTGCAACTCTAATGTTTTTCCCCTTGTTAGAAATAACTGTGTTAGACTCTTTACCAGTGATTGCCTTCAGGCAAAGTGCCCTTTATTCCAGCTTAGTGACTGCTGACAAATGAGAACAGCAACATCAACACCAAACTTAGGAGCTTTTTATACAATAGTTATACTCATATACCAGCCACTTTACATGAAAAAACAACTAAGCTTTGATCTTTCCAACATATCCCCTAACCTTAGAGTCTAGAATTAGTGTTCTGAAGACATATTTATGCAACTGCCCAATCAACAACCTACATAAACCCTTCAGAAAAGCAAACTAGTGCATGCACAAGAGGAATCACTACAGTTGAAGCGGAGCCATCTACCACTAGCTGCATGTGCCGTAGAAAGACCACAGGGAAAGACTACAGTTCTATAGCAGAGGATTGTAGTCTTCCACATGTATCTTCCAGACAAAGCTGCTTCTTTGCCACGCCTTCACGAATACATGGTCAGCTGCAGCCAGTCTTCAAGGGTCACTTTGATACGCCCGCTTCCATCTCGGTCCAGAGACTTGAAGGCCCGGAACATGCTGTCCAGCCGCACCAGGCAGCTAATGAAGCTGTTGAAATCCATGCTGCCGTCCTCGGCGGCGTATCTGCGCACAATCACCCGGCACAGCTGCTCGTTCAGGTGGAACCCCGCAGCCTTCAAAGCATTTGGCAGCTGAGCTCTCCCGACAGTACCTGACTGATCAGTATCGTACTGCTTGTACACACATTGCCACTTCTTGATGTTGTTCCACAGATACTTGAACTCTTCAAAGCCCAGTTTGCCGTTTGCATCGCAGTCCATGACGGCGACCATGCTACGGCAGGTGTCTAAGCTGAAGCCATCCGTCTTCAAGTCTTGGTGTCTGGAAAGGACTTTGTTCAGGATGTCCCTTAGCTCTGTCGCACACACTTCCATATCATCTCCAGCCAGGTGGGCAAACAGGCGCCGAAACTGTCTGATCTCATCACTCTCCTGAGCTTCTACATTTGTAAAATGATTGCGAGGAGGCGGAGGTGGCTCTGGATTATACTGAGCTGCTGCTTCACTTATAAGGTTGACGAGACCTCCAACAAGTCCTCCAATATTCCCTCCACCTCCACCTCCTGTTAGGAGACCTCCAAGCCCACGTGCAAGGCTCCCTCCACGACTACTACCACTTCCTCCGCTCAGCAAAGCTTTAGCAAGGAACATGGTGAAGATTTTTTGAAGAGAGTTCCTCAGAGATCCAGTGCTTCTGTAGCTCTCTGAAGCTGTTTTGTGTCTGACTTGGGCGTGGGCAAAACACAACTTATCTGCATGCTTAGACTTCACCATGTCTGTGCATGTCTCTGGCTGCCAGAGTTAAGTCTCACTAGTTTCTGTCAGGTGTTGATACGCCTTTATTTCTCGTCTTCTTTGCATAGTTATGTTTATGTGATTTGAGGAACCATTTTAGAGAAAAAAATAATGAGGCTGAAAGCCACAAAGCAGAAGTTTCAGAATGCCTGTGCTCATACCTGAAGCAATTGGGAAACGGCCTTGTTACATGAGCGTGACTCTTCCTCAGTTGTGCTGATCTCCTTAAAGGTGAATGCAGCCTTGCACTTGTTTGTTTTTACAGTCTTTTATTCCCTTGAATTTTTAGTGAATTGAGCATTACTTCACTAGTTCTATTCACTGATGTTGTGCCATATAAAGAAAGTGAAAGGAGTCCTGATTGCCCTTAATTACTATGGTTGCCACAGCACATTTCTGATGTATGTACTGTGCTTCAGGACTCAGTGCCTCAAGAGCCAATGGTCCAAGATGGGGAGCCAGGAATGACAAAAGCAAGAGTACCTAGCTCTGCTACAGCTTCAAGGCATTCAGCAGTTCAGGAAATACATCTGACTCTTGCCCTATTTTAGAGCCTGTAAAAAACTTTTTATCTGGAAAAATCCTGAAACAGTTTTAAACAGCATAGACCGTGGCCTCCCAAGGACAGGTGTATTGCTAACTGATCAGGAAGAGTGATGGTGAGTTGGGAAAGCTCTTACGGTAAGAGGAAACCTCCAGTCCACTTTCCAGACACTTTCAAGACAACAGGCTGTGTGCACTGTAGCACATGTGGAGGCCTAGAAGGAAGATGAATTCTATCTCTGTTCTAGTCACTGATGCTTCTGGTATAGTCAGAAATGCAGCCATTTTTATCATCCTCAGAGAGAAGTAGAAAATTGGAGAGATTAGCACTGACTAGGGGGAAACACCAGTGTTCTAGTTAACACTCCAGTTAGCTTCACTCTGCCTTAAATTATCTACTTAATTACAACAGCTAACTAAGCTATCAAAATGTACATAAGATCAAAATCTGTGGTAGGCAAAATATTCAGCTATTACCAGCATAAAGATTATTGTCTGATACTGCTGCAGCAACTTGGTCCAAGGGATGGCTGCCATCTCACAAGGCAGAAACTGATAAATGTTTTTCCATCGAAACTTATGAACGAAACTGTAAGAGTCACCTACTTTGCTTACAGAAACTGCTAACCAAGAATCATTTACTATGCTGGACATAATGAATTATAATAAATACCATTTTGGGATGTGATTTCTAACAAAATATTGTCAAAAAGTCAGTTAACCAACTACTCACCCTGTCAAAAAGTAGAAACAGCTCTCTGAGGACATCTGAAATAGGCAGCTTCAAGTACTCGGCAAACTCCTCAATTCCAATTCTTCCCCCTTTGGAAGCACTTGCAATAGCAGCAAAAGTATCCAACTGCTCTCTGATATGATTCCATTTTAGGCTATGCAAACATGAGGGAGAGGAGATATTTCTATACAGCAGTTCTCGGACACATGGAATTTCAGTAGGCGTTATTACAGTGTTCAAAGATGAAAACTGCCAAACAGGGCATGTGGGTACAGCATTTCTAATGCTTTACTTCAGACCAGATATTTTACTTTAAATCAGCAATTAAGGACTGCTCTCCTCTGGTTATTAATATCAAAAGCAGGCAGTTCTATGCTTGGGTATGTCAAACTTCCATAGAGTAACTTCCCAAACCTAGAACTGTCTGTCCAGTTACTAGGCTACTCCAGCAGAGAGCTTTTTATTACCATAAATTCAGGTGTAGCAATATTTTGCTGCATCATGCATTAGGGTAAGTATTTCCTTGACAGAGGGAGCAGGTCTCAGCTCTATTAGCAAACTCTCTACCCAAACAGCAGTACTGCTAGAGCCTCAGAAGTGTCTGATCTCTGCAGAAACACACCACTGCACCTCTGTAAGAATAATTAGGATTGCCAGGTAACTATTCCAGATGGAGTTCTATAAATGGATATACAGCACATAAATAATAAGTCAAGATTTAGTACACACATCCAGATTTCACCACAGCCATGCCAGGTTATTTGATGGAGTTACTGTATAATTGCATGGCTCAGTCCTCAAATTCCACTGTATCCAGACAGAAAAAGCTGACATCACTACTGACACATGGCTACACAGTAAACCTAAGAACAGTCAGCTGAAGTTTCAGGCTGGAAATAAGATTTTTTACTTCCTGCCACAAGCTGCCAGTGCCTCACCACTAAAGCAATTTAAATTTGCACCAAGATTACCATCAAGTCCTTAAAATAGGTGCTGCTCTACTTCTTTCACCCTTTGGTGAGATAAGTTCATAAAAGATTAGAACAATCTTTCCTCCTGCAACACTGGTGACAAAAATTACTTGGGATTACTCCTTACTGGGATTTTCCTCATCTCTGATTTCCTTATACTTTATGTAATTTTTATGCATAAATACACTGTATTATACAAGGCCAAGTCTGTTTTCTGGTTATTTAACCTTTGGCAGATGGCCATCAACACCTGCAGCACTTCAGTAATTACCCTACCAACAGGTAAAACTTCCCTTACTTGAGTTTCTTGCTAATTTTGGTGAACTCCACCAGCCCAGCTTCCATGGGTAAAGTCAACTGCCCTGCTGAAATCATCAGTCTGCAATCTTCAAAAGTGTGATCAGTGACTGGCACATTCAAAGCACTGAAATAAAAGTAAGGAAAAAGCAAAATCAATTTCTTATATGAAAATTA
Source organism: Corvus brachyrhynchos (assembly GCF_000691975.1). Lineage (NCBI taxonomy): Eukaryota > Metazoa > Chordata > Aves > Passeriformes > Corvidae > Corvus > Corvus brachyrhynchos. Next base: position 7,498,522 of record NW_008239324.1, read on the forward strand.
CTTTTTGTTGACTGTTTCTCTTCTCTGATATGTGAAACGAATGGTAATTCACTCTTGCCCTGCTGCAAGTAGGACAAAGCAATACACACCATTTTGTGAAAACACACAATTAAACTACATTATGGCAGCATCACAAGGTTTTAACATTTACCATCTTGTAAATGCAGCCCAGTTATGCTGGAGAACAAACCACCACCCACTGAGCCTTGCCAAGCAAGAAGAGATCAGTTTATTCCAGTTTTCTATGAACTGAACATACTATATTCCAGTGTAAGACAACCTTCTTTATGCTCTATGTCAAAACAGGGTAATCTAGTATAGGAGTTTGACACCTCTTAGTGAAAATCTAGAGCAATTCCTATATATAATACCTGGGACTTCACTAAATTGTATTTTATGGCTAGGCTATATGTGGAATTGCTGGATATAAAAGAACAGTTATCAAAGGTTTTATTGATGATTGATTACTTACTTTGCCATGGTTTGTCGGACTCTGTTAGCAAAAAGTATTGGATCATTCTTTTCTTCCTCAGTAGGAACATGAACAGGCAGAAACTGAAAGGGATGAGTTATCCAATCAATTCAACAGTTACCAGGAACATGAGCAACTTCTTATTTTTGTTTGAGTCGGGAAAAACAGGAGAAAAACATCAGCCATGCAATGAAGGGACTGGGCGCTAGAGGTCTCAGCCGCTTTAGAAACTGCTCTGGCTCTTCTGCCCTCCCCACACAAGTAAGATTTACTGCAAAACTACCTCTTAAGGATTGGTAGAAGCTTCTTTAATATGAAAAATCAACCCCCCAAAGAAGGAAAGTATAATAAATGCATAATTAGTTAGAAGATTAAATGCTGCACTGGTAAGAATGTGAGTTTGAAATACTGCACACTTCTTTTCAAAGATACTTTATAAGTGATGTTACATATTGGACTAGTGTATGTAAGAGTTTTAATGTTTTTAAATACGCACTGCAGTCCTACCTTGAACCTGTTAACTGTATCTGTCAGCATGTGACTGCTAAGTTTCCTGTACATTTTTCCTCCATGATAAAAACATTAAGGAATCATAGTTCTGAGTTGTAAGTAGCATACTAACTGGATACAATACTGTAAAATTTTGGAACTCCCAAGCAGAAGGTAAAAAATCCCAACAACCCCCTCTCCTCCCACACCGAGGAAATACCCCAGATATCTAAATGGCAACATGTTTACTACTGAGGATTTATTCAATATTAATATGTAAGAAGCTGGAAGTACCTTTTCACTAAAATAGCCTCTAGATGAACAATTGTGGCATGAACCAGCATCTGTTTGCAAAGTAGTGTGTGTGGAGGAGTGCTTTGCTCTTTCTGCTTCAGTCTACAGTATTTGCTCACAGCCCTGTTTACTGCGCCTTTTCTCAGCTATGGTTATCATTTATCTGAGTTCTGCTGCTCTGCAACCTCCCCTTATTTCCTAGAATACAACAATTTCAAAATAAGCTGCTGCTCATGGTTCATTGGAAGACAGTTGATAATTATGTGTCAGTATGTTGCTTTAGTTATACTGCAGTTGCTGGTGGATGCATTATTATAGTGATAACTATCCCATATAAGCACAGTTCATCCTGAACAGTCTTTTAAAGTTTGTTTTTAAGGAATGCTTTCTCTTCATGACTAAAACCAGTGAGTTTATGGAATTGGTTATCTGTCAAATAACCATAACAATTCTATGTTTATAATTAAAAGTTGTCTCCCCTGTAAGGACAGGGGGAGTCCAGCTGTTCATAGGAATATTTGAGATTTCATTCCTTCTGCAAGCAGTTGCCAGCTTTGTTCAAGGTCTGAAATAGGGTCCTGGTTATTACAACTCCCCTTCAGAAGTCACGTAACTCTTAAACTGAGAAAGCACAGGCACACAGTACAGACACAGAAAACTCTGTTGTCACTGGGTGAGATGAAGTCGTAACTCCAGGTTTATCTATGCAAACATGGTTATGGTCTTGAAAGTGGTCATTACTTCACTTGTGGCTGAGGTCTTGTTCACAGAGCAAAGTAAATTCCTGGCAGCTTAAACACCACCTTCATCCCCTTCAAAAAACCCCCCTACAATTACCCATAAAACCTGTTTGCCAGAAACAACAGCTAAGGAGCAAGAATTTGGTTTCTTGACCTCCTGCACTGGCAGCATGATCTCATACCCTCAGCTGCTTATCTGCAAGTACACCTTCCCAGTCAAATTTAATCCTGTAAGAAAAATTCTTCTCACCTCTTTCAGCAGCAAAAATATTTCTCTGATCTGCTTGTGACCTAGTCTGTCTTCTTACAGAATTTGCCAAATGCTGTATCTTTTGCAGCCCTAAAACTCACTGCCAGGTTCAGTTTCATGTTCAATATCCCAGTGTGTTAGAGCTGGACTGGACACGGACTTACAGCCCTGGAGCCCATCACTGCTTCTGCACAGTGGGTAGAGACAGTGCAAGACTGATGGGAGTGGAGAGGCTACTTGCTCACAGGATGGGACAGCAACAGAATGTCCACTTCTAAGAGGAGTAGTTGGATTCCCTCCTTCCCCAAGAAAACCTGCCCCTTCTCTTTTTAGAAACCGAAAGGCTTTAGCACTGAAGCTAAGAAATTAGTTTCATTTTGAGGACACATGCTGCTGTGAAAACTGCAAATTTTTTCGTGTTTCAGTTTCATCTCTTGGAACATGTACTTTATTTTCTAACAGAGAAGTCTGAGTTCAGCTCTGAGGTAGGGGAAAACGAAGCTCTCCCTTCTACTGGAAGGGCTACATTAACTGTTTCTTGCTCCCACGTATATAAATCATATAGCTATGCCCTTCTGAAGAAAATTATTAGGAGAAATATCTCTTGATTACACCTTCTACAAATATGTGTCTAATGCATGCGCTATACAGTAACAGGATGCTCCCTTAAAATGAATTTCATTGTTCCACAACACAGACTACGTTGCCAATTGTTAGCAGTAACAACACTTGCTTGTATTCACAAAGCTTTGGACAAGTTTGCTACATTCTATGTTTTGCAAATAAACAGCAGAATGTGTCATTTTCTCCCCTTCCTCAGGTTCCTAAACCAACTTAGTCCACACTGACAATCCTTTGTTGTCTGGTAAGGAATGTGTTTTGAACGCTGCCTCTTTGACAGGGAGCAGTTAAGAGTGTGGGTGCTCACATTAAGAAGTGTGGATGTTGTTTCAGTTGTCGTTCATCTGTCTCTGTGCTGTGCAGTGGATTTTAATGAGCACAGGAACTGGTTCCTTATATGAGGCTTAGCACAAGTACTTGAATGAACTCTTAGTTGTAGAAATCTATGAGAGTCCAGTGTGGCAAGATGGTGAGGAAGAGAAGGTTCCTTTAAGGAATCAGAGAAATGGGGAGGTGGGAAAAAGATGATGTTATGTTACCTTTAACAGAATGTATTCTAATTCTTAGATTTAACATCTGTAGAATTCATGTGGTGAAAATTAACAGTCATTCTATAATGCTTTAAGAATAAAGACATTTCTTACAGCTGTCTTTTAGAAACTCATCAGAATGATACATACATGTGGACAACAAATTAAATCTATTACTCACTGTGATTCTTGTTCTTGTTTCTGAGACATTTGTTTATTGTTCACTAAAAGTGACTAATAATGTGAATAATGCATTTATATTAAAGCAGAAATTCCCTGGTTGCTGAATCTTAGTACAAAAATATTTCCAATTCTTACCTCAACTTCTACTCTTGTGATGATCTGACACAGTGTCATTATGCACAGCTCTTTACTGCAGGCAAAGAGGAAGAAAAATAAGTTTTACTTATTTAAAACAAAAGTATTTCCATGTCAGTAGATGAAATTTTTTAAAGCACAAAAAACCAAAGCCAATATTAGGCAAGGTTTTTAAGTACCTTGCAGTGAAGTTCCCCAAAAAGTTGCTTTTCACATTTTTTTCTACAGGGCTTCTGCATATAGCTGCTGCTTGCTCACAGGCAACTTGTCTGCTCTCATGCACATTAACAATTCTGTACAGCTCTTTGTCCACTAAAATGTCTCCCTCTCTTTGAAGAGGTCCATGGATACTGGATTTTAAACTTTAAGAGCTTTGATTCTGAGAAGTAGCTTTACTTTATCTGTTATTCTCTCAGCTACAAAATAGGACCAGTAATTTCCTTATGCAGAACTGGATTGGTTAGTATTTGCTAGTCATTTTGCAAATTACAGTAGCATTTACTTAGATGTGTTAATGAAGTGTCAGTATGGTCAGGACCATCAGTGCTTTTTAAAAAAGTCACAAATTTTACGATCAACAGATAAGCTAGGGGGAGGAAGAAACTGCTAAAGAGGTTAAGCACAGTCACTTCTACTTCTGACTTGTTCTTTTCACCATAATTTTTAAGCAGCAATGCACATTGCTCTTTATATCAGGTATATTATAGTAGAAAACCTTCAGGCAGTCTTTCTTGGTCTTGTTTTGGACAAAATAAAAAAGGAAAGGGAAAAGGCAAGAGAACCTATGGGATCCTGTCTATCTTCTGCACAAATCCACTCTTAATGCTTGATTTTCTAACACATAACATTAGGTACTCCTCCCAGCAAGGCACAAAAGTAAGACAGAAGCAGTAAGTAAAAGCAGAAACTGTGTCAGGAGGTTTCCGAGAAGGAGACTGGTACTGTCCCGTCCTGGCCACAATGTCCAGGAAGGTTTACAAAGAGTGAGACAGTTCTGCATTTTGTGATCTGCATGTTTGTGCAGGGTATATTCTCCTGGTTCCAGTTAGTTCTGTTAAGAATCTCTAGATTCTTCTCCATCCATCTCTTCTCTCCTCATGATTTTGCTAAGCAGTTCCTTTCACCTGCTCACAGGTTTTGATTTAAGCCTTCACCATCCAGCCACCAGGCTTAGAGCTTTTCTCCATTCTGAGTGAATGGGCAGCCTCCTCCCTCCCATGGGAATACCTCTGATTTCATTTCTTTCTTTGCCAATTCCTATCCATCTATCATAACTGAAGATATAGCTCTATTTTAATATTCCAGTATAAATCCTCCATAGAGGAAATCTGTAGTATGTACTGAATTTGCAATGTTCCTTAGTCCCAGTATGCTGATAAATGTAACAGCAGTAGTACTAACAGCAAAAAATCTTGGGAAACTGAAATGGACATTTTCATCATGTCCACTGTCTAAGTGTGCAGATGTTAGGATTTTATATATATATTTATAATGATAGTTTAGAAGGTGCTTATGATCTGCTCCACTAGTCCAGATGTTTCAAAATTAGCTACCTTTTAAATGTTAGTAAATTGGAACTACTGTACTTAGGTACACTACATATTCCACATGAAAATGTGGTATATGGATTCTGAACGTGCACATTTTAATGAATGTTTGAAAAGTATTTTCCTGACGTATTTGCAGTGCAGTTGTGAAGGCTTTTTAATACTTTTCTTTCCTCTGGTCTAGTGCAATGTACGAAACAGGAGGGGAAAAAAAAAAAAAAAGAGTGGCAGAACTGGAAATAATACTTTCCTTTGCTAACCCTTTCTCTAGCCATTCAGATATGAAATCTACTGCATGACGGCATTATCCCCAGGTATTTCCCTCTCATAAAAACACATCTAGAAGAACATGTGTCTTGGCTTAGTGGAATCTGTTTGGCAGACTGTTTAGCAACAGGGGAAAAATTTCTGTATGTAATTTTCAGTAGGATTAAGAAACTTACAATGAATAGCCCTGCCATGTCCAGGTTACAGTATCCTAAGGAAAAAATAAAACACAGAAATGTATGATAAAACCAGATGAAAGTTAGCCAGCAGATAAGTTACAATTTAAAACAGGCACAAGTTCAGTAAAAGTGGATGATGTTTTTATAGTCCTGTAGTGAAAATAAATAAAGGTGTTAAGGCAGATAGGATTCCTTGCCTTAAAAATTTGGAAGTAAGCATGGCAGACTTTTATAAACAATTGGGAATAACATTTATAGTTAGTTAGATATTGTAAATCATTCACTCTGATCTAAATAACAGAAGTAGGGAAAAGAAAAATTAGTAAGACTTTTTCAGTGAGCCTTACCCATCCCTTTAGAGAGGCATTCCCATAAATATGTCTCATTTACTTCCTAAGGACATTTCTGCATAATTTATCCTGCTTTTTCTTTGATTTTTTTTTTAAATTTTTTTTCTCACTCTGTATTTATTACTTCTTATACATTATTTTTACAGTGTGTACTGGCAGATCCTTAAATCTTATCAGTGAAATGCGGTACCAATCCCCTTGAGTGGTTAATTTTTGAAATTCATTTGTAAAAGGATTATACAAAGGAGTCTTCGCAAATAACAACAATAGCAACCATATTTTTAATCCTAACAAAACATTAGGAAGTGAAAGTTTGGTCTTTCCTGGATTTGTTGAATGACCAGATAATTTAAAAAAAGTTGAAAAGGTCCCAGCCTTACACGTGGAGTAAAGTGGAGCCGCACCAGGAATGCTGCATGAAAAGAACATCTGCAAAGCTGCCCTCCTGAGGAGGGGTGTTGGATGTACTGCATGGCTCAGCTTTGCCTCTGTTCAGAAACTCTGCAAGTCCCTTTGCAGTAAGACTGTCTTGAGGTTAACCAAAAATGATGACTAACAGGGAAGTTGGGTCCATTTCAGACTTCAAAGTACAGGCTCCATGGCACTGCAGGAAGTTTCCAACTTCCGCTGCAATACTTTCCTGTCTCCCCTCTTTAGCCAAGAAGTCCAGCAGTAATTTTTTCACTGTCAGAATAGCAACTACACCACGGTAACACTTGGGAAGCTTGGCTGCTTCCAGGAGCTCTTCAATGCTAAAGCTCAGGACAATATACTCTTCAGTGACAATGCAAAGTATTTATTGTGGGTACCACTTAAGTCAGACTTTTGCCTTCTGTATTATTAGTTAGTCAGAGAAGAATGTTCTGCTTACCAGTTTGTTGGGGTATCGGAGTAACACAGGTTGGACAGGGACTTGTGGAACAAAGGCGCCTGCAGCCACAAATTAGAACTGATTGTTACAACTAAGCTTAATACAGCAATTGGGAGCTTTAAGCGATTTATTTCAGACATAGTACCTGGAAGGAGACCTTTTTAAAAATGCAAGGAGAATGAGAAGTGCTCTTCTTCAGTTTTTTGTTTGTTATTCGGTTTGGATTTTATGTATATTGTAGGTTGGGTTTTTGGTTTTTTATTTTAGATCAGCAGCACAACTAGTAAGATGTCACAACAGAAGAGGGTTTGGCTCCATTTCAAGGAGAAAGCTGCCTAAGATTCCTGGACTGCTGAAATTCATTTTCTGTGCATTATCTCCCCACTGATAGGCATTAATTTCAAAGGATGAGATGCTCACAGGGCTGTTGAGCATTTCCTGATTCACTCTGTGTTCTGATCATCACAAGTGATATGGATCTGAGCATGTAGTAGTGGTTTTGTAACTTTTCTACCCAAGATACTGTAAAACAGTTAAAGTCATGTTGTTCTCCTTTCTTAACTGAAGGACAGCACAACAATCTAATGATCAGCCATGCAATGAATTATGCTTCTGTGTGAAAAATGATTTGTTGTCCTGGCTTCCTAAGCACTATGCAAAGACATTTCGTAACTTGGTTTCTAAGTCTTGCATGGCATAATTTACAGGAATCTAAGACAGCCCAACTGTTAGCTGAGATAAAAGAACATCATGTGAGTAAGTTCATACATTCATCTCATAATAATCACCGTTGAGTTTCTGAGTAAATAAATTAGATGAAAACTGTACCCAGAAAATCCCCCAACTAACCAACCATATACGTCGTAGATATTTTGTATCCAACACAATAGCACAAGCCAGAGAAGTAAGCTGACTAATATAAAAGAGTGGGTTTAGTGCCACTGAAACTTTAATAATGTAAGTGATGACTACAGCGCTGTTGTGGATGATGTACCTTCACAAGTACAGTCCTTACTACAACTATCAAATTAACATCACATATTATTTTCCAACAACAATGGGACAAAATCTCTCACCTTGTTTAAATGTGATCAGGCAAGATCGGTTTGTGCAGGTGCCTTCTGGGAAAATCAGTATCTTGGATTTAAAGAGAGAGAAATATATATACACACACATATATTTCATAAAAGGATTATACTTTAGTATCTGTTATGCACAAGCTGACATTATGCAAGCTCTGTGACCTGCTGTACTGTATTACAAGAATATCATTACCGTTTCTGAAGGAAACAAACATATTAATGAAGGATGCTCACAATATTATTAACCTGGTCCATCTTGATTTGGAGACCAATGCTTTCTAAGAAAAGAGCTCTGGGGAAAGGCCTTTATCAGTTCAGAAATATGATACAAAAATGTTTCACTTGTAATTTTATTGTTGGTAATAATAAAATTGTTCCTCTGACAGCAGTTCCTTACTGAGCTGCTGGGTGTATAAATATAAGAGCCTGGGCTGAAAGGAAGTGCATGAGGTACTTGGGCATTTACAGGCGGAGCTCCTATCAGTGAGATGCCAGCTGTGATGAGATCACAGCTTGATTAGCAGAGCAAAAGGCAGAGAAGGCATGTGCTGTGAGGCAGAGCTCTGAAGGCATTTACACACCACAGCAGCCTCTGAACGTCAGTGACTCAGACACACCAACACCCAGAAGGTTTCTGAATTCGTGTCTGACAGTACATTCAGTGCACTGTACACTGCAATGTGACACACTGAATCCAGCCCCTTATGGAATACAAGAAAGCTCTGTATTTCTCATATCACTACACCATCATAAGCAGCATTCTAAAAACACCCCAGCACAAAATATGGTCTGGATCAAGTGTTAAAGGTGTGTGCTCCCACTTCAGTCTGAATGAAGGGTCAAGGCTAGCTGCCAAAGAGGCCTCAGTAGGTCCCTCAGTAGGGACAGGGACTGTTCAAGGGTATTACAGAAGCAGCTGCACACAGCAAGTTACAGCCAGACCGCCCCTACATATCCTGTAATCGGAAAGTGTGGCCAGGGCACAGGACTAGGAATCACCCAGTGACACCCTCAGCTGTACTGCTGACTCAGTCTTGAGATTCCCAGATTACTTGACTCATAATCTATTTATGCCACAATACATATCTAGGTTTCATCCCAAGTGCAGCAGTGGTGCAGGAGCCCATTTCCCTTTCCTCCCCATGCTGCTTTTAGCAGAGATTAGGTCTACCAGGGCATTCACCCATAACAATTCAGCAAATCATAAGCATCAGTGTAGTCTGTAAACCCAGTATTAAAAAAAAATTGGCATGTCATGTTAAACTGACAAATTTTAAAAAATAATGGAGGCTCTAATATTATTTACAGCAGCTTACAAAAATGCACTTATGAGTCAAATTAAAGTGGCCTAAATGTTAAAAAAGCTTTTAGTAATGTACTTACGAAGTAAAAATGTACGATGTGTAAATAATGCCATTACAAAAAATGGCAAGTGTTTGTCTTCCCTGCTTGAATGGTCTCTGTTTCTAGAGACTGTACAGAAAGTAGAGCAGTAAACAGCAGGTCTACCTGCTACTGAAGTCCAGTATCTTCACTTGCCACTTAATTTTCCTCAAAAGCCACTCAGTGGACCAAAAGTGAAAGAAAAGTTAACTTTTCTAGTCGTTTAGGGGGTATCCAACTATGACTAAAGAGACCTTGTAACTCCAGCTACTCAACCAGTCACTTACTGTTTTTAAGTAAACTAACCCCCAAGAAAACAAGTCAAGAAGTAATTCAAAACACAAAGCATGAGTTTATACACTAATCTGCACAGAAGATGTTTGGAGAAAGGTCGTGTATCACTGACTGGATTTGTCCAGCACCATGGCAATGACATCGTATTTATAGTATGTGAAGGCAGTGTGAGACCAGACTCAATGCACCAAGAAGAAAGCAGAAAGGCCCTGCCAAATGAGATGTCAGTAGCTGCACAACTACTCCCAGCCTTCCTTCTTCCAAAGGATGTGGATTTGCATCCCAGCCCTCTGCTTTTCATATAAGCAGCAGAGCTGCTGCCTCAACACTTTCCTCCCTCCTGATCAGCCCCTGCCCCATTAGCTCTTCCAGATGGAAAGCCATCCACAACCTGGAAGCAGAACAGCAGCTTGCTGCTGAGGAATGACCATGGGAAAGAAACACTGTGAAGAAAATCTTGGCTTTAGTGCATTATTAACCTAAAGAGAGAACCAAGCCTCACCTCAGCTATACTCTTTGTAAGAAACTGATGTGTTGAGCTAAAGTACTGTTTGTACTGGATCTTGGACAATCTGAGTTACCCATCTCATCAACTGCTCATCCCCTACCTGGTGTGAGCACAGCTATATAGTCTAGCTTCAGAATACTGATCCACACATACCAATGCAATTCATCTGCTACACTGAAAACAGCATGTTAAGACTTGAAAAGGAAAAACAGAAAGTCAAGAGCATCTGCATTTGCAACAGGAATTGGTACTGGCTGGATTTTAACTGATCCATTTGTCACAACAAAACTCCTTCTGGGCACCAGACTCTTCCTTTCTTAACCCAGTAATATACCTGAGAGCTGACTTTATTTCTGTACATTTTAAGAATCCTATCCAGCTGGGCACTTGTGATACTGTGATGCACAATGAACAGGGACTAGGAATACATGATAGAAGAGAATTAAGTAGTGTATTTATTACCTGTGGCCACTGGCCTCTTGATAATGCCCGCCTGGTTATCTCAGCAACCGTGTTCTTCCGTGAATCAGGGTCTTGACGAGAAACTGCTACAGGCTGAAGGGAACTTAAAATTGCTGTGAAACAGATTTAAAAAAAATTGTCTTATACTAGTGCTTAGAAAACACGTGGGTTGAAGGCTTCCTTGTAGCAAAAACTTATTATTCATATACTAGCAGACAGACTGCACACAAACAACTTTCAAACTAAATTAATAAGAGTGTTATTATTCTCCTCTTTCTGTAAAATGGGAAGTAAGACACAGAAGACATACCCAGCCTGGCAGCTGAGGAGCTTTACAGTAGATATAAGCATGCAAAATTCACCCAACATTCTAATAATATTGCTGTTATTTGTCACTAAGCATTTCCCCACAATTCTATGAAAGTGACCTGACTGTGTCTGCTCAAGCCTAACTCATACAGACTGCACCCAAAATGTAGTTTTAGCCATCCCTTTTCAGTTACAAAGCATGCACAGCTTCTATGTAAATTACAGAAAAAAACCTCCTCATTTAATCAGAAGTCTGCATCAGAATGTGTGGGCCTTTGTGATAGGAAACCTGGCCAAGAATTATCTTCTCTGTCCCAATCCTGTGCTTTTAAGCTAAAATCAATATATTCTCTGTTCATTTCTTTTCTACAAAGACACTTTGCTGTGTTGTCTACTGTATTTATTTCGGGGTTACTGTATGGCCAGCAGAAAGTCTACAGCTGATTCCAGCAATAATGCAAACAGGGATTCTTTTTGTGCCAAAAGGAGGAGAAAATAACAGAAGCATGACTCATCTGATCTTTTCCATTCCCTGCATTTCCTTTTTGAGTAACTCCTCTTTTATTCCTTCCTGGTCTTGCTCCCATTAAAAAAATCCATAACCGTGCCTGCAAGGTTAATCTTATAAATGTGGTGTTTTCCAGACTACTGTAGTTTGGGTCTGTTTTGAAATAACCTTCACTCACATTTGTGGGCCATACTGTTAAAAGACAGCAGTGGAACAGCTACTGCTGGGAGAATTAAAGAGAAAGCTTCCAGCCTGAGTAGCTGCAAAACATGCTTTCAGTACAAAACAAGTTTAAAATGATATTATATTTCATACCTGAAAAGAAACAGCATAATTTCTAGGCATTTTTACCAATTCAGAAAGGTAATGTGTCATAGGGATTTCACTGGAAATAATCTGTCAGTATCTTTGGAACCTATGGAGGTTAAAAGTCTGCCCTTGAATTACTTCAGGAGGTAAATTTTTTTGGCCCCATGTCAAGTTGTTGACTTGTAACTTTTAAATTGTTTTTTATAAATACTTACTGCCAAATATTGGAGTTGACAAATTCTCTGCTCTAGACACTATTGATGGCATTCCAGTTAGGGCACAAATAATGGCATCAAAAAAGCTTGAATGAGGAGCTGCGACAAAGATTGGGGCTTCCGGTAGGCTCGCTACTTTCCCTTTCACTTTAACTTGGAATCCCATCACAAAGTACGCGGTACGAGTCAGGCCGGAGAGGGTTGTCTGGATCATCCTCCTTGGAAACAAAACCACAAAAATATCATCCAGCTTACAGTCAGGATTTATTTTTACTTTAAAAGAAAATCCCCTAACAGATTTCCTAGTTCTAACCAGCACTGGTGTCCCACACAGGGAAGCAATACTACTCACCAGGAGAATGTATGGGTAAAGGGGAAGTGGGGAAGGGGACATTACCTTGTCCTGATGAAAGATAAGGCAATGTACACCACCTTGTGAAACCTTCCTGCCAGGTACACTATTTCTCATGCTGTATTTTATGGCACTGTAGCATAACACTGTTGTGAGGGGAGTAATTCGCAGATTTTGTGTCCTTTCTGTATGAATTTAGGTAACTGATACTGTTCTTTTACTATCAGTTTTAAACAATAAAGATTAAATGACAATGCTGCCTTATTGGAACATTTTCCCACAGCAGGGGACATGTTCCTTTCATGGGACTCTCTGTAACCTTTTGCTCTTAGAATTCACCTCCTGTGTCTCCTCCTCCTCCTGCTGCAGTGCAGTGGCTAGAAGGGAACTTCAGTACTTTGAGGTCAGAAGTGAGCGACTGAAACGCAGAACCCACAGAAGCAGCTGGGGAATACCACTTCAAGGGCAATGCAGCTGAGAGAGCTTTCAAAGCTAATTTTGTCATAGAATCATAGCATAGCAGAAATGACAAAGGTTACACAGGAGCTCAGCCTATGTCATGTTACAAAATACTTGCTTAATGAATTTATTTTCTCAAATATTCCTGTTAGTATTATTACTGAAGTAAGTCCTGGCTTACAGATAGTCTACAAATATTTTAATACAATTTTTTTTTAGCCTCAAGACAACTGAAAATCTACCTATTTATAAAGCTCCACTATTCTAAAATACACTCATTAAAAAATTGCTTCATATAAATGGGTAAAACTGAGGAATCCTCTTCAATCACAAACAGGAGTGAAAGGAAAAAAAGGCTTTAGACCCTAGCTTTGTGTTATTAGGAAAAAAAAAAAAAAGCTTAGTTTTCACAAATATTCGTCACTTTTTTACCTCCTCCATCCTTCCAGTGGCTGAAATCCTCTTCCAGGCTGACAGGAAGTTGCAATTGATGCGACCAGCCAAGCTAGCAGTAAAATAAATGTGATGCATATGGCACGGAGGGGAAGCAAAATAATCCCCTGGAGCACAGACTGGAAAAACAGAGGTGAAAAATCTTAAGAAATGGCATCAACAGAAATGACACTGCTATCTGTAGCTACTTTACAAGGATTTTAAAGTACTACCATTATAGCGTTGTGATTTAGTAAGGAAAGCTTTAATGACTCCAGTGCTCTTACGGGAAGTCATTCACGGTATTTCATTTTCACTTTTGAGTTCCCATTTCAGGTAGAACTGGAATATCAGAGTATTTAAGTTTTTGACTTGGATGTAGCTAGACACAGAGGGTAAACCAAGTTTTCCAGCTCCAGTCTATATTTGGTCCCGGTCTGCAGCACACAACCAGCTCAGATGAGTCTGCACAGCTGACACAAATCTCCACTACAGAGCTTTCTATCACTAGCTGTCTATCTAGAAGTCAAGTGGGATCATAAAGATGACTAATTGTACTCTTGCCCTTTCAAATGACAAATCTTATGTTGAGTCACAATATTGCTACAAGTGATCCTCACTACTGCTTCAGGGAGCCGTGCACACACAACACAACTACTTCCCCTACTTGGGACTTAAGCAAAACCAAGGTTTTAGTTGCCCTAGTTGCAAATAATCCTCAAACATCATCCCCAGCCCTCCCAAAGGAATCTTTAGCTTGCATAGTTTCATGCACAGCTCCAGGAAACAGGTGTATTGGCCCAATGTTGTACCACAGGCAGCTCTGCACAGGGCAAGGCAGGAAGAAATTCTTAATTGCTTTACTCCAGCACATTAGGTTAGAAACTGTATCCTGAAGGCTGGCCTTTATGGTGCAACAAGCACTGTGCAGATTGAGCAAGGCCAGGGCTGGGAGGCAGGTGAGCTGTGTGAGCAGGTCAGAGCCCAGCATTCCTGGAAAACTAGTAAAGAGTTCAATTCCCTTTGGCACTAATCCAGCTCAGCTGCCACTCACTGATGAGGATCAGTTTGTGTGTAAACCTATGCACAGAACAAAACACACCGCAAAAGAACTGTAATAGTGATTTTTAAAAATTTATTTGAGCTGTTTCTTCAAGTCCCTCGAAACTTATCTGAGAGTGTGTCATTGGTCACAGACTGACAGCTCCACCAGTTCAGGCATACAGGAGAAGTTGCTGAAGGAGAGTTAAGTGAGTTTAACATCTACTTGTGAGCTTACTACGTTTTATACTTTACTGTTTTTAAAGAAAATCTAAAATTGAGCAAGTGTTCCTCTCTCAAAATCAACCTTTCTGGTCAGCTCTTTAACAGTGGCCTGTTACTGTACAGAAAAAGCAACGCTTTTTTGGAAGTCAGTTTTACAAAATAATTTGCAGCTTCCTTGAGCTGTGATTATTAACATCACAGTGGATTTTAATTTACCTCTTCTCTTTAAGAAGGAACAAGTGTAGTATATTTGAAAATAAGCATCTTAGTGTATACTTCATCCAATCTTTTGACAGAGTCAGTTGCTTCTAATTTTCCTTTCCCTCCTCACCAAATCCCTTCCATCTTCATGTAATGCCCTCCCACCCTCCTCCTGTCAATATTCAGGAGAGGCTCTGCCATCTGGCTCTAAACCCTCTGACACTGACGAGGATTAAGATGAATTTGGGGACTTCAGGACTCGCTTCTGTGTTACCACAGGCACAGTGACAAAAGACCAAACATGAGAGTGGATACACAGAGTAAATTAAGGTACGCGTGATAAGCAGGTACACTGTGTTGATGTTTATGTTCTGCAAGCACTGCCATACAACATGTTTCCAGGAAGAGATCTGAACACTTAGGTCTGACTAGCTCTTTCTTTTATGTAACAGTTTTGTATAACTAGCTATGGAATTTTAACCATAACTATGGACAACAGGCAACTGCTCTTGATCACAGAAATGAGCATGACAGGTTTGACCCTAGAGATCTGTTCCTCCCACTCACTCTGGTGCCAGTTGTTGCAAATCTGGAAAAGTCAGGCAGGAAGATAAACCAACAAGGACTCCTTGCTTGTCTCCCAAAATCAGATGTGGGGTTTTTTTTTCTCGATGTGCATTTTCTTTTACTAGAATCTATAGTCCAGTTCAACATTTCAGCTGCATTCAGTTATTCAAAATGGGCAGCGTAAACATAAATCAGTGTGGTTTGACTTAAAATAATGTTTTTCTTTATGAAAAAAAAAAAAATATATGTAGTGACCTATAATGAAAAATAAAGGATGCACTAGCAAAAGCAAAAGAATTCCTTCTTCAAAACTTTAATAAATTCATTAATCTATTTTAGGCAGATGCACAGGTGGTACTGATTTGCTGATGCAAGCTATTGGCTTCCTAGGTGACTGTAATGAGGCAGAGTTGGTTTCTGCTCCATCAGCAGCAGAGTAGGGCAAGAGGACAGAAAAGAGAAAGGTCAAGATAGACTAGAAAAGGAAAAGTATAGGAGAAAAACATACAGAAGAAAATACAGTTGTAACTACTGAGTAGGATCAAAGCCATTCCAGTTTCTGTACAGTAATCACAAAGATAGAATTATTCTGAGTCATCCAAAGAATTTTTTCCCATGTACTGAATCACCTGTGTACTTTCTGCTAATTGTGTCTGCAATAACTGCATATCCTGTCACTGCAGTAGTCCTGGCAGTCCAGGCCCCGCTCCCATTGCTGACAGACCCTTGATCAATAGATGGGATTATACTTCCACTGATGGCACGAACCTGGAAAGTGGAAAAGCAGGTCTATCAGAAAGCCACAGAATTCCATTAGAAATTCTGTTCAGCTGCTGTCAAATTACCCAGGAAGCAGCAGCAGAGCAGGCTGGGGACCCGAATGAAGCCCAACTCCCACTGAAATACTTTGACATCTGAAGATGTGATCAGATGGACTGTCCCCCACAGCAGGACACAGGGCAAGACTGTGTTCCATGAGCATCCAGAGGATGTCAAGGCTCTGCCAGGCAGTCCAGCTGCTTGCTTCCAAGCATGGGGTTTAAAGTACCGCTTTTAGCATGCTGGTTGTGCTATTACATAGTTAACCACTGCAGAAGTCCACTGAACATCTCTTCTGAATAAGCTGCAATCCAGTAATGACTTAACTAGAATTTGTGCTTTGCACTTGCAGGTGCTCTTGCAGGACAGCAAGTGAGCAATCAGGAACAAAAGAACTAAAACTAAGCCCCAGGAAAAATCTCAACAATGAATTGCAGCCAACTTCAATTAGAGGATGGAAACCAGAAGTATTTGACAACTGTTTTAAAATCTTGTTTGGCACATGAAGATGTTTAGTACAGCACAGCTGATCATTGCTTTGCACATTAGAAAGAATGACAAAAATCTCATTGGCTTGTAAACTATTAGCAAGGACTGGCAAGAAACTGTAAAATCTTCTCATTCCACTTTTCAGTCTGGATGTTTATATATTTAAAGCTGAATGAAATGCAAACAGCTACCCTGTCTCAGTTACAAGCTCCATTCATCAGGCACACAGCAGCCTTTACATTCCAGGTCCCCAACATATGTAAATCGTGCTGTGGACTCCCAAAGAGGGTTTTGAAATCATATGTTTGTATTGGTGTATGTTAAAGGAATAATACAGAATGGGGGGACGTAACAAGACAATACTTTAACATGCAAGAATGGAGAAACACTACACTTGACATGAATGGAAAGAGAAGGGAAACTTCCCTTTTCTGAAGTCTATAGTAACACTGTCTGGTAAGGCCTTGATTCCCAGCAGGTCTGACTGGCAGTGCTGAGCGAGAGAGGAGCAGAGGTTTACAGGACAAAGCAATCAGTAGGAAGTATCCTAGACCTTATGACCATAGTGGGAAAAGAACAGAACAGAAACCACAATACAAAAAAAGGTTCTCTCTTGTGTGTGTTTTTGCTTTACAACTCTTGTGTGTGTTTTGCTCCTCAGCTCACTAGCACCAGGCCCTGACCCAGATGGGTGCTTTTCATTCCAGGTGCATTACGGAGTTTTGTATGGAATGTATCTTGTATCCAAGCCTTTCTCCTGAAGGAAAAAAGCAGGATATATTATTATAGCTAAAATGGTAATAGTAACTTAAAAATGCAAGCTTTTGTTTTAAATCTTGTGTTAAAAGTTTTGAGTTTGAAGTCAATAAGTGTCTGTTTGTGCGTTGAGCAAGCATGCAGCTTGTGGACTGTGAAAGGCTGAAGAACTTAATTTCAAAAAACAGTGACTTTTTTATGCTGATCACCCTTTGCATCTTTGACCGTTTACATAACTTCTTCGTGTATCTGCTCTCTGGATTACATCAGGAAGCAAACTATGCCGTACAGGGGAAGGAAATGTTCTCACTAGAAGCCAGTTCCCGGCAAAGCCAGGAGCTGTAGATGTGGAACAGAGTCGGGGCTGCTGCTCTCTCCTGCGGGCGCGGCGCGAGGGCACGGGCGGCGCTGGGCAGGCCGGGCCCCGCAGCCCCGGCT
>NW_008239324.1:7516952-7525767 GCF_000691975.1 Corvus brachyrhynchos
CTGGGGTCCCTGTCCCCGCAGCCCTGCCCTTGCCCTGCCCCGCGCTGGCCAGGGCTGTGTGCGCTGCAGACAGCGCAGCTGAGCCGCGCTCGCTGGGTGCGATCGCAGGGCGATGTTCATAAGCACTGGGGAGCAATGCGGGCTCCCAGTTATCTGAGGGGGGAGAGGGGCAAGCGCAGTCATGGCACACGGCAGAGGTCGTTCCTAGGAGAATAGTGCATTTTCACCACTGCATAAGGCTGGTACAGTAATTCTGGTTGTGAGATTTACAGATCCGCTGCAGCCTTTCTTTGCGCGCCGGATGCCCGTGGGATCCCCGCACGCCTGCCCTGAGGGATGCTCCAGGAGCAGCTCTAAAACGCCGTTCTCCGGCACCTTCTGCCGGCCTGCCTGGCGGTGTAAATGCCGCTGCTGCTGGTTTCAACCCAAGAGGAAGTTCCACCCTGACCCATATTCAGGAAGCCGGCTTTTGGGTTCTCACAGAAATCCTGTCCACTGGTGGGGCTGAGCCGCCAGTCTGTCTGTGCAGCAAGTGCTGGGCTCCGGCCACTGGCCTCTTGCGTGACATTGGTTCAAACACTTTGTTCTGCTATGGTGCTTTTCCATTTCTCCACAAAAATATTGGTACTTCCTGGTACAACAGTTGTCTGTAGGTTGCTGGACTGTTCATGTTGCTGCAATGAAACTAATTATAAATGTCACATAGTTCAGTTCCCACTTTGACGTCTCTGCTTCCACAAAGATACCATCAGCATTCATAAAACTTAATTATTATAAAACTATTATTTGTGTTTTGCAACTGCAGGTGCTTGAGGAGTCGTCATAATGATATATTTGGACTAACTGAAGCCTGCCTATGATGGAAGCTTGATGAGCGTAGGATTTCTCTTGGCTGGTTTCCAGGATTTCCTTGTGATAGCCAGTCCTTGAAACCAGCACTGTCCTCTGAGAAAGCCCAGAGCTGTGAACAAACTGGATCAGCACAATCATAAGAGAAAGTAAGGCTGGGGGGAGCTCCAGAGGAGAATGATCAATTCTACTTCCATCACTCTTGGCAGACGATTTTACAAGCTCTTTTTAAAACCTCATGACTTCCCTAGCTGATCCTTTCCAGCACTTCCTTGGTAAAGTCTTGGAATGATTTTTTTCTGTATCTGAGAAGAATCTCTCTCATTGCAGATGATATCCATCCTCAGTGGATGTGAGAACTGTTCCCTTTCCTCTCTGCAGCTAGTTTTTGCACACTTGTGTAGTGTTACGATTCTCTTATGCTTGCACCATGCTAATGTTCCTAGATTTTCTCTCCCTGGTCATAGTTTCTACATATCTGAGCATTCTTAAAGCTTTCCTCTGGCTTTTCCCCAGTGAATCCACATCTTTCTTGAGGTACCCAAACTGGAAATACTACTGCTAGGAGAACTGACCAGTGCAACTGAGTGGGCAGGAAGGATTAATTTGTGTCTGACAAATTATATTATTATATCACTATATACTAATGTCCGGGGTTTTTTTGTCACTAGCCTGATCCCATGACTCACACTGTGGCTTTGCAGACATGATGCTTTTCATATGTAGATTAATGATTCTGGTGACTTGTACATTTGTTAAAAACAACAATATTGATTATAAACTTTTTGCTCTTCTAAGCCTGATTAGCCATAGCACCATTTAAAAGGCTTAACATCACAAGTACCAAAATACAAGCACAGTGAAAAAAACGCTTCAATGTTCAGAACATGTGTGAAGGTGCAACTATATGTAAACCTTTGGCTAAATTGGAGTCAGCATCTCTTTTGAATAATAATTCCTTTCTAGTCTATGAATCTGTGGTAAATTGAATCTGGATCAATGGAGCACTAACATAAAACACCACCAAGCTTTTGCAAAGCTGGTATCTGGAATCTTTCTTTCACCAAAAGCTTCATACAGTGCTGAAGATGGACATCAAGGGAATAGTAGCGTTAGCTTACTACTCATTATTTTTCTAGGTTGAAGCTACAGCTTTAGTTCTTCAGGTCACTAGGACAATGTATGTTTTTCCTCAAGAGTTTACCCTATACCTTGATTCTGCTTAAAAACTGTAGAAAAGTGGTTCTGGAGCAGGTGTAGCTTCTGTATACAATCCAAATGAATCATGAAAACCCAGTACACATTTCCATAGTGTATGACAGGATTTTTTCTCTCTCATAAACAGACACAGCTTTAT
This sequence comes from Corvus brachyrhynchos, assembly GCF_000691975.1. NCBI lineage: Eukaryota > Metazoa > Chordata > Aves > Passeriformes > Corvidae > Corvus > Corvus brachyrhynchos. The sequence goes on from NW_008239324.1 coordinate 7,519,159, forward strand.
AGTGTTTAATATAAATTGTATATATACAGTTTTAAATGGACTAAGACATTTGTCTTATTGTAGCTGCCTTTGGGACAGTTTACTCTCTTCCTCATTTTTGTGTAAATATACTCCAGCTTACCTTCTTATCATAAAATGTGCGGTAGGCAAAAGCATATACTGCAGAATATGAAATATTTGCAAACATTTTTTTAAACTCTTCTGTCAGTAATTCCTAATCTGAACCAGAGTCTAAAAGAAGTTGCCCTTTTTAACATTTATCTGTTTAACTCTTTTGATCAGGGCTGTTGTTTTACCTTTATAAAAAATGTGTACGAAAGCATTTTTGATACAGAAATTGAAAACCTGCTCGGGTTTGACCTGCTCCCTGCTGGTGTCTGACAAAAATCTGCCATCTCCTGGCCCGGCCGTGTAATGCTGCTGCACACAGCAGTTGGGGAGCATCTGTTCACTGCTTGTAAGAAAAACAACTTCTCTCAAGGACTAGCTAAAAACCTTCTTTGTGCAAGGTGCTATTCTGATTTTCCAGTTTCTTTCTGTGGTACTAAATGTGAAGTACTTGTGAGTAATGGGTACGAGGACAGCAATAGATTGCTGTGTGTTTCTGTTGTCAATTTAATAACTTCTTGCTTGCTTGCTTGCTTTCTGGCTTTCTGGCATTCTTTCTGGCTTGCTTGCTTTCTTGCTTGCTTGCTGTCTAGGCCATGGTCCCCTAATGCCAGTTCAGTTTGTGCCTCCCTCCTGGAACAATGTCTACTAACAGCCTCCTAAGTGCCCATCTGGGCCCAGCTGACAACACAGTTCTCTCCAGCAATCAGGGCAGCCAGAAAGTGTAATACAAGTCACATGAAATTTGTCTTTCTCCACCTGGGATAGTCTTCCAACATTATCCTGGTAAGCTGTGTATCCTCAAAGGTCTTTATGCCCTGACCATGCAACATACAACCTCAGTCTCATGCTACGTAAATGGCACTGTGGTAAGAACACAAGGTGGAATTCATTAGGGTTCTGTCAATCCATTTCAGTCTCCTGCGAATCCAGCTCTGCACGTCCCTTGGTAGAATTCACAGGTTTAGTGAGACTTCAAGCAAGGAAGGCAGTTCTGGACTGTTCATTTCACAGTGCTCAGGCACTTGGGGACTGGAGGAGGTGCTGACTTGCATGCATGCACCCATCCAAGCAGGCACACATGGGGCATGCATATATACACAAACCCAGACATACCTTTTCTTTTCTTCTAAGACATATGCAGAGATAGATGTATCTTGGAGTTTCCATTTAATGTTAAATAGAATTGAAACACCCCTAAAGCTAATCTTTCTCTTGGGTATTCCTAGATGTTTTCTCTTACAGACATTCGTTTCTCTGCCTCTGTCCCTTCTTCCTTAAATGTTAGACTTTCTATGTTTGTGTTATGTCCCTTATATTGATGCACATAAGATTCACAGTGTTTGCTTGGTAAGTTTTCAAATGCTTCATTCAATTTGAGAGTTGTTTCTAGCTGTTTTTATCAGAGAGAAGTTGCTGTCCCCAGTGTGTTAATCATGCCAGCCCATAAGTGCAGGTAAAAGAGTCCTAGTGTGCTGCAGCAAAGAGGAAAACTTCACACTGAAAGTTCCCTGAAGCTTCTTCTGCTGAATTCCCTTCTCTTTGCAATGCTTAATGGACATAAGGCTAATAAATCAGAGGCAAGAACTTAATAGCTTCATTTAGCAAGTCATACCTGATAATGACCTCTGCAAAGGGAGGCACTTGAGGAAATGCTTAGCTTGCGTGGAGTAGGTAGGACTTGCTTAGATTTTTGGTCCTAGACAGGCAGATAGATTGCTGAGGCAGCTCTGATAACAACTTAGGAAAAAATAGCATTGGCTCTTGCTGATGCTGAGCGAAAATAAAGGTGGTATTATCTCAGGGAGTCCATTGGGTATGTCCCCTTGGAGAATCCTCCTTCCTCACCTGAGCTAGCTGCAGAACTAGACAACTTGACAAGAATTTCTCTTCTGTTCCTCTGGGTAAGGAAAGCTCTAGACTGATGATGGGGCATCTCCAACTCCCAGTGCTCTCAAACTGGCACCTTCCCTGATTATTGAATTCACTTGAAAAAAACAAAAGAAAAAAGTAGATTTACAAGAAAAAAGAGAGACTCCAGTGATTTGTGTGAGAATGAGATATAAAATTAACAGTTGGGGTTTTTTTCCTTTGAACTGAACCCAGGAGCCTCAGTAAAGTTTACTCTATTTAAAGCATTAATTAGGGAGCTGACTGTACATAAAGATAAAACAGAACTCTTAAAAAAGTCTCTGGGGACTCCAAAAAACCCAGGTTTGTCTACATGAGGCAAAAGAATTTTAATTAGCAGCAACTGAATAGAAGTGAACTGATATGAGCAACAAAAAGAGAATTTATCCCACAATGTATTCAGAGAACATAATTGAATGTTCATTAGCTAAGAGTTATATACTGACTGTTAATGAGCAGAAATGAATATGTATTATTTCTTATTAAGCTGGAAATGTATGGAACTAATTGCATTTAAATATAGTAGCTATAAAGCTGTGTTTAATAACAGTCACTACTAAGAAGAGGAAAGACATAGGTGAATTTATATTCTTTACTGCAGTATCATTTTAAATATTTATTATGCTAAGTGGTATTAATACATAGCTTTTCAGGGAAATGGTTATTATGTTGTGCTAGTAGGACTCGGTGATGCCTTCATTTGTATAGGATTTATGCTTGCTTTATTTTAAATTAGGGAAGGCAGCACAAACAAACAGAAGCTCTCAGATTCCTCTAAGACAGTGTTATTATTGCTTCTCAGGGTGAGGGTCCTCTGTTACTCGTGATCAAATGACACTTGGCTTCTTGATACCGTGCCTTGACAATAATCTCAGGAGAGAGTTTTGGTAAGGTTTCTTAGTTGCAGATGTACGGGAGAGAGCCATCTTGTTATTAGGTGTGGTGACAGAAGACCAGAATGAATTTGTATTAACACACAGGGTGTGCTGTGCATGCACTCAGGAAGGGCCCGTGCCTGCCTGGGAGAGCCTGTGGTTATGTGGTTATATCCTAGGCTGAGCCTGAGAGGAAACTGGTAGGGCATGGTCACACTCTGATGAGGAACGTAGGGAAGTGTGTGGGAGTGGGCAGTCGCAGAGTTGTTTAGGTTGGAGGGGTTGCCTTTGGAGCATTTAGTTAGTGAAGAAGGGAAGGGTAGAAGGAAGGGATGATGCAGCTGCCCATACTTAGGGCAGGGTGTGAAATGGAAACCCTGGTGTCCAGCAGCTCCTTGGCTTTGGAGTTTTGTCAGATGAGGGCGGGGGGGGTGACTTTCCCTGAATGTTTTATGGCTTTTGCCATGATTGCAATGGTCTCTTGGGAAAGGAGAGGGACAGGAGACAGAGAGGAAGAAGGAGAGGAGCAGTGACACCCTGAGTGGGTGCAGAGCAACAGGGAAGAAAGGAGTACCACAAAGAGGAAGTTCTGTAAAAATAACTCAGTAGAAGTGTGATGGCTTCCCAGTGTTGAGTTAGCCTGTTTTCTTTGGAACTGCTGTGGAGTGCTGGACCAAAACACACCTGCTCCTGACTGCAAACATCACTGGCCTCTGCAAACAAATTTGGATTTACACCCACGGTTATTCTTTGTAGTTAAAAGGCCACATCTTCTGCATGGCAAAAATAGGTGTTTTCATCCTCCTGCTCCATTTGAAATTGAAGGATGTTTTGGGGTTGCAATCAGGGAGCGTTAACACACCTTTGAGCTAGTCTGTGCATCTGACATCAGTGCTTTAGGCAGTGATTTTGTGGAATTTAGATTACTGTCTTCCTGCTTACATAGAAAAATATCTTGCTTGTTCTGATTTGAATTAGAATTATTTTTAATTTTGCAATTTATCCTTTTCTGATAAAATTATTATACATTATTGCAGTAACCAGCGGTCCTATCTTTTTAGTAATCTGAATTTCTGTTTTCTAATTATACAGCTTTGTTTTTACTACAGGATTGTTTAGTAGCAGCAACAACTGCACGTTCACTTTCAGGAAGATTGTAACTTTTCCTCTATTCACAAGAGGGCGATAAATCCCCAGTCATCTTTATGCAGCCTCTAGTAAGTGTTCAGTACCTCACTGCAAAATGTCATAAAGACCAGCTTGCTGTCAGAAAACTGATATATATGTATATGATCTGTATAAAATATTGTGATGTCTTTTGTTTTGGTTTATGGGAAGTTTAAGCTATGCTCTGTTTATTTCATGCCACTGCAGATCCTACCATGAGTAGAAACTAGGTGTCGAAAAGTTATTTATAATATCTCTCCCCCCCCAGTATTTTCTTCATGGTACACATACAGGTATTAAATTCAGACAAATGTCAAGCACAGAATAAAAAAGTGATTTTGAACACAGCATTCAGGAGAATTTCCCATAGCCTAAACATTCTGTATGTTTATTTTTTCCTCATAATGAAACTTTCTTTGGTAACCAGAACCTTCCGTTTCTTAACTTTAATCTTTCTCTTGAATTGAAGTATCTATTGTCTTGAACCTCCCCTTTAAATACAATGTTATTTCATTTAAATACAAGCCTTTTTGTGGTGATAATATCACTATGGAGAGCTGCCGTAAGAACTGTGATTTCTCTATTTGCGTTGACAGTTTTGTAGTTTATTAACATGCTATTACATTTCCAATATTTATATTTCTTCACTTTCATATCCACTATCTCTTTTAAATAGATCTGTTTCAGATTGTATAATAAGAATGATTTCAGGAGTCTTACATGGAATAAGGAGTAAGAAAAAAGAACAACTGGTTCAGTGTACTAAATTTTATGTCTCTCTTGATGTTATCTGAGTTCATTCCAGCTCCTGTGTTTGAAGGAACTGGATTTCTTTCAGCTCTAAAGCTCCATGACCCAGCCCATGCAATTTTTAAGCTGTCAGTATTAGAACAAATTCTTAATAATTTACAGGGTAGTATGGCCTCTGAAGAATGCTTTCACTCTGTATCTTAATATGAAAAATAAATAAATGCCGAAAGTCTCTAGTAACGCACTGAGGCATTTGCTCAGTGTGTTAGTACAGCATCCAACTGAGTTTAAGAGCATCAACTACTGTGACATCTTCAAATAATAAGACAAGTCCATGACTCTTGAGGTTCCTTCTGCAATCTCAGTGGAGTTCTGGGGCTGTCTCAGATACCTGAGACAAAAACACCTTTATATTGTCTTTCAACAACTTCAGCTGTCTTTGGTTGCAGAGACTCAGTCTTGCCTGGCCACTTGCCCGGTTGTTGATTACCTCAGGCCTGCAGTACGAAGGAGCTGTTAGAAATGAGGGCTACTGATAGCTTATTTATTTTGATATTATCTTGCCTGTAGCAACCTTCACAATTCACCTCCACCCCTCCTCCAGTGATGCCTGCAGGGGCTGCACCAGCACAAGGGCAGAGCTGTCCTTGAGCACAGCACTGGCTGTGTGCTCTGGCAACTGTGATGCAAACAGGAGCAGGACTGGGTAACAGGCACAGCTGGGGAGAGATGAAGATAGGAGCTTTGGGAAGAAAAATTTGCCCTGCTTAAGAAATTAAGAGTCTGCCCCGTCCCTTTCCTAATCACCAGATGAGGTTTATGGCCTCTTCACTGTTTTTTTAAATCAACTCCAAAACCAGGGTGTTTTAATGGGTGTCTTACAGTCAGCAGTTCCCAGGTTGGGAGCGCCATTGTAAACACAAGCTCCTTCACAGATATTCTCTCAGTACAGCCAGGCATTTTGGCTATTTTAGTAAAGACCAAAATTATATAACAAGCCCATGTGACTGTGTCTGTTGGTTTACTCTCAGCTTTCCTCCGGACAGCAGCAGAGTTCTGTGTGCTTCATTAGTGTCTCCTGACTGCTTTGGCAGATGCAGCCCTGGCTCTGCTGTGCATCTGGGGGTATGAGAATCTTAACAGGGCACATTCAATTGTAAATATAATCTGCCTTACGCTAATGTATAACTCGTGTGTTTCCAGCTAAGGAAAACAAACTCTTCTTACCACAAAAATGTGCCCTCCAGAACTCCATCCATATGTCAGAAAGATACTTAAGTCATATTTTTGTCATATTATTTAAAGTTTTAAGTACACCACAATAGTAGGAGAGTAAGTATGCAGGTGGGTCAATTCTTTTTTTATATAATTTCAAGAAATAAAGAGGAGTTGAAAGTGAACAAGCAAGAGTAAATGAGGCATTTCCAACCAACCCACTAACTGTGACTCAGCTGAGGTATCTGATGAGAGTAAGAACTTGGTAACTAGAATTAAGGGGGGAGTGGAAGGCATGCCATAAGCCTTTTTTATTTAGCAACTGGAGGAAGATTTCTCCTACCTATTCCTTCTGTAGTGGTAACAGGTATGTGCTTTATTCAAATCTGTTTCTGCTTTTTTAAGTGCTAACACTGAAGCCATCCCAATGCTATTAATATGACAGGTGTGGCTGCAAGATTGTTAAAGAGAGCAGGAAAATTCAGGTGTGTGAGCTCAGTTAATGCTAATATAATCTGCCCTGAGCCACACTGCATTTTCAAATGTTGAAAATGAGGATACTGGGTAATTTAAAGCAAGACTA
>NW_008239324.1:7525831-7570913 GCF_000691975.1 Corvus brachyrhynchos
TGTTTAGCAGTCAGGACCCTTGAACACCACAGCAGTGTCTCTTCTGCACAGGTACTCATAAAATAAGGTTGATCTGACATAGAGACCAGCCTAGAAATTTGCTATGAAGCCCAAAGCAGAGATTTATTATGAGCTTTGGAGTACAGGTTAAAAGAAATATTTTTCTAGAGAAAAAGGGCAGGAAGGATGGAAACAATGAGTCTTGCAAAAAAAAAAGGAGCGAATACTATAACTTGGCAGTTTTCAGAGATGTGCTGCTAGTTGTGCCTGAAGAATAAACATTCTGCTTTTTCTGCTGACTGTAGCCAAAGTCTGTGGCCAGCCAAAAGGCAGAGGAAGCTCTGAGGAAGTGTGTGCGTGTAACAGGGACATTTCAGATGCTGATTGCAGGTGCTTTGCCCAAGCTTTTCATTCCATATTTCAAAGAAGGTTTGAGTCTGGAAATGTGCTGTGGGGTTAGAAACACTGCCTAAGGTCTACCCAGCTGGCTTGGAGAAGCTTTTGGACACTGATATGTGAGACAGGCTCAACAAACTGAGATTGGGCCCTTAAACAGTAAAAATAACCTCTTTTTCTTCTGTGGAATCAGATCACAGATGTGGATGTTAACAAAGGATTATGGAGCTGTAGCTCAGTTCTCATAAAGAGAAATGGTGATTAGTTACAGAGACTTGTGAGCTTCCTTCCCAGCAGCAGAGGGGCATGGACCCGAAGGGGCTGGGTGTTGGAATTTCACCCACGCTTCACTGGGCAAACGACAGCAACTCCGTGCTGGTTTTCCAGTCTGTAATATGAAGTGGTTATCTTACTGAAGGGATTGAAAGGCATAATCAGTTGTAAAATGTATTGAAACAGAAAGTGCTATCTCAGTGCAAAGTGGCTTTATCTACTGCTGCACACCCAAAGGATTTACTTTTGAGGTGGAGACACATTTCTTAATGCCTGTGATGTGTACCGAGACAATTGGAAATAATAAAGCCTTGGGGTAGTGGTGTTGGAACCTTGTTCTTATTGAGGTCACTGGCAAGTCCACAGCAGGAAGAGGATCAGGCTGCTTTATCAAGAGGCATTAGGTAAACACAAGGCTTTCCAAGACTAAGGATCTGGGATTTTTGGAAAGCTAAATTGTGCAGTGCCAGTCCTCGCCTTGGTAGTCCAACTGTATAGTGTAGAAATTTTGTCAGTTAATTACTCAGAGATTTATTAACTTGAAATTTTAAGGAAACTGCTAGCTTCATTGCTGTCTGCAAACAAAACATGTAGAGTGAAGAAGGTTTGTATACCCTAGGCATTTTGGCAGAAAGTGAACATAAAATGTGTTAATTTAACAGAGGACAGTAATTCAAAAGGATGTGTGCCAGTAAAATAGTTCATATAGCCCATGAAAGAACTTAGAAATAAACACAGTGCACCACTGTTGTGGAAACTGAAAAGTTACAATAGATGGGGAGAAACCAACAGAAAAAGAAATAGAAAAATCTCCACAAACACAAACTAAAAAAAAACCTTGTGGAGATTTACCCCAATGTAAATAGTTGAAAATGTATTGATATTTGGGAGATGCCTGTGACAGTTATGAACTTAAACAAGAAGGATGGCATTTTCTCTGAAGAATTTCAGTATGTATAGTTCTGCAAACAATTTATATATCAAAGCAGTCACCAAATGGGCTGGAGAGGCAGAGCAACAAATCATTTCCAGAAACTGCCATTATCAGAATTTAGAAGTAGTGGTAATCTCAGTGTTGTTACAAAAGTGAATATTAATGTCTGTATTTTAAATAAAATCTGATTTTGATTTTATTATGGGGCCTTAGAACTCCTTGGAAATGGTCTTGGAAAATTGTGCTGTAGTCATGTCAGTTGGAGTCTTTTGACATATAAATGACAGAAATCTGGGAAGTTTTCTAAACTACATGTACTGTCTTGTTAAATCACAGTGCAGTGTTTCATCTGACCATTGAAGACATGTATAGTAAGCAGAGTTAACAGGCAGATGCACAGGTGACTTTCTTATTAAAAACCAGAATATCCCATATTTATTTCTGATGTTTTTCTAAAGAATTTGTGCTCCCACATGATTTTATGCTTTTGCATTCATTTCTTGTTTTGGAAAGGAAGTTCTTTTAATAATGTTTAGCATCAACCTCTTCCACCTGTGCAATTTGCTGCTCTGATAAAAGTGCTGTTCCCCTGCAAAAGCTTATAACGTGCTGTATGAAATGTCAGGAATGATAAAGCAAAACCAAGAACCTCTGAAAGAAAATGTACTGCCATGAATATCTGAAATCTACTGAACCACTGCTTTTATTGTATTTAAATTTCAATAAACACTTTTCTTAAGAGCTTGTGCTTCAGTAGGCAGAGAGATGTGTTTTCCATGTAAATAGCAGTGTTTGCCTTTTCTTTAAAAACTGTTTTCCACTGCAGTAGTAAATCCTACAAGCAAACTAAAACACAGTTTAGGCCATGAGATACGGAATAAAATCTCTGAAACTTCTCTCTGTGCTTGCTGGGTTGCCAGTTGTGGCCATCCAGCAAGAGTGCCTTAGAGAACTGATTTTCACTATGTTTTTATGTATGTTCAAGTTTTGAAAATAAGAGAGAAGGGAGGAAGCCAAAACCCATGAAAGGGTGCTAATAAGCTCATTTTGCCTCTTCGTTGTTTTATGCCTTGCCCCAGATTTTATAGCTTCACTCTCAACAGAGATGGTAGGGCACAGGATTTATTTCTGAGCGCTTACCACTCTTTAGTAGAAGGCATTTACGTTTTTCCATAAGAATGCTTTCTAGTTGTATCTTCCTTGATAGCATTTTTATCCACTTACCTTACCCTGAGGTATACCTTAGAAGGCTGCTCAGAGGTTGGCAGGGGTTAGTGTAACCATTAATGCATTAAAGTTGGCTGTTGGAGGTGTTAATGCTTTGCTGGCAGTTGTGTTTCAGAGCTGCTGTCTCTTATGTCAAAGGACTTCCTTACCTTAATGCCAGACCAGCACTGTCCTTGACTGAAGTCTTCCTCAGTAATTCTACCAACTCTCCCAGTCACCACTTTTAGTTTCCCAAGATATCAGGCTTAAAGTCTTGAAAGTTTGAAGATGTATCTGTAACTGTTTTTACAAATGTCTGCAAATATTACTGATTTTCCTGAGTAGTCATTTCAGCAAGTTTCCTTTGCATCTCTTAGGGGCCAGTTTAGGAACCAAGCAGGAAGCAAGTGAAAAGGGTAGATTGTAACAGGACTAGTTTGTGACTCCATCCTATGCAGAAATACCCCTTGACTATTTTCAGAATGAAAGGCAGAGTCTCCAGTTTTATATTCTGCTTACGCTTTTGTACTGCTCTTTTCCACGTCACTGGAGAGCTTTTGCATAGTTTTTTCAGGCAAGAGAACTTTATCTGTCATGCAGAGCTTTCTCTTTCTCTTCTCCTTTTTTCTCAAGAGGATCGCTGCAAGGGACTTGTACAGTAACAGTAGTGCTACCTGAATTACATTAAGTGATGTGATTGTTTAGCTTTGCATGCACTAGAAGAAGGCTGAAGTTGCAGTGCTCTTAAATCTGCTTACGGTTTATTTGGTGAGGTTGGATTTGTTCTCAAGCGGGTTTAGGTACATTTCTCTCTGGCTGAAACTGAAATGCCTACCCATGAAAGCAAAGTTGCTTGCTTTAACACAGAGCTAGGGCACATCTCCCATGGAGATAATGTCATGGAAGAAAGTAGTTTAATGGTGGAAGAATGGAAACATTGGAGAACTCTTTGCTTTTTTTGAGATTTTATCTTCCTGTTCTCTGTCCCAAAGTAAATGTTCTGTCTTTGCACAAGTAAACTGAATTGGATGTCAAGGCCTCTGAATATCCTTAGATAGCTTAAAACAAACAGACTGTCATAGCATGGTTGAGCACAAAGTTTGTGGCTGAGTTTAAAAGTACCTGAGGGGAGAATAAACATGTTTAAAGAACTTTGAGATAAAAGGCTGGGGATTTTAGCATGCACAGTTGTGCATGAAGCCTGTTGTGCTTCATTAAAGCAATGTAAAGGATTACTGATGTCCTGTGACATGGTCTAATCAAATGCCACTGGGCAGAGCTTTGGTACAGCAAGTGCTGAAGTCTTATTGAAATCCAGAAAAAGCTAATTGCTGTTTTGGGCCGCACAGTTGCACTCTGGGTTGATTGGCTTACCCATTTGGGAATGCCTTATGTAATAGGGTAAAACATACTGCCACAGGTGCAGAAGTTCTTATCATGTTTTCTGGATAGAAGTCCCATAAATAATTGTGTAATTTCTGTCAGTAATGCCGTATACTGGGTACTCTGATCTTGTCTTTCTGAAAGGGAGGCTGTATTCTGTTATTCCTACACCTCCTACAAAGGCAGTCAGGACCCCAGTGAGATTCTTTGGTGCTGCTGGCTTTTGGGCTGGCACTAGGAGTGTACTACTAGCAGTCCATAATTACACCAAAATGAAGAAGCTCCATAATTATGAGTACAGTCATGCTTTCTTTTACTCTGCCCTGCCTGTTGTTGGCCATACAAATCTTCCAAGGGGGAGGGATTAGCAGATGCCTGTGGTTGCTCTGCAGTTCTTCAGAGAAGGTGACGTTCTGAATCTGGTGCCTCTTCCTATGCCAGCTGACTCCCCAGCTCCACAACAAACTCCTCAGCTTACAGAAGTGTCCCATAGGTTAATTAGTTCATGTGTATAGCATATCTTGATGTAGAAAGTGTTGTTATTATTACTTAAAACTCTTGAACAACCTCTTGATAAAGAGATAGAAGAGTTTTAATTGCAAAAAATGTGTATCCTGAGAATAATAATCCCATTTTCTGAATTCCAGTGACTTTTTCTTCATGGTTTCCTGTTACCATTAAGTTGACTTTAAAGAACATATAATTTTAAAATATTTTTTTAAAATTTAGAATGGAAGTTGCCTGACATTAAAATATTTAGATTTATTCTGATTTTACTTTTAATTGCATACAGCACTGCTTTGACTGAAAATATTTAGACTGAGGAAGCCTGTGCCAATAGGCTGTATTTGTATTTTTGCTTAGCTCTTCAGGAAATTCCTTGTCTGTCTCTGTTGCTTGGCTATAATGTGCTTAATGAAAACGGTTTTTGTTGTTTTTTAGAGTAAATGTGGTACAGAAACTTGGGAAAAAAATGCTGCTGCCTTCACAAATAATTCTAAGAAAAAGGAAGTATAAATCAACTTATATGTAAGTTTATTGCATTGCTTTGTGTCAGAAGCCTTGGACAGGTTAGAAGTAGTTTTTGCTGTGGGCAAATGATGTAACTGGTAAAATGAACGTGTGTTACTATGGAGTAATTCATAGTCTGTCTGTTTTAAAGTTCTGCATTTCACTGTCTGTGGATCACATGCAACACTGCAAGTTGATGAAAACAAGAGCTTTTTCCTTCTTCCTCTAATGAGGAGTCCTTTAATTGGCTCTGAGTCTTACTGGAACTTAACAAGTCCAGACCACAAACGTGTCCTGAAAAGATGGACACAGTAATATCATGGATACACTTAAAAAAAAAAAAAATTAATAGCTGTGTTACTTAATTTATTCTAATTTAACTTCTGAAAATGGGAATTTAACCTTCTTAAATACTTTGCTTCTAGGACCAAGTAGTTCTAGCTTCCGCTTAGGGCACTAGAGTTAGCCTGAGTTAGTGAATATTATAAAACAAAGTTTCCATCAATGAACAAACCTGAAGCATGTTTTCAAAAACACATCTGCAGTCAATAATCTTGAAGAGTAAAGAGTGTTTTGGACAAATTCGTTGAAAGCATATTCTATACTGGATATGAAATTCTTGTGCATATGTATAAACAGTGCCATTCCTGGGCTCTGGAGGTCTGATACAGGGCTTTGGAGAGACACTTGGATACCAGGGTTTGTATGTTTGCACATAGTTGGTAAACAGCATGATTTGGAACCCAGTCATGTCCTGTGGTTTCCTCATATCCTTCATGTTGGATGAAAAATAAGCTGTCATTCATGGCATTGTGGAAACGGAACTACTTAAGGAGACAGTCATTGAATGTGGTAAATTTTCCGTTGTTTATAGCCCTTAAATCAAGGGTAAAAGTGACGGGGATCAATGTAGTAATCAGTGGTTGGAATCTGAGGGGACGTTTAAGGAGAAGAGGCTAAATTATCACAATGCTCCTTCAAAAGTAAAAGCTACAAAAGCACTACTGAGCACATGCAAAATCAGAATTTTAGGTACCATGTTTATGTTGAAAAGAGTATCTATTATTCTAAAACACTCTGAGGGGGGAGGAGGGGCCTTCACTTTAACCCTTCCTTCCCCAAACAGCATGAATGCTGAGCTATTTTAAAGTGTCTTGCAAATAGGAAGAAAAGAACATTCCTTCTTTATCCACAATACAAAGCTGTTGTGTTTATCTCCAGGTCAATGTTTTTTGCTACTAGTACTACTACTACTCCTCCTCCTCCTCATGTTGTGATAAACTGAAAGTGTGTTTATGAATAGCCATCAGTACTATGATACAGATAAAACCTGTTCATGTTAGTGGTACACACCCATCCCATCAGGGAAATGAAGAGGTCTTGCCAACGTAGATTAGATTGTGATGGATAATAGACAGTAAGTGAGAATAGATTAATCTGTATAAATGTGAAGTATTTAGTAGTGTTCTTCAGCTCCAGATAATGAAATGCCATCGAGGTACAGTTAAATTTCTGTTTATTGACATCTGCTGCAGTAAAGAGCCTGCCAGGAGCATGGTCTATGTTTTGAATTGATTTTATATACTGATAACTCTCCATAGTTGTGTGAAACATGCCCAGGTGCTGGAATGGAATTCAGTAGTTCAGTAGTTCTGTCTTTAGTAATAATTTATCTGTTACCTTGCTTATGATTATTCCTCTTCTAGTGATCCCTCCCCTTCCCCCCTGTAAATAATAGCAGAAGGAAAACCTCTGCTTTGCTTCTCTAATGACAAGGTAGTTCATCTCAGAGTTTTGAGCTGCTTGCATATTTATTTTGTACTGTCAATACATCATTAATATTTCCATGATGCCTGAAGTTTTGGTATCTGCCTAAGAGCAGTAGCAGCTGTAACAGCTGTCTGGTTAAGAAGAATAATTTTTGGACTCAGAGTGTAGCTTTGTGTTGCTGCCTCTCCAACAGTGAGTGCTGAGTGATGTTCAGGTGGTATGGCACAGCAGAGGTGAGGCCAGTGCTGGCTTCCCAAGGGTGAAACAGAGCCATAATCCCTGTGAAGATGAACCATGTGGCTACTTACCTACTCATTTACCACTACCCTTGCTCTTTTGCTGTGGCCATTCTCACATTTGGGTTAATCCTGTGGAGTTACTGGCTGGTAGCTCTGTATTTGCACTGTTAATGTGAGACTGGGTGGCACTGCCCATCCTCCTTGTTCACTCTCCCAAAGCTGTGTGTTAGGGGTGTTAGTGTGCAGCAGTCATCACTCCTAATTAGCAAGGTTTCTCACTCATCTCCTGTGTTCTCAAGCACACCAAGATATTTCAGGCTATATTTTCACTGTGACACCATAATTGTGCCATACGTTTTATCCATAGAGGCAAGGCCTGCCTAATTTCCCATTCTCTGAGCGGGGAAGTTGATGTACTTGTCACATGCCAAGAGCTCAAAAAAATTACTTTTTAAAGAAAATTTTAGAGTTAAACAAACCATTTCAGGTGTTGAATTATACCAGAGAACTGCACTAAGGTGACCTGTTAAAATTACGTTCAGGTGGTATCAGTTTAAAGAACAAAGACTTTAACAAGTCTGGAAAAAATACAGATAATAGGTTGGAATACCCATAGTGCGTGGTTGAGATAGCGCTGAGATGTGGCCAGAGGTCTACTGGCAGCACATTGTGCTGCTCTAAAGACAATATTTGCTCTTCAGACTGGCAGGAATTGCTGTGGGGGACTTACCTCCTTCAATGAGGAAATTCCTTGAACCTGGCTCAATCGTTTCCTGCCCTGTCCTGGCTGAAGGCTGTGCGGCTTTGGAAGACTTTCCTCCTTTGGCTTTAAGGGATGGTGACTAAAATGTCGAGCCTGAGGGTCATGAGGAGGGAGAGACAGACAAACTCAGGGAAAAAGCTTCCCCTAAAGGAATACGGAGTGTATATATGGCAGTGGGTATGAGAGGTGTGGGACATGATTCAACAGTTCTCCCTCTCTTTACAGAAATGCTTCTGTAAAAGAATTTTCACACTTATTCCCAACGAAACATGCTTTCCTTTTGATGTTTAAACACCCTTTATCTTTTTTAATAGCTTGGTACTACCCCAAAATTACGGGCATAAAGAGAACAAAATCCTTCAAGCCTCCTGCTTGGCAGTCTCTTACAATCGAGGACGCAGAGGGAAGCAGCGGTTTTCTGTGCTGCCTTTGGTGCAGGAGTTGTTTTGGAGCCGTGCTGGGAGGGCGGAGCGAGTGTCTTTGGGCTCGGGGAAGCCTTGTCCCGGTCCGGGGCCGGCGCTCCGCGGGGCGGGTGCGGTGCGGCCGCGCTGCCCGCAGGGGCCGCTCTGAGCCCGGGCAGCGCGGAACGCACCGACAGCGGGGAGCTTCAAAATAACCCCCCTTTCCCAATGTTTGCCTGCTGAGTCTGGAAGGAAAATCCAACTGGAAGCAATGCTGTGTCAACGGCAATAACTCTCCCTCGGTTTGCCTTAAAGCCTTCAGTTATTGTAAAGCCACTTGGCTCAGAGGCTTTTATCCCCTTGAACTCCAGGAATGGTTCTAGTTTACATCCACATTTCATGAATGTTCTTCTGAATTAGCCTACTTTGGGATTGTATGTAGGGCTAGTGAGCCTAATTCCAAACTTAGGAGAAAGTAAGGCTCACGAACTTTGGCTGTATTATTTCCACTATAATTTTTGCAGAGTCCTTTTGCCTTTTCACAGTGTGCCCTGTAGTGTCTACATCAGCTCAGCTCATGTCACAGTTATTCAGATTATACTCCATTATTTAAATATCATTCCTAAGAATTTTAGCTTTGGCAAACAGTCTTATATGGAGATAGAGGTATTGAAACACTGGTTTTTGTTTCAAGGAGCTTTCTCTGCTGCAGTTAATTTTATCGTATCTCTCTCCAAGAAAATGGAGTAGAAATTCTGAATAATTTGCTAATCGTAACATTCCAGATTTACCCCAAACCAACAGTGCATTTCCCATTGGTCTATTTAGTGTGATTTTTCACTTTTGAAAAACTCAAATGTATTCCCACAAAGAGTGTGAAACCCAAGAGGACCTATAGTCTCATAAAATTTTGATTGGGAAATGTAGGAAGGTAGGTTCTCCTATGGGGTTGTGGTGTGCTGAAGAGGGCATTTAGAATTGGGAGTTTGGATTCTTTTATGGCTTTGAGAGATATTGGCACTTACATAGCAAAATATGTAGTTAGGATTCATGGTAAAGTTGCAGACAAAATGCCAATCATTATCTTTAATTTTGTCAGTAGAGAAACCAAGGCCAGTTCAACACATGAAGAAAGCTCAAGTTAATTTCAAAAATGAGCAACTAAATGGATGTTGTAATTTGTGTTCTTAAGCCCTTGAGGTTCCATAGAGCATAGCCTTTGCCAGGAGTGATTAAAATACTAATGAGGAGGAATGAAATATTCCCAAGAGAGATGAAGAAGATGAATTGAGCTTGGTGTTTACCTGTAAAGTTAAAAAATCTGAGAAAGGATGTGTTCCCTTGACACTAGACCACTTCAACTTCATAAAAGAAAAATTCCCCATAAATTCAGGACTTCACTACCAGTGTGTAATAACCTTTGAATAGACACAAATTTTTCAGGAATACTTAAAGCTGCCAGTGTGCCGTAGAAACAGAGTATATGTTAGCAATATTTATGTGATGTTAGTTTTAATTTTCAGAGACCACACTGAGTTTTGCTTAGCTAGAATTTATGGAGCAGAATTTTTCATGGACTAGAATAATTTAAAAAAATATTTTAATTTTTCACACCCAGAGTCCCTGTGAGGTTTCAGCATCCACACAGCTTTCAATTTTAGCAGTATTCTTTCCTGTGTTTTTGGGTACTTCTCACATTTGTGAATCTAGTTATGGGATTTTTCCCTGACTGAATTCAGGCTGGAGTCATCCATTCTGTCAATTACTGCAAATAAGTTCTCTGAACTTACTTAGAGGGTGCAAATATTTTTTTATTGAACGTTGTCTGTAACACAGTGTCTCCAGTGGATTTGGTCACCCTTGTGTAAAGTATGCTGGGACATTAGTATTTTTAAGCTTTTTCTAAACTTGAAATCAAAAGTAGAAATGAAAAGTCTGTGTAGCAAATGTGTAACTTCCAAGGAGATGCTGTGATTTAAATGGAAAAGCTCTATTTAAGCTCATGGTTTCACTAAGAAAACCACAATAAATTAAGTACAGGATCTGTTTGAAACTTCTGGTGTCTGATATTTCCCAATTTTTCTGTCCATAGTACAGAATTTGCATGCAAAAATGAAGAGTGTCTATAGAAAAAATATTTGAAGGGGGAAAGTTCTTGTTTCCTGGAGTAGTTTTGACCTGACCCTTTACAGGTGATGACTAACTCCTCTCTTCTGATTTCTTTTGTTTTGATCCAAGTGTCTAGTTGTTTATGTAAAAAACAAAGCTGAAAGAACAAACGAGAGAAGAGGTGATAAAAGTGGAGTTGAAACCGAGACAAACCTGTAAAGGCCATGAGCGCTTTGATATATTATGCATTTTCTCAAAGGACTTGCCTGAAGCAAAAGCCGAAGCAAAACGTAAAAGCTGAAGATCTGTGTAGGCAGGTGCCCTACCTTTTGGGTTGGATACTTACTCCCTTTTAGCTTCAAGATGTTCACAGTTTGAAGAATACTGCATGAAAGTGAGAGGAACTGGAATTTACCTATCTGAGCATCAAGCCATAATTCTACACACATAACCAGTGATACAAGACAAGAGCTTGAGGACTGAGACAATGCTGTGCAGTGCTACACAGGAAGGCATCTAGATGTAAGAATGGATGAAAGTCCCACAGATGAGGACTTTAGAAGCCCCTTTGACAATATGGGAAACAACAGCAAAAGGATTTTCAGTGTAGGTCCTCCTACTCCATTCTTTTGAGCTGCTGAGGAATAGAATTGTTAGTGGCCTTGAAAAATACATTTTCTTAATGGAAAAGAAAAGCATGAAAATTCTAGGATTTAATGAGCCTTGCCCTGTCTTCAGCTAGTGAGAAATCACTTTCTTTCGAGGCCTGGGTTCAACAGTCAGTGCATTGACCACAGAGAGGAAGCAGAGCCCTTGTCTTCCTTTTGTATGCAGGAGTTGCCTCTGGTAAAGTGCTTCTACTTGGTTTGCCCTGTTCACTCCTCTGCTGCTGTCCTGAGGCAGTGAACTCTGCTGTGGGGGGGTTCCACTAAGTCAGATTCAGGGAGTTGAAAAGGAGAGCAGTGGAGAGAGGCCTTGGCTGGAATTGTTTAGGTGCAACCACAGTAGAAATGTCTCCATGGCTGAAGTAACTGTATGATGTGACACTGGATAGGAGACCTGTGGTTGAATTTCCCAATTCCTTGGCTAGTGGTAATTAGAAAATTTGCACAGCGGAGGTGCTGGGTCGGCATCGTTGCTTGGCACCCAACTGCAGAGTGTGAAGCTGCTTTCAAGCTTCAGCCCTTTTGGCAGCAGTATTGTGCTGTAATAGGCATAGGCAAGGCAGAATAAAGGTATGAAGCAGTCCAAGGTTGAAGCAGTGGTAAGAGACGTGGAAAATAAGCCCACTTGGATAGCTTAATATTGTGAATTCCTGAGACCACCTCCACATAATTCCAGAGACAGACCACCAAACGCCAGGCTAATCTAAATTAAAACAATTATCCTCTTACAGCTTTAGTTTATTTTGGCAATGCTAACAAATTCTTAACAGCAAAGTAAGTCAGTCAGTCATTTGGGAGTAATTCTGAGAAGTCCCAGAGGAAAGGACTGGGCAGTAAAAGACAGCTGAAATTTCAACAGATTGTGTTTTGTCACCCCCTGGCTCATTGTGCAGAGCATCTGCAGCAGGGTTTGCAAGGGAAATGCAGACCTGTAGTGTCATGGGGCCTTTTATTCTTGTGTCCCTCTTCCAGGCTGGCTCGTTGGTTGTCTGGAAGATTCTGAGCATGAGTATGGGGAATCTGGCTGAAGCTGAACTTTAGAAGCATCCTGGGAGTTTGGGGATTTGCAAAATGAGGTGAAAGAATGATCCAGCGATAACATAAGCAGGCAGTGTGGATACAGCTTTCCCAGTGTTGGTTAGGCTGACCAACCTGCAAGTGCTGGTGTGGCCTCATGAAGCTATTGCAGCTCTGGAGAAAGTGCTTGAGCAATAAAACAAATGAACTACTGATAATCTTGGATTTCTTGGCTGTTATCTCCAGTAGTGCTACCAGGGAAGAACACCACTGCAGGCTTGAACATTTGTATTTTATCTCACCGTGTTTTTCTTTGCTCAGACTGTGATATCTTTTCTGGAGAAGGAAACAAATAGTGTTATGTGCTAAGCAGGTTTAGGCCAATTAGTCTTCAGACACTTGGACTAGATGATTGTCATAGGTCCCTTAAAGCCCAAATATTCTATTCTGACATCTATATTAAATAAGATATTCTAATATGGCCTTGAGCTATTTTTGTGTGTGTGCATATGCATGTACACATACAGGCATATATTTAATATGTAATTTAGAAAAAAGCTGTTATATATACTTCTTAAATTATATGAAATAATTTCATGGCCTAAGGCAGTTCAAGCCTAGAAGAGACTATTGGTTCGCTTAATCCATTCCCGCTTGGTCCAGACCGGGAATTTGTTTTCCCAAAAAACACCAGAAATAACATGTCTGATGAAGGATATTCTCTGAAAAGGTAAGGAATCTTGTTCTGAAGACATAGTTGTTGGCTTTGTTGTTGTTTTGAGGGTTTTTTCTGATTTTGTTTTTGTTCTTACTACAGTTCCCTACCTGGAAATACCTTAATACTTGAGTGTTTTACATAACCGGTCTGTAACAAGTGTTTCCCCTTGCACGTATCGATCTCTGTGATTCCACAGAGCCCAATGCCTGCTTGTTTGCTGACTTCAGCTCTCCCCAAAGCAGAAGTATGTTCATTCACTTAGTCTTTGCTGCTAAAAACATGCATGTACAAGTTTGTGAATAGAAATAATTTGTCCAAAATGGACCCAAAGGACCTACTTCTTCCCGATTTTAAGAACAGCACAGTTACAATCAATTGCATAAGTTTATGAGTAACTGCTGCTTTGTAAAATCAAGACAGAGTAGCAGGAAGAAAATGTATTTTTAGCAAATACAAAGTGTTAGTGAAACACAAACTGTTGAGCATGATTCACAGTTCAGGCTGCTCTGTCTATTGAGTGGTTAAGCTGTGGCATTTCATTATAGCCTTGGCTGCTTTTTCTGTATTGTGATGGAGCAGTTGCTAAACCACTGCCCTTTGCTCTACTGGACTGGAGCTGCCCTGCTGGGGGCCTGCAGCCCATCCTGCTCATAACTGGTAGAAGATTTCCTTCAACTCAAGGAGCAAGAGTGTCTGAACTGTCTCCATGTTGCAACAAGCTCCAGTGCAGCATGTGTGCAACTCTACCCTGACACCAAAAAGTCCTATGTGAACCAGATTTCAGTTTAATAAAAGTAAAGAAGTAAAACAAGCTCAATAAAGGTTTGATTTGTGCTGGGGTTTGTATGGCTTTGAGATAAACTCTTATGCTTTTCCCCTTTGTTTTTTCCTCTTTAAAGAAGGTAGGTAAAGACTTTTGGTTCTGTTCTGAAAATGTCTTGGGAGAAATGTGTTGAGGGCAGGAAAGGCAAGGGTGGTGTCCTTTTTGACAAGGGCACAGTCTCAAAGTGCCCAAGAGAGGTGAAAAGAGAGGCCTAGGAAGGGTAATCCAGTTCAGCCAAGGGTCTAGGGATCATCAAAAAAGTCCATAGTGTTGGGACAGATCTAGAGTTAAACAGGGAAGCAAGTGAGTGGGACAGATTTGCATGGGACATGGCCAGGTATATGCTGAGCTGCAGGACTTTCCATCTCATGGTTAACTCATTACAAACAGGAAAGAAGAGGGAGGTTTTAGAAGTGGCTCTCAATAAGTGGAATTAGACCCAAAGACATTTTCAGGACACGTTTTGTAACTTAGTGTTTCCCAGGTCAGATGTGAAAGGCTAATGAGAAGGTCAGTGTACTCTTCCAGCTTGTCTGACATACGTAAGTGATAACCTGGCAAATGTTACAGTTGATGAACAGAAACAGATGTGTTTATAAATGACCCGTGTTAATCTTAAAGTCGCCAGTCTGAAACTGAACTGAAAGAAGTGAGCATTGGTTTAAGGATAGAAAATTTATTTCTGGTTTTCTGCCAGTGATTTAGTCATTGGAGAATGGGTTTACATAGGCAAGAACAAAAGGAGAAGCTGAGCAGAGCTCCTTAAACCCACCAGATGTGCAGAGTTTTGTAGGACTATGGTGTTATTACTACAGAACGTAAGATGGTAGATTTGCCAATGTTGCAAAACATGCGTAAGTTGTAGAGGAAAAGGAAACTATTTCAGTAATCAGTAGAAATGTGATTTAGCAAGTTCAGAGCTGTAAGGCCCATTGCAAATGTTCTACTATATCTATGTTTCAAACCCTTTCCATATTAAATACAGATGCTAGGGTAGGCATGCTGGGGGAGTGCTGACATAAGAACATAAAAATCTTCAGGGGATGGTTATTGGGGATTCTTAAAACAGAGCTTAAATTATTGTAGTGCTCAAAATGAATGCCTGGCAGTCATTAAAGCTAGAGAATATTTTTAGCACTAGTGCAGGAAGATGTTTATGATCAGGACAGGTCATACATCCCTGAAATGGATCCTGCTATGGTGG
Source organism: Corvus brachyrhynchos (assembly GCF_000691975.1). NCBI lineage: Eukaryota > Metazoa > Chordata > Aves > Passeriformes > Corvidae > Corvus > Corvus brachyrhynchos. The sequence continues at coordinate 7,540,744 of NW_008239324.1, forward strand.
GAAGGTTGCCAGGTGTTTGTAAAAACTGCAATACTAACATTTTGCAATTACAGCTACTTTGTTTTGTGCTTTATTTTGTTGGGTCTGGTGCAAGACTAATTGTGAGGGCGATTAATGATTTCTAAAGAGAATGAGTATTCTGAGGAGGAGATAAGCCATCTTTTCTTTTGGCATAAGTAAAAATAGTGCTGGCCTATCTAGGTGAGGATTGTCTGTAGTAATTGACAGCTTCCTAAAGTGGAGTTATATCTGGATGGTTGCAATTGAAAGGTGATTTGGCAAATGCAGCCATTTTAGAAGAAGTATATTTTCAGAATATCACAGTAAGAAAACCTCTGCTTAGAACAGGAAAGTGCTGAGTGGAAACAAACATGAAGTTGTAGAGGACTTGAGAAGAAACCAATGGATCATGGGCTCAGGTAGTTACTGGTCAGTTCTGTGAATCATGGACTCAAAGTGAGAGATGTTTTTCAGAAGAACCTTGCCTCATGCAGTCCATAGAGGATTTTGAAGTGTTTCATGTGCATGGAGCTGGATAAGAGCCTTGGCCAGATAGTGTCTGATCTTATGGGCAGGATAAGGGTTTGCATCTCTGTTTCTCAAGCTTACATCCTCATAGGATACTTACATCCTCCCTTCCTGCCTGGGCTGTGGTGAGGCAGCCTGTGATAAAGAGTGTGGATGACAAATAGGAGTGTAAACTGTTCAGGGAGAGTAGTGGGCTTTGACACAGACGTGGAGCTGTATCATCTCTTCAATTAAATTGCTGCAGTTGCACCTTAGAACCAACAGAGAAAATAACCTAGGTTTCTAAATAAACCCCCTATGCACTTATATACTGGGGTAATGTTTTTTCCTTTGACAGGTACTACACTGAAACATACTACTGAATTTATAATTTCAAGTGATACAAGGAAGCCTGGCCATGAGTAGTGTTGACAGTGTAATTTGATTTTATTGGTATTGTTGGCACTTCATGTGTGGAACATTCTTTTCTGGTTTATTTTTTAATGAGAAACATTCTATCAGATTGTGAAAAGAACATTTTCTGTTGCCCAATGCATAAGCAAAAAGCCTAATTGAACAAACCCCCCAATATTATAAAGAACAGAAAAAACCCCCATGTTAAACAATACTTGACTTTTATGTATAACGCATTGTCTTCAAAAATCGGAGTAGTTTCCATCCATATAAACAAGTTATATAGTAGTAACAAAGTGCATGAAGCAAATTGCTAAATTTAACTAATGTATTAAAATAAAAAGTACTTTAAAACAATACTTTAACACAGTTTTTTGCCATGATTCTATCATGCATCAACACAAAGCAGATCCTGAGGCAACCTGTGCCTTTGACAGTCTTTCTGTATTAATATGTAAATAAATGGAAGTAATGTTCAAACTCATAAGAGGGTGAAAAACATCAAGACAAACCATCCATTTATAACAGAGTTGTATTTAAAAAAAATAAAAATCAAAGTGCACTGCTGGTACATCTCACTTGAGCCTATCTGGTATGTGAATAACAGAGGGGCGTGATCCAGTCTCCAAAGGTTCCATTGCTTTGTTTAAGCACCAAGGGAATAAAGAATGATGGCTGTTCTGTTCATAGCACTACTCTGACTAGCATGACAACGGGAAAATTGTACCAGAATATATACGTAAACATCTTTTGTATACTGAGGAGGCAAACACTCTTAAATTATCTGATGTGTACAGTACTGGTACTTAGTGTTTTGGTGCCAGTACCAGACTGGTCCAGTAATTAGCATTCAGATCTATTTCTAATTACAGATAAGGCATATAACAAAAAAGTAAATATTTGGTTATTAATATCTCATATAGTTCAGCAACCCAACCAGTCAGAACTTATCTTGCCAATTTTAACAATCTTCAAACTCTTGTCTTCCATTTGTAGATAGTACTGATCTTTGAAAAAGTAGGTATATCCTGTTAAAATAAATTAAAAAAGCACGCTCAGATTATGGAGCACATAATTCTTGATCAAAGATTTTTTTGTCTTTGTGATTTCATGAAGCTTAATGAACCACATGACTTATTTTCCCAAAATATTAATGTGTATTTGTATTATTAAAAAGATGTATTTTAAAAGACATTAAAATTCCCATCCTGTAGAAGAGGGCTCTTGTTAAATTGAGCCTTAATAAGATTACTAGTTTGTGAGCCAGAATTTTCTGGGATGAAATGTTTGCTGGCAAAATAGATGTTGAAAACGTGACTGAGTCAAGACTCATGTGACACCAGTGCTGCTTTCAGACTTTAGTGCATATCTGTGCAAAATTTAAGGCCCGTTAAAACCATGGGCCAGGATCTCAGCTGGAGTTGATAGGAAGTTAAGAAAAACTGTGACATAAAACCCATTCATGCCTGTGATCAGGGAGATTGTCATACTTGAGTTCTGGTTGTGCTAGAGCAGGATGGTGCTGAAATGGTGCTGGGACTGTGTGCTGGTGTGGAGGAACCTGGGGAGGATCAAGGAGCTGGGAAATGTCCAAGTCACAAGGACTGGCTCAGTCATGCATCCTGGGGTTAGGACATCCTGATGCCTGTGCATCAGGCATTGGGTGGCTCCATTTGGCTCCTACTCATGGACCACAAGAAACTAGTCTCCAACAAGTTTTGCAGCAAACAAATAAGAGAACTTGTTAGTGACTTAAATGAGAATTACAGCTTACCACTGTCCCCGAGGCCCAGGACAGCATCGAGGTTATCTGGAACACCATTCCAAGAGTCAGCAATGAATTTAGGGGAGGCAAGCTCCATTTTCTTCTTTTCTTCATTGTACCTGAAGGAAATTATATCTCTACATTACAAATCTGCATTTAATCTTAAATTGTAATATAATTTTTCAGAGAGTCCTCAGCAAATGTGACTACATAAAACAAACAGAAATATAATAACTGAGATCGTAACATAGTTTCTATTTCATTATAATTATTCCTGATTCCTTTTAAATCTTGTGAAATTTTACATCTTTCCTTTGAAAATGCAATTATTGCTGAATTGAAAATACAATTTCTAAGGAAAATTCTTTCCAGAAATGTAATTTGGATGGGAATCGGTGCTGAGCGGGAGGAGTGGAGGCGTACTGAGCAGCAGTGACATGGGATATAGTTTGAACCAATGACCCTTCAGGTGCTCAAGCACCTCTTCAGGAGCAGGAGACTTCAGAGAGGTTGTCTTTGATTAGTACTGGAGGGAGAAAAGCAATTATGTTCCCATTTTCTATTTGTCCATGTCCATAGGGATCTCAGGTTGCCTTCCCTCATTGCTCTATGGAACTACTTGGATTATACCCAAAGTTACACCAGTACTAACTAGCAGTAGGTTGGTCAAAAGCAATTTAAATGATTCATTTAAATTCCTTACTATTTTTTTTTCTGGGCTATTTAAAGAAAATCTAGTACCTTGCTGGGTAGCTTTAAAACTTCAGCTGTGGAATCTGAGCCAGCTCCTTTTCCCCTCCCTCACAAAACTTTGCTATGCTCAACAGTCTTGTTATAATAACACTAAAATAGCTTGTGGCTGGAATGAAGGAGAGAGATGGCTTCCAAAAAATGCATTTAAAGTAAGTGTGATAATGGCACAGGAAGGACTATGGTATGTAACTACTTTGATTCCATTGACAGAGTCCTTGTATAAAATGTAACAGCCACATACTTAAGGGTTATAGAGTCTGTTCGATGGAGTTGCATTTTTTTCTTTCTGAAATATTTGTCAACTGCTTGCTTTCTTCTTTACACAGATAGAAATCACTTAATCCTATTTTGTTTCCTTAACAATAAATTATGCATTCTGCAGTGACTGCACTTGATAAGGTACTTCGATGGAAATACTGTCTGTGATTAGAGTGATGAATTACTTGGAGGCCCTGCAGAACAGTTAATCAAAACAATATCCGGTGCAGAGGAGACCAGCAGCTTTTTAACTCATAGCCTGTAGGTTTTAGTAGGAGTCTGAAGTGTTGCAGATGGCTGTATTAGAACTACTACTTGTAAATGTTTAAATGGTCTTCACAATAAGACATTAAAGAATGAATATCGTTCTTTAGCTTTTTAGTTCTTTTTTTCTTTAGATAATTGAGAAGATTACTGTCCTTAAAGTAATTGAAAGTTATGATCAAGTGGCAATTGTGAAAGGGTATTTTATTTACTTACAGGAATCCACAGTCGTTAGGATATAATAAAGTAAGTAATTCAGTTTAATCATAACATGAAATTAATGTTCACATAAAATGGACTCAATTATTCTGAGACCTCTTTTGATATCTTATATAGAACATCTCTCAGAAGGAACCCTTACAGGTTGGAGAATCTTTTAGATTTCTGGTGGTTATTTCTGATGTTTAACTTTCCTCTAAATTGTCAGTTAATGAATGGGTCCACTTTCAGCCTGTTGTGTAATGTCTGCGTTCCTGAAGTAAAGTCCTGTTCCTGGAACAGGCCTCTGACAGTGACTGCAGGAGTCAGTGCCTTTGCTTTGTTCTGATGCCATTTTGATAGCACAGAGGTAACTCACAAAGTTCCTCCTCTGCTTTTTAAGATGGTCTTTTGTGCCAGATCTTCCTGGCAATTATGATAATGAAATTCTATTAAATACAACTATACAATTAGTATACTCTTCAGGTGTACTGTGGGATATTTATTTCTACCACAGTAATAGCCTTGAGACATTTTAAGGGCATACTTAATCTAGGAAGATAAGAGCATGGTAGCAGGTCACCTGGGTTTCACTGTAAACATGAAAAGGATTGAAAGACTGTCAAAATGAATTGAAGCTAAGATTTTTCTCAAAGTACTTACAGATAAACTTGTGGTTTGTTCAGATTTCCTCAGTGCCAACTGTATTAGCAGAGCAAAGGTGTAACTGATGGTAGATCAGCTGCTGAAAGGATTTACAGTCATCCCCAGCATACTTTGGTAGTCACACTGCTCTTTCCTTTAAAGCCAGTGCCTCTAAACCTGATGGCTTAGTGAAAGAATTTCTTAGGCAATCTGGTCAGTCTTTGGATTCAAGTGATTGGAGATCAGTGCATTTATAAGGAATTCTTTGCAGAGTTTTCCCTCAGTATTTGTGAGCTGACAGTACGGACAACTTGCCTCTCTTAAAAGCCAGGGACTGATGTGGGGCAGGTGCTGGTACATGGGGGCAGAGGGATGAGTTGTTAGTGGTGGCCAGCCTGACACACACTCCCAGACCTCTTCCATTGCTGTTTTTGAGGCTGTTTTCTGAGATACGTGCTAGTTTCCTGCTGCTGTCAGCACTGTCCTGGCAGCCCTTGTTTTACATTCCCGGAGGATGACCCCCTGTGTTTGGTCCCTGCCTCCTGAAGCTCAGCATGCTTTCAGCCCTAGAGACAGCTCGGCTAACGGCATCCCACCGCCACTTAGTGCATCTTACTTCCAGTATCTGTCTCCAGCAAAAATGTATGTCCTCTTGTTTCTGCCCCAGTTAAAAGCTGCATCGACACGCTGCACATCAGGGGGCAGTCCCAGGCTGGTGAGTTTCTTTGGATAGCCTCTGTCCAAGTTGCTGGCTGAATAAACCCAGTACTCATTTCCTAAGTAGGGGAGAAAACAAAGCAAAGAAACACTGTTTAATAATCCCTAACAAAAGGGTATTTCTTCTTTTTTGCTTTGCCATGTGACTTTTTATTGCACTAACTGTACCACTGGTCTTTCTAGTATTTTGCCATCTGTGAAGCACTAGATTACAATGCAAGTGGACTGTGATTACCACTGCTTTTGCTATTGAAGTGCTCCTTGCCTCAAAAACAGAGATCATCTCTTTTCTCTTGCTTCCTACCTTCTTAGCTGACTTACTTTGAGGCAGACACTGTTGTGGGTAAATTTGGGTTATGCTAAAACAAGTAGTTTATACAGGAAATTTTTTGTATGATGAAAATTGTCTGAAACTGGGCAGGGGCACCTGATATTAAAATGCAGAAGCTCATGTTCGCCCTTTATTTGTTTTCTTGACCAATTTTATTGAGTGATTAATAGGAAGTTTTTGCTCAGAATTCCTGTTGTCCTTTGTCACACAACATTTTCTAGTGTCTCCCCAGATACGTACTAGTGGACTATGTAGTAGTGGCTCTGTGCTCTTTACATGGAATCGTAATTTGCTTAGTAAATACCCTTACTGGATTCACTGAAAGCCATGGAAAGATTTGTTCATGAAAGGACATTTCTTTGATTCTATGCTAGTGGGAAAGAAAGTAAGTAAAGTATTAATGTTAGAAAAGTATAAAGTGCAGCATTTGAGATTCTTGGAAGTTATTGATTCACCATTCAGGAGTAAAGTGTGGGACTAACTAGTAAGTATTTTAAGACAGTTGTGTTATTTTCAAACCAATCTTTGTTTTTTGATAGTTCTTATTTATTTTTTTAAAAAGCAGGTTAGCTGCGTTTTCCTGGCATTTTTAAAGAAAGGGAGAGGTTTAGATGTGATAGAATTATATATAATATATGCAATATTTGAAGTGTTTTGGTTTGCCTGAATTCTTTAAGTTTTTCCCCCCCCCTCGATGTAAACTAAAGCAAATGGCCTCTGAGCCATGTGGAATAGATTATCATTACTTTTTTCTCTCCTGTATAGAAATGTACAGCAGCTTTTGCCATATGGTTTTTACATGACTGGAGATGTTTAGTCATGTTTTTAGTAGATATTGGAGCCTCATTTTTGCTGGCTCAGTTCTTCATGTTGAAAACAGTCTCACAGCTCTGCTCATTTGGCCACTACAGCTGAACCATATGTGTGACAGACAGAGCAGAGCTTCCTGTCCTCCTCCTCTCCCATGGAGGCAGCTTGCACGGCTGCCTGTATCCTCTGCCTGATGAGCCACCAAGGAAGATGCTTGGAAGCCAAAGTGGAAGTCAGTCTTTGGCAAAAGAGAAGGAGACAAGGAAAGGCATGAGGAAAAAGAAAAAAGTAGTCCTCTCAAGCAACATGTGCTGAGATAATAGCTTAAGATGGAAAGAAATAGAAGAAAAACAGAGCAGCGACTGAGGAAAGAGAGCTCCCACTGTTGTTGCATTGCATTTTAAATAACGATTCTTGTTTGGCTTTGCTTATTGTTGAGTGTCTCTTTCTAGGTGATTACAGCTCTCCTTTTGTTGTACTGGAGGCTGAATGCTGTTTAGAGTCTTTCAGATCCAGCCTTTGTCCTAAAATCCTGAGCATGGGAAGAGGGAGATGTCTCACCCTACCTGTTGGCTCTGCTGGCTCTTAGGCTGTTCCCTGTCCCAGGTACAACTCAGAGGAAAGTGAGCTTGAATGCAACATTATGCAAATGGATACTTACACTTTGAAACTTAAAACCCATACCTGTAAAAAAAATATAGCCTTTAAAACCAATACCTGAAAAAAATACAGCCTTCTCGTCCTGAGGGGCCTCATAGACAGCATCAATTTTCTCTGGCAGATCAGGCCAGAATGTAGCAACAAGAAGAGGACCTGTGGGTTTTCCTCGGGGGTTTACAGTCCTCCACATGAATCTGAGCAGAACAGAAAATTGTACAAGATCTACAATGAACTAATTCAGCAGCACATCTGTTTCTCATCACTTCTGGCACAGGCCGTATGAGCACGCACACACACACATGCGCACACACAAATTAGCAGCAACACACACTTGGAACTCTTCACTGACTGAAAAGCAAACTCATTTATTTAGAGGCATGTTGCTAGAGGAGCTGCACCATAAGCTGTATGCTGGACTGCTGGTGAAATTGTTGCACTGATTGCTTCCTGTTGCTTTTTGCATCAGGGAAAAATTTATCCTGTGCTTTGAGTATACAAATATACTCATTTACACAGCATTTAAACTGTTAGAGCCCTCCTGCTGCTGTGTATGGAGCAGATGGATGAGCATTTGACACAAGCAGAGTTTTGTATTCCATGAACTGCTCTTGCAATTACTATTGTAGTGACTTAAAGTTCAAATTTAATAGCAGTACATCACAGTGCTTGGAAGTGAGTTTGGCTGTAAAAGAAACTGCTAGCACTAAAAACGTTCATTAGAGAAATGCAAAGGGTAATTTATTGGCTATTTTATGTATAAGTAGGATGATCATTTGATTTAAGCCTTAAAAAGCTCTAATTATCTTTAAATGGCAGAGCTTTGTGCTGAGGGCTTTTGGTATTAAAAATAGCACTGCTATTTCCTCCTCCATAGAATGAAGAACTTTTTTCCCCAACAGAACAAAAGTTTTAATATGGTCATAAAATGAAAAATCAGCAGGCTGGTGGAATTGCTCTTGCACCAAGCTATAGTCATTAAATTCTGAGGTCAAACTGCTTTTACCATTAATATGTTTCTGAAGCTCAAGGTGCTACTGGCATTTTATTTTTTGCAGAGTATAAATTGTCATTATCCATTCCTGCCTATAACACTTATACCTTTGAGAAGCCCAGGATCTTAAACTGCATTTTTGTTTTGCCTAAAATTTGGAGGAGCAGTCCTAAATTAATTTAACAAATTGCTGTATTTTTATCAATAACGAAGATAATAATATATTATCGTATCCTTGTTGTGGATACATAGATGTATATATATATAACATGTACAAAAATATCTCTGAGCATGACTCATAATTTTCATTTACAAAAAAGAGGCAAAGAATAAGCCACTTGACTAATTACTGCTCTTGAAAGTGTTAAAATACATATGAAATCCTGTAATAGGTAATACCATTTGTTTCATGCATCTCTTTTTAGACAGAAAAGCAGATCCAATATGATATGGAATGGAAATTCATATAGAAAGTCCTTATAACACTGCATTCATAAAAGTAGTTCCTTTAAAAACCCGAGTTACAGAATTCTCAGTCAAGTTTGAACCTGATTTATGGCTGAATCAGCTCCAGTAATTGCTATCTGCATGAATTTCAAACTATCCAGGGCCAACAGAGACTTAACACCAGGTTTTTAATAAACCACACATTTCAAGGGACTTGTTAAATTGGTGAGGTTTTCTTTTGGAAAGGGAAACTTTTTCAAAGCTGAATTTTATTTTGTTTTTGAATTGGGTAGAAGGTATTTTTATTTCTACACATCTTACTGAGGAAATGGTGAAATTAATTATTTGGCTTTCTAATTTCAGTTTGAACACAATAAAATGTTTTAACTCATCCCTATTAAATCTTAATATTACATTTCTAGAGGGTTTTAATAATTTAGTTACAGTAAGTATTTTACATCATCTTTTAACATAATCAATATTTGCCATGATGATGATTATTATTATATGCAGTTATCAAAAGGACCCAAATCAGTGGGTCTTTTTTAGTGTCCTGATAAATTTCAAAGTGTGAACTTTTCTTCACTCTCAGAACAAAACCATCTATGGAAATGCTGTTCTTGGGCATTCTGTGCCCAGTGGAAAAGCTCAACTGTTCTCTATGGCTAACAGCACCTTCAGTAATTCCCTTTTCCCAGTAATTTCCTTTCCTTGATTTGAGGGGGGAGGAAAAATACTTTTTTTTTTTTTTTAAAGAAGTAATCATATCTGACCTCCTTTTTGCTGTTTACTCTTTGCCTGTGCCATGTGACAGTTGGATTCTATGGTCATTTTCATGAATCATAAAAGTCACACGACACATGATAGACAGTGGTTTCTTGAATGCCAAAAGTGAGTCACAATGCTGTTTGCTTGATACTTGGAAAGCTGCAAGACTGACAGGCAAAGCCATTCCAGAGCAAAACAATTCAACAGTTGTCTGCTTTTGCTGCATGCTAGATAAAGGCTGAGCCAGTCTGAACAGATTGTTTTGGTATTTGCATAGTTCTTAGTCCAACTGTATCTAAATGCAAAATACTTCTATTTTGTTTGGATTATACAGAATACTGGATCACTCTGCTGGTTTAGGAGTAGATTTTACATTGTTACTTTGTGTGACTACTAGTTTAGAAGAGCAGAAGCAAGGTGGAGATCTGGCTGAAAACCAAGGCCCACAAGTGAGCAGAAGAGGAGCAGTAGCTGGGAATAGTGTGGAACTTGGTAGGGGTTTTACTGCTCTGAGAATGTTTTTCCTCTGAAGGTGCTGAGCTCAGGTGACTACTTCAGCTCTCTTATGACTAAGTTAGCAAAACTGGGCACTGGTTTTGACAAACTTGTTCTGGGTTCATGGGGCCAGCCCTGTGTGGCTTTGTGAGGCTGATCTCTTGTTACTGTGGGGCTGTTTGGTGGCCAAGGAATGACTGTTCCTTGCCAGTAGGGATCACTGGAATCTTAGCCTGCTGCTGACAGGGCCAAGAAGAAGAGTACAAAAGGTGGCAGAGGTATCCCCACAGACCAGATGAAATGAACCCTTTTTGCCACAAGCAGCTGTAATATAAATAGGGAATAATATGTTCTTACAATCAGAAGGTTTAAATTCCATTTCTGCATTGCTAAAACACAAAGCCTGTGATAAAGATTAAGTCCAACTTCAAACCTAAAGAACCATTATTCTGGGTATCATATAGATTGGATCTAGAAGGAAATGCACTGAAGAAATTATTGTATTTACCCTTTAAAATCACCTGACTATGTTTTTTTGTTACTAAAAGCTGGTGAGTAGAGTTAAACCATGCAGCATATTAATAAAACTTCATATATCTAGCTGAAAATTTGAAGCTGGAGTAGATGTCTGGACTCAGGTATATCACCAGGAGATACTAATAATTTTTAAATTGCTATTTTGTGAGGGGAACTTGTATGTTGGTTCCTGTTTCCTTTTAAATTTCTACTGACAACTGGCAAGGAGCAATGAACAGCTGAGTTGCAATACTTCCCTTAGCTTCAGATTCTTGTATATGTTTTTATATGATAGGAGACAGTGTTTGATTTAGGCACACTCATTGAATGTGTGTGGACCCATATCTTCAGTGGTGTTGGGAAAATGTTCAGGGTAAGTGAGGATAAATGATTCCAAATTTGGCATTGATTTATGACAGGGAAAAAAGGAGCTTTAGTATCTCTCACAATGGTGCTGCCAAGTCCCATAGTCCATAGGAGATGCTCTTCATTGCTGAGTGGCTGGGTAATACAGGCCCTGGCAAAGGCAGTGGGAGCTGCAGCGGTGCAGCCACCTCATTTTAATAGGAATGTCTCTGCTTTTGCACAAAAAATGCCTTTGGTGCCTTCTGTCTTAGAGGCTTTGCACACATGTAACCTATCCCAATCACCAGTGCCCTTGATGTGTTATAACAGCAGCCATGAGTCACATAGTGCTGTTATTTAATGACTTTGGACTCAACCTGAATTAAAGTATTTCCCTGAGGAGTTGATTAGGGCACTTTGCCATTTCTGAGCACACAAAACAAAGGCTGGATGTTGTGCCTGATGATAAATTTGTAGATTTTGGTGAATAGGTCTTGCAGATTCCTTCACTTCAGGCTCTCTTAGTAAGCAATTTGTCTCACTTACCTATCTTTGAAGAAAAACGTTTCTCCTCTAATTTGTGCGACTCCATCAAATACAATCTCATGCTTGCAGAGCTCTGGAGTGACAGGTCCAAGGGTCGGACGTGGACCTGGTCCTGGCCCTGGTCCAGGTTCGACATCGGGTGACACCTCTGTGATGGTGAACAGAGATATTCTGTTACACTGAAATGAAATACTGCACAGGTTACGTGGAGAACATGAGCTGCCATGGGTTCTAAAAGGGTAATCATTTGGAGTGAGTTCTTGAAGTAGGAAAAACTGATAATAAAATTGCTTCAGAAGGAGGATGGTTGAGCACAGCTGAGGAAGCCTTGACTTCCAGTCCTGCCTTGATCCTCTGTGTGGCCTCATTGGAGACACGGTGCCTGTGTGTGTCTGTCTGGGCTGAGCTGCCTGTTTAACCTGAGAGATAATTAGAAGTGACTGTACTGGGTTCAGAAGTGAACATCCCAATTCTTATTTTGCTGGCTTCTAAAAAGAAGTTAAATAAATTTCAAAGTCCTTGTACTCAGAATTATCTGCAGCTCTGCTGAGAAAGATGTCAAAGTGGATTTCTCTTTTTTAAAGAAGTGCCAATATCTGGCAAGTTACAAAGATGCATTTTGAGCCATTTGTATGATCTTTCTGCCCTCACCAAGAATCAAATTGTGCTTTTCAGAACATGCACTTTGCCATCTGGTTTATTTTATTTGGTTTTATTATTTCGCTGCTGCTTGTCTTGAGGCATTTGCTATTTTTTTCTCAGACATTGGGTTAATTTACTGTATGAGAAAAAAAATGGAGTGTAGCTGATTTGTGATGATAATAATAATGGGAGAAAACAAGGTTTTTTTGAATACTTGTTTTACATAGAAAACAGTTTGTAAAGGGTTATATCAGTTAAAAAGGAAGAAAGATAGTTTTGTCTCAGATCTTGAAGCATGCTTTAAGAAAATTGGGTTAAGTTCTGAGCTCTTATCAAAGATACACAGTATGAGCTCAGAAAACTCACTTACAAACCTTGACCATGTCTCAATTCCCATTCTTAATTAAAGCAGAACAAGGAATAATGAAGATCCAAATCAGATTTTTGTCTCATGTGATAATAATTTTGATATATTCTTATTAAAATTTCTAAGGTGTGGAAAACTGTAGAATATAGTCAGAGTTAAAAAGATCTCTCAATAGAAAAATGAAAAGCACAGAAAGAGAAATGGAATATTGGAATGTCTACTTAATTGACTGTAGTATACTTGTGCCTCTGCAAGGTAGAAAATGTGTGCATGAAAGGAATTTTAATCATGATACTACATATGCATTTTACTAAGACTGTGGAGAAAATAACAAATGTTAAAGATGTAACTACATAAAAATACTTAAATCGACTTTTTCTCTAGGAGACTGCCAAATACATTTACATTGAAGTTTCAGCTCCCACGCTTTCTGCAAATGTTACTGTGGTGGTACAGCCTGAACTGTGGGAAGGCAATGTGAACTGTTTCCAAGCTGGGACACAGGAAACAATGTCCTTCCCCTTTTGCCAAGGGTCACAATCTGGGAAGCTCAGAGTGTTGTAGAAAATAACATCCAAACCCACGCACATCAGGTATTTCAAGCTAGAGACAAACATGGCATTTCATTGTCCCGTAAAAGCACTAGAAATTTTCACCTAAAGGTGTGCTTATGGGGTGCTTTGATGCTCCTTTTCATTCAGTAACTTTAGTGACCCCTCATCCTTAAGTTGTGATATTTAATTGAAGTAGAAGGCCTGGTAATATGAAGAAAGCAGGGAGAAAGGAGCAGAGGATGTTTCTGGCATTCGTGGGATTGTGCAGTTCATAATTTACTGCAAATTCTGAGTCCCAGATTTCAACCTGTGTTGCTTGCTTTCCTGATGAGTTCTGCTGATGGGGGAGGACTTTACCATATAGCTCCTGGATCCCTTTAATATCATCCTGAGAAAGCCGAAAGTTCTTGGTGTAGGTGTAGATAGGGGCCATGAGAGCTCCGGGGTCCTCAGAGTGCTCTAATCCCATAGCATGACCAAATTCATGGGCAGCAACCAGGAAGAGACTGTACCCTAAATAGCACAGTAAGACAGTGTTAGCTGCTTGCATTTAAATAGAATTGTACCACACAGGCTATTCACAATAAATAATAATGATTAATATTTAACGCCTCCAATGGTGAACATCACACCTATTTGCCAGTAATGACATTTCACTGGAGAGATTCTAAAACCCTCTTTTGTAGGTGATTTTTGCTGCTGTCTCCCATGCAAGTGACTCTGACCAAGTGTTAATACTTGTGTGAGAAAAGGAAGTGTAGCAAATAACATTGGACATCCCTTTTAGGTACAGAATTAAACTTGCAATCTAGATATCAAATCTTCACCACAAAAAGGCTTGTAAGTGATAAACAGGTCTGTAAATCTGTGTCTCTGAGAACAGACTCTGAATTGGTACTGGTGTACCAAATATTGTTAGATTAAAAATAACCTTTTATCATAGGATAACATATCATCGATTATGCCCAAACAGTCCCTGAAATTTGGCAGGTTTTTTTCTTCCTAAAATACATCCCCCCTTCCCCCCCCGCCCAAATATAGCATTTATTTGTAAATACGTAAAAAGCCTTTTGCCCATGTTAAAAGATGGACAAATATTAACCAAAATAATTTTAAATTGTGATATTCACCACATAGACTTTATATTGTCTCACTCATTTTTTAAACATGTTTTTCATCCTTTGCAATATCAGTCACAAATGTATTAATTTTTTACATTTAGTGTTTGTTCCTAATTTGTATCAGTGTACAATTTATTGCATACTAGTGAAATCCCATAGTACTTCTGGCTTTTAGTCTTGGAAAGAAACACTGGTGGGAAGAAAAACATCTATTTATTTATTAATTTATTTCATGGTTTTGTATTTTAAAAGGATCGTGCATCATTATAACTTTAGGAAATCTGAATATTTCAGACAGATGAGCTCTGGGAGTGACTCTAGCTGTAGTCTCACATTTCAGTGTAGGGACTTTGCTCAGATTTCAGGCTGGGGAGGAGTGCTGTAACCAGCAGGGATGATGAGAATGAAATCACTGCACATGTGATGCCATCGGTGTGGGCACTGCCCAGTCACCCTTGCGTTGCCCTGACAAGGGGTGTTACCTTGATCTGGACAAAAGCCCCACTTGCGGTCGTCGTCGTAGCTGCTGGTGGAGGCACACCAGAGCTTGCCATCGTTGCGCCCTGCACTTGTGCACGACTCGTATTTATTCCCGAGGAAGATGAAGGGGAATACACAAGGAGCTCCCTCGGAATTTCCACCAACTGTTGACATAGCTGTGGAAAATGACAGGAAAACACAGTGAGAAGGGGATCCCTTTTGCTTCTTCTCCTAAACTACGCGCTAAAGCCAGAAAGGAAGCAGAAACACTGCAATGCTTCTAGGAATGTGAAGAGTAAGATTAAAAGTAATATTTGAAAAGACTCTGACAGAATTAAAAAGGAAGAAGTCTAGACATTGCCATTGCAATGAACTTGCCAATAGTTTAGGTGGGGGTGAGAAGGAGCCCTGGACTCATGTTCACAGCTCTGGGAAAGCAGCAGTTTAACAGTGTTTTGTGGAAGGTGATTGTCCAGCAAGTATCTTTTAATGCTCACTCCTGGTGTTATTTTAAAGTGTTTTAAAGTATTTAGGTGGAAGGTATGGTTAGTGTCAGAAAGGTTAAAGAGCTATTGAATATCCACCTGGCTGGTAGGTGTCTCACTCAAGAATAAGCTTTATATACCCTGACAGCAGGGTACAGTTTAAAATTATATGATTTAAAACATTTTCTAAAGAGAAGGATATATTATATGTAGAAAACTTTTTTTTTTAACCAGTAGTTCTGCAAAAACTTGAAAAATTTTCCCCTGTGTTCTCATCTATGTAGTATATGGCAGTAATATATAAGAAATAACATTTGTATGTGCAGGTACAAGGATTTCTAGAGGGAAGAGAATGCAACTGCATTTAAAATAACAGTTTAAAGTAGGTATCATGAACAGAATAGGAAAATAATATAAAAGTCATTTAAATTCATTTATACTTCTACCTGACAATGACAGTTCCTTTCAAATTATGGTCTGTCTTCTGGGAAGGTACATGAGAGCAATACAGAGGCAAAGCTGGTTGTGTCCCTAATTATTTATTAGTATTTATTTCTCATTCATTACTATTTATTAATAGCATTTTATGCTGAAAGAAAGCTTAAACTAAGTGTATTTCTTTGTTCCACTGATAGCGACTGTGTTACCTAAGACTTTGACTACATTGATTCTAGATATATTGGTTCTTTTGTCTGTTGAAAGATCTTTAGAATTTTCTCTTCCTAACCATGTAGCAGGGTATAATGAATTTGATACCTTTATTTTTTTTTTTTGGACATCTATAATGTGAAATGGAAGGGTTACACCTGGTAATCAAAAGTAACAGAAAGCCAAATACCAGTACCTCAAAGCTGTATTGCTAATGGTTGGGCCATTTTCAGAAGACCCCCAAAAATCAAAAAGCAGGATGCATGTAGGTTTGAATGTAGCTTCCCCTTGGCTCTGTTAAAAGCCAG
Source organism: Corvus brachyrhynchos (assembly GCF_000691975.1). Lineage (NCBI taxonomy): Eukaryota > Metazoa > Chordata > Aves > Passeriformes > Corvidae > Corvus > Corvus brachyrhynchos. The sequence goes on from NW_008239324.1 coordinate 7,556,779, forward strand.
AGATTTTAGAACTGCCATGGTTAACTTAGTCTCTATGCTTATGGCTGTAGCATGAATCCTAAGAATGAACACCTGCCAAGCTATTCAGGGCTCTAAATTAATTTTTGTTCCTTTATGTAGTAAAACTCAAGTTAAAAAGTATAAAAAATTGTGAAGAAAGCTGAAATCTATTTTTGTGGCTAAACCATTTCACTTAGTTCTTTTGAATTGCTGAAAAGATCTATTAACACAAGCTTAACATACTAAACAGGATTTCTTTTTACAAGTGTAAATGGTGAGTATTAAGCTAAAATATTATTCATACTTTCTTCTGTCACATGAGACTTCTCTTCCAGGGCCATTAACAAACCGTAATCTGCTTGTAATTATCCTGCAGTGGTAGCCATGTACGTTCAATGCCATTTGTGTATTCCTGACAAACCTGTGCTGTGACCACCTTGTTTATACAGATTGCTCCTGTTCCAGTTACATCCTTGGCCACCTCTGTTAAAATTGTGTCTAACTCATCAACTTCTGTGTGCTCTGGTGAAAGTATGCCAAAGAAGACTTGTTAAAACAATGACCAATTAGACTGTGTTATGCAAGCAACATTCCTCGTACCAGTCTCTGGACAGAATCCATATTTCTTATCTCTGTCATAGTCTTCAGTGGTTCCACACCATCGGTATCCATCTGTTCTGCCTTCTGTTGTGCACTGGTCATAGGACTGGCCTTGGAATTTGAAGGGAAATTTGCATGGCTGCCCATCACCATTGCCACCCATTGTAAAAAGTGCTGTAGGGGGAACGAGAGAGGAAAATGTCAGAACACAAGGCTCAGTATCAACAAGGAATCACAGTGTAAAGCATCCATGATTTGGCCCTTTTTAAGATGCCCAAGGGCACCTTTTCCCCCCCTTCTCTCACGCAGTTTAAAGCTGCAGCTAAAACCCAAATGTGTATGTGGGAAGGCTTGGCAGGTTACTTCTAACTTTGCTGTTGGTTTTGATTGACTAAACAGCCATTACAGCCTCAGTCTATGTGTAGGATTTGAGGAGGTTTGCCTTTGCTTAGGCTGATCCATCAGTGGGAAGAGGCATTGTTTATGTGTGTGCTTCTTTTTACAGTAGCACTAAATAAACCCCCCAGGCCTCTTCTGGCTTAAGGGTGACTGGGAAAGGGTTCTAACAATGGAGTATTGTGACACAGATGGTCCATTTTGCCTTTTACACTTAAACCAGTAATTGGCTACAGCATCAGGGACATGAACCAGTAAGTTAAAGAAGTCCTACTAATGAGAGGATTTGGAGCTTTGCAGGCCTGGCTCACACACACAAGTTTGCTGAACTTCTGATCTGCCTGAGAGAGTGATTCTATCCTTCTACATCCTGGACATGGAAACAGCCACACAGGGGTCCTGTCTGCAACACACCCTGTGCTTCCCCAAATGTTGGGTTTTGTTTCAGGTGCTGTACTAAGATAGGAAAGGTGCATTAACTAGGGCTGTGGCTATTGTGATTGGAGAAGGACTTTATTTTTTTAAAAAAGTAGTGATAGAATTGGAGAGCATAGTTAAACTGAGTTGTTTAGATGACTCACTCACCATGAGCTGCTTCCAGCTCTAGGTCTGGCAAACTCTGCATTTTAATAGCCTTTTTTATATTGGTTTACATGTGGCTAAGTTGCAAAAACCATATGGAAAGTCAGTCTCTTACTTTGCATGCTGCCTTTCTGAGCCGCAGTCAGAATGCAGTTTTTCATTTTGCTTGAGGCTACATCATGTGATGGTAACAACAATGGTTTATTAAGTTTTCAACTCCCCCCCTCTCCCCCCTTAACAATAAAATTGCGTTAATGTAAATGAAAGTTAGAGACTGGGGCAGTTTCCCCAAAAGAAAAGCCAAATTTACTTGTAAGGGGATCTTAAAGGGCCTTGTTCTGCATCATGGTAAGCTCAGCAATTTACTGGTAAAGACACACTGAAGTGAGAGCAGATTCAGACTGGACATTACTAATATGTGAACTTCACTTTTAGCTCTTCCTAGAAAAATTAACCAGTTGTGATGTCAGGAAACCTCAGGCTGGAAGGCTGCAAACCGCTGTGGCACAGATCCATGGTGGAGGTAGGTGCAGCTTCACGAGGGTTGTGCCTGGGAGAGCAGTCAGGCAGCAGCCTACAAGAACTGTGACCAGTGTGAGGGAGGTACAGGCAGAGAACAGATTGTTATATACAGGAGGACCAATGTTAGGAGCCTAAACTGCCTGTAGTGTCAGTGGAGTTTGGAAATGAGAGATATCAAGATGCCTTGATCCCATATGGCAAAGGAGAAGTTCAGCACACCTGTGTAAGATTTGCGTAGTAGGTAGATAACTTTCTGCTTTACCTCCAGCTTTGACAAACAATAGTTCAATCAGTTTACAAAATTAGGGTACAGATCTGGGACTAACTTTAGAAAAGCCTGGTGCAGCACCACAGCTTTAGACATGTTTCCATATATGCACTGTGGCTCTATAATGAGAAGAATTCAAACTAACTTCAGTGAGTTAAACATGAGAGAAACAAAGGCCAACAACCAGGAATGTTGCTGCCAACACAGACTGTCTGATATAAATCCTACCCTATCTGAATTTATTAGCTGGGGTTTAGCAAATGGTGCCTTGGAATAATGAGTGAACAATGCCACTCTGCATTTAATAAGAAACATCTGTGCATAACTGTTCATGGATCTTGCAAAACAATTACATCAGAAACAAAAGGCTGAAACCCTTCTGTTCCATTTCAGAAACCCTGACACTGGCATTTCCAGGAATCTCACTTTCAGAACCAACTCTCCCTGACAGTGCTCCACTGCTTACATTTTCAGCCTTGCATGACTTTAGGATCTTACAAAGGTGTATCAGTCAGGGTATGTGGATCTCCATTTCTCCAGCTGCCTATAATCATGGCTTCATTCTGACTGCATCTGAGTGCTTGCAGTATTTTAAAGAAATGAGCCAAATTTTTCTCTTTTGTGGCTGAAAGAATTAATCCAAGGAAGAGGCGATTTGGGGAAAGGTGGGAAATAAAGGAGATGTCAAAATTTCCCCAAAAAAAAGATTATGCAGTTATGTGCATGTGCACACTTACAGTCTGCTGAAGTAAATATTCTGAAAGTCATACCACTAACAATAAATTTTTAAAATTTTTTGTAATCTGTGTAAAGTTCATACTCCTGCTTGTTCATCCTCTGTACTTGTATTAATAGCTGTCACCAGGGTAGATCCCAGCTCTATATGTGATCTATACCAGGCAATTAGGGGTTTGGAAATTAAAGAATAACTTTTTACTGCATTAGGGCTCAAGACTGATATGTTCTACAACAGATAATCTTTGGAAACCACTGCCATCCTGAGGCAGAAAATCTGTAATCTTGTATTTGAAACTGTATAGTCTTGCAAATGAGCTTGAAAAAACCCCAAAACTTGTCAAGCAGGAATCCATTTAGTGTTTGGCTACAACAGGATTCCAGAGAATCCTATTTTGAACTTTTTCTATGTACACATACCTGCAAAATTTTGAAAAATGCATTTCTTTTCAGACATGTACATATGAATACATGTACATGTGTGGCAGTACTTGTGTGCTGGGACATGTTGGGCTCTACTTGTGCATTCTTGGGCTGGCAAACCCCTGAACATATTTTGGTAGCTTGAGGCTTAAGCATCACTGATCTTCTTTCAGCAATCTGGATTCTCTTTCCTTGTACTGACTGCATGTAGCCATAACATTATAAATAAGTTCAGTACTATTGTTTCAAGCAGGATTAGCATGAATATGAAAAAAGCACCATTTCTTTCTGGTTTGCTCTCCTTCAAAACTTTCTTATTTTTTTTTATGACCCAGGAGTAGTAGGCAGGACTTTTACTGACCCAGTGCTTGATATGAAAGGTAAAAAGAGTGATGAAACACTCCCTGCTGCCCAAAGCTAATAGTCAGTTATGTACAAAGGGAAATAAATGAGTGTGGGAAACTGCAGTACTGGGAATGTCTGTTAATGTATGTGCCAGGAACTGGCAAACAGGACGTGGAACGAGTGGCTGAAAGCACCTTACCGTCTCTACTCTTCTCACTGCTGATAAATTACCTCAGTAGGCTACAGCCAATTAATTGCTTCTCTAAAGGTTTCCTACTGTGTGATGTACAGGAGATGAAATTAACACTCATACCAATAAATAGTCTGAAATGTTATATCCTCAAGATGTAAAGGCTCATCAAAATTTTCAAGCACAGAAATATGTGTTCCTATTGTTTTTAAAGGAAACATATTGTTATAAATTCATTTGAAAGATAATAATAATAAAAATTATATTGTGTATGATTTTAAAAAGTTATGGCTACACAAAGGCATTATACTCGTTATCTAATCTGTAGATGAATGTTTCCAAATATGAAATAAAATCCTTGTGAAACAGTTCTGGTCATCTTCCAAAAGGTAGAATTAAAGTACAATCTTAGCTTTCCTAGACCCTCTAATAATTTAGTACAGATACTGGCATGTTATGATTTCTGAAAGACATTCATTCCTTTATCTAAAAGGAAAGGAAGTGGGAAAAACACAAGAAGTGGATGAGCAAAGAAGAAAGGAACAGTCTGCCAGGAGAAAAATCACTAGAAACATTGGTCTGCTTACACTCATGGGGACAAAAGCCATATTTCCCATCTGCATCGAAGTCTTTGGTTGTGGAACACCAGAGGAATCCATCGCTGCGTCCTGCATCTGTGCAGCTGTTGTATTCCTTGCCATTGAACCAGAAGGGAAATTTGCAGTATTCACCATCTGCATTTCCATACTTCACTCTGACCACTACAAAGAGAACAAATGCAGTGGTGAAACTAGCCACCAACTGATACAAAAAATACAATTTCTGGACATCTTATTTTCCTGGAAGATACTGATATAGAAATGCAGTCTGAATTTCCATTTTGAAATTCAATATACTGCTGGTCTCTCTATTGGCAAGATGATCATAGCTGAAATATAAACTGGTAATTTTAAAAGAATTACATGGATATTACTCATGGTGAAGTGTTAGAATCAGCCCAGAAAAATATATATGTTGTTACTATGGCAAGGCAAAGTTATAAACATGCTGTTAATACATTTAGTAATTTAGTTTCTTTAGTAATACGGTCTAAAATGTTCAGTATAGTTTCAAAGGTTCCAGGCAGCAGCTGAAAATGAGCTGAACATGCCTTGTGCCTCATAAACCACTTTGGTATTTCCAGTGGGACTTGTGTGACATCTGTGGCACGGGGGGACAGGGTAAGGAACACAGACACACCCAGATCCTGGGGTTTATTTCAGTTTGTACACACATGTAGTCTTATGAATACAGTATTGGTGCTGGAATATATGTTAATGCATAGATAAGTCACTTATTCATTGCATTTCTTTTAATGGCAGTAACTAACTGGTTGCTTGTGCAGTATTTTCACTTATAGGGAAAACAGTTTCCTCCTGCCTCTGAGGCAGGGAACCAGTCCACTTAGTACAGTTACCAGCTGGTGCTTCTTCTGAAGGTGAAAGAAAGCCCAACAGAAGGAAGATGACTATTTTGGTATTAAAGTTCAATTATTTTTTTGATGGGAAGACAGATGAGAAAGCTAGAATTTGAAATGAAACACAAATGTGAGTTTATATTCTTATTTTAAGTGTTCCAAATTATTTTACAGGACAAGATGATAATCAGTATGTATGAATGTGGCAAAGTTCAAGCAGAAAAAGCAGGTTACAAACTACTAGGCCTTTTTTGCCTAGTTCAGGTGATATTATCTAGATCTTTTCTTCTAAGGGTATGGCAAAGTGCCTGTGAAAGATTCTTGAAGATGCTCTTAATCTGCTGTTTGATGTTAATTTTGTTTTGGTCACCAGCATGAGTGATTTCTATTCCACATGTTTATAAGATACTATGAGTATTTAAAAACCTGTTCAAGTGGATGCTTCTACTTTTAGCAACTGGAGCTGCAGCTTAAATCATCTTAAATCATCATGTGAGCAGAAAAACGCTGACCAGTCTGCCTCTTGAAAATAAACTTAAAGGTATTGTAGTTTGAACCCCTGAGAACTGAAGCATTCAAAATTGTAGCCATGGCTTTGTACTTTCACAGAATTCCTGAAGGTTATGCAGCATCAGGCCTACTGTTAATTCAGTTTTTCATGGGGTAATAGTGGAGGAACAGAAAGGGAAATCCTATTTCATTAGGAATTACATAAACATGTTGTAGAAAACATTTTAAATTGTATAAATGAATTTTCACCTCCTAATATTTACTGTCAGTCAGTGAAAGAATTTAATGCAGTGCCTGAAACAGTATTAAAACAGAGCAGCCAGCAGGCCATATGTTCTGAAACATGAAAAAGTCTGGTACCTTGTCCCTCTCCAAGAGTCCACAGTTCATCATCATCAAAATGGGAGTCTCCTCCAATTCCTGGCCCTGGTGCAAAGGCATGAGCCAGGAGACCGTCTTTGCCATCAAAGGGGTATCCATCACCATGTTCTGCAGGAGCAAGCAGACAAAAAAGAGCAGTTTCTAATGACCTCAGGCAGAGTCTGTACATGAATGATGATTATCATGTGTACTTTCCCATCCAAGACAGCAGCAGAATAGTCTAGTGAGTGAATTTATTGTTTTGGGTTGTGCTGGAAAGATTGAACCAGAAGAGAATCAGCCAGTTCTTACAAAGAACATTAAGAGTCAGTACTGCAGTTGTCACAGCATGGTATTTTATATCTCATAAGTATTGTGGAAAGAAAGCAAAAATTGTGAAGAACAGTGAAGAATTGTACATGTGATGTATGACTGTATACACAGTGCTATTTCTCAATAAAAGCTGATAGGGAATTTTAAAGTAAACATTGTAGATGAGGGATATTTTCAGGTAATTCGTATCACTCTCCAACACAGAGATTAGAAAGTAAAGGCAGATTTCACTTTGCAGGCTGCTCTTTTCTTCTGCACCTCACACTGCTGTGCTCTTTGCTTTGTGCAGGATACTCACTACCCCAGTAGGAAAGCAAAGCTGGGTGTCAGCAGTGAGCTCTGGAAAGCCAGCTTGCTCTTGCTTCTCTGAGCCCTGAAGGAGAGTATCCCTCATCCACTTGAAGCACTCCGAGAGCCAGGCAGCTCACAGGGCAGCAGCAGGTTAAGCAGCTCTCATGTTAACACACTGTAGGCTTTTCTTGGAAGTACACCACTTGTGGGTAAGGCAGGCTGGCACGGGCATAGCCCTGGTATTCATAGCTCTCCCACCACACTGACCTGTGCATCAAAGCTGGCTGCCAGCATCTCCAGTTGCATCATTCCTGGTCTTTTGGTCTGATGTCTTGCCATTTAACAGAAGCCCTAAATACACAGGCCTGATTCTCTCCTCTGCTACACTGATTTCAGGCTGGTGTCACTCTTAATACTAGTTCAGTTCATTCCCTTCAGGAGACTAGTGTGTCAGTTGTTAAGAAAAAGATTTTGACATATATCAGGTGCTTTACTCCCATTTATTTCAAAGTAGATCCTTTGCTTAAGAGAAAGGTTAAAAATGAAGAAACCTCACAGCTGTCTCAGCCCCTGTGAATCTGATATGCAGTAAAGTGATAGGAATGACTGAATTGTGGAAGCAGCTCTTTGCCCACAGTATCTGAGCTGGCTATAGCCAGCAAGTACTAAAACCAGCAGAAACACTTCTGCTTTTGTAAGAATTTTTTTTTTTTTTTTTTTTTTTTTTTTGGAGCCAGTCTGGATGAGGATCTGAAGTCCTGAGTGTACAGAATCTCTGCAGCTTTTGAGGTCAACTCATCAGTAGCTAAAGCAATGAAAACCAGCTTGAAATGAAGGCTTTTACAAAGAGTTCAGTTATTCTTTGAACTCTTCACTTAACTTCCAAAGTCTACCTCCCAAGTAATTGGCTGCACAAATATCTTTATTGGTATTAAAAATTCTGTGACTGTCCAGAAGTTAAAACCCCCCATGTTTACACTGGAAAGCCATAAATATTTTTTCAGGGGAAACCAAAATTAATTGAGAAGGCATGCACAATGAAAATGAATCAAGTCACCCATCATCAGCTGCACCCAAACCATAGTTCTGCTCATGATCCATATTTTTAAATTCTTGAGTGTACAGAATCTCTGCAGCTTTTGAGGTCAACTCATCAGTAGCTAAAGCAATGAAAACCAGCTTGAAATGAAGGCTTTTACAAAGAGTTCAGTTATTCTTTGAACTCTTCACTTAACTTCCAAAGTCTACCTCCCAAGTAATTGGCTGCACAAATATCTTTATTGGTATTAAAAATTCTGTGACTGTCCAGAAGTTAAAACCCCCCATGTTTACACTGGAAAGCCATAAATATTTTTTCAGGGGAAACCAAAATTAATTGAGAAGGCATGCACAATGAAAATGAATCAAGTCACCCATCATCAGCTGCACCCAAACCATAGTTCTGCTCATGATCCATATTTTTAAATTCTTCAAGACCAAAGAATGCATTGAAAGCTTGCATTCTGCCATGCTAAAGAATGGAAACCAGCTATGGAGTCAAAATTGGAAGGCACGAATCCATTTTTAAGCTCTCCAGTATGTTAGAACTCTCACCACTATCACTGGAAAACAGCATACAAAGCTATAAATAAGTGGTATGATGCTATTCCGTTCTCTTCTGTGGCAGGAAGCCAGCTCACATCATCTGAAGATCTATACCAATATGTCTCAGTTCTATTTCTGATTTGTAAATTTAAAAATAAAATGTTGCCCCTAGCAATTCTCTTTTGGAAAGATAAATATAGTGTAAGGATATTGTATAAATACTTCCCTCTCTCTCTCTCATGTAAAAGAAAGTCTTAGTGAAATTAGATCTTAGCTTGTATGAGCCAAGTGTGAACTAGGACAAGGTTTGCCAGAAAGGCTCATGAGGGTGGATCATTCTAATACTGAGGATTAATGAAAGGAACAAAACCAAAAACATAAGTAAAAATAGAAAAATATACCCCATCGGCCAAAATTAATCATAATGTCTGCTTCTCCATCATTTATTCGGTTAAATCTCAGCGGTGTGACATCACTCCAGACTTGAAAGGCTCGAGCAAAGGCATCATCTACTGTCTCAGGATCCAAATCTGGGGTATAGCCTATAATCCTTAGAGGTAAAAGCAACAGTTAAGTAACACACAAACATGCTCCCTGTATTAGTTGTTTACTGCTCAACATGCTGAGTAGACTCAGCAGTGAAACCAGCTAAGAGGTAACACTGCTGCACATGAGATCTAAACAACTTCCTTTGATTCAGAGATGTGTTTAGATGTTGCACTTACTGTTTATTTTCTTTTGGAATTGATGCAGCAGCAAGAAGAAAATTATAAATCCAGAGGCTGTAAAGCCTGGATGGCAGTGAGCCTTGCACAAAACATTTTGAGTTTTGCATTAGCACTGAGACCAGAAAAGGAGCTCAGTAACATTCCGGAAGTTTCAAGTGTGGATTGTTTTGCCCTTCAATAAGAGCAGAAAAGCAGCCCTTCTCCCTCACCTGTGTCTCTAACTGTATATTGTTTCATCCCTGTGGAATGCTAATCCTTTACCTGTGTGTGGGATACATTGGCAATAGGATACACAGGGAAACAGGAAGAAAAAGCATGTAAGATAAAGCTGCAGGCCTGACCTGAGAAAGGGACAAACTCTCTAGTATGTTGCTTTCTTCTTCTTCATATATTTTAATTGGACTTCTTACTGCCTTATATTATAGCCTATCTGCCATGTAAAGACTAAAGACAAGTTTCCAATTCTTTGCTGCTGTGACTGTGCATAGTGAGGGAAACTATTTTGTGCCTAAGGAGAGTGAGGAAGAATCAGAGGGAGCACATCAGCAAGTAGGGGCTGCAAGAGCAGCTGCCACGGGTTTTTTCAGCGTTTATTAGGTTAGTCACAGCCCAACGAACGCTTGGAGTCCAAACGTGTGAGGGAACAGCAGACTAAGTCAAGCACCTAAGACAATCTGCTGGTTTTTCTCATTGGTGGTAAATGATTGCTCATGGACCACCTAAGGTAATGAGTTTTTTACTACAATGAGAGCTGTATTGGTCCCTAACTCTTCAGAAGAATATGAAATTAGAACATGCCAAACTTATTGCAATAGGCTTGTTATAACTTGTATTTGTATATAGCTGAAATACAATTGCTTGATTTTAAAATTTATTTAATCATCTCCTTTTTAGGACTGCAGGATGAAGAGGAGTTTGGCCTCTGCAATCAATAAATACTGTGATCCTCCTGGAGCAGGTGGGCAGGTGAGATACTCCTGCTCCAACTCCCTTAGGATGCTTGCTGCAGATCAAAGAGTAAACCCAAAATCTCTTTAGTTTCAACCAGAAAGTTGATGTCGAGATGATTCTTCCTGATACATTACAGTTTGAAATCACAGAGGTATTTGTTAAAGCATCTGGTAGTTATCCAAACACCAGGGGATTCTAATTCAAGGAGTCTTGTCTAGCCTTTGGGTCTTGGAAGTGCTATGGTTATATGTGAACAGAACCCAGCATTACCAGTCAGTACCAGTCAGTACCTGTATGTTATATGATTCTTTTCCCATTTTGGCTTTCTTGCAAAGAAGTTGTAATTGGCTACATCAGGGTTACCACAACGAGGTTTCTTCATTGTCTCAATAGTGTTTTGATCCAAATCTCCTGTTTCAGGCAGCCCAAAAAATTTCTGCATTTTCTTCAGCGTATCTTTCAGGACAAATAAATTGCAACTGTCTTTTGGGCACCCATAGTATTTATTCAGGTATTGCTTGGGAAAAAAAGCACAGAACAAAGAATTTAAAATTCATAAAATAAATAGTTAATCATTGTAAAGAAATAAATACTGTAATTCCATGTTAGCTTTCTACCTGTAATTTTTAAGTTTTCAAAATTACTATTATTAGTAAGTGAGGGACCAGCAGAATCATCTTAATTGACACAAAGCATCCTTGATCACATGATGTTGCTAATTAAACAGTCATTTCCACTATTAGCTATCACCTTTACTTAATGAATTGCTTTTAGTTATTAGAGCATAGAACTTCAATGTAGAGCTACAAAGTAAAAATGGGTTTGTCTTTTTTTGTTTTCTTTATGATGTATAAATCTGCTTACAGTTTTAGACTTTGTGTAATTGGTGTTGGAAGAATCTGGATTATTGAGAAACTTCTCAAGAAATCAAAGCAACCCCACAAATGAGACCGCATTGATTGCAAAGAAAAACCCCATTCTTTATTCAAACCACACAGAGTTGTTTGAATGTTGTATGTGTTTGTTTTTGAGCCAAACATTGCAAAGAACTGAAGAAGAAAGTATTTGGTAACATTTCAGTTGCTTGGACACTGCAGCCAATCAATATTTGCATACTTAAAACTCCACTGAATGCTCCAGCACATTATGGCCAGACTGATGTTTCTGATACAGCCATGATGGCAATTCATACAGTTCTTTCTCATTAAAAAAGAGTGATCATAAGAGATCCAAAAGATGGCACAAATCCCATTATTTTCATCTCCTACCTAAAATAATACCCACCAAAGTCTCTTCCCCTTCTCTTAAGGATGAGTTTACAGTATTTTATGCCTCTCTGTGAAAGAAAAGCTTCAGCCGTGTGAAATGGCAGCTACTCCCAAACTGCACCCAAATGGGTGCTTGGCACTGCCCAGAGCTGAGAGATGCCAATGGTGCTGTGAGACAGGAAGGTTGCAAGTTACTGATTTTCCTGGTAAAAACAATCTGCAGCCGAGGAAGAAAAACCCTTCAGGTATTGTATCCCAAATATTAACTACAAGTCCAAGGTAGGAAAACACCTGAATAAGGTAAAGGTCTATTTGCCAAAAATACACGAGGAATATCAGGGAGAACTATTTCAAACTGAGGATTACAAGAAGCCTGCCAAAAAGACTGCACATTTAAGTTCTTGCGCCAGCAAGTATTCCCAAGAGAAACCTTGTTTCATGTGTCTAATTAATTGCTGAAATACACCCAGGAGACTGGGGATATTACCACAACATCAGGAATATAAAGCAGAGGATATTTGATACCTGCTGTTGGTCAAGCCTAGATTTCACCACTCTCCTCACAAAGTCCAGGCTAACCTCATCTGCCCAGCATAGGAAATGGTTCAGGGCTTACTCAGAAAAGGATTTAATCAAGATGTTACACCATTTCCTTCAGAAGGTCCTCCATTCATCATGATTAAGCACAGACTGTGGCTAGTTTTTGTGATTTTTGTAATGGACTTCTGATGTGGTATTTCTCCAGTGGAGACTGTGGCACTGGCAAATAAGGAACACAGAGTGGTTTCATCTTAGCTTCCACTGAGCTGCTGTCTACACATAGTTAATGGGGCCTGGTGGAAATGATGTGAAATGCATTAAGAACATAATCAAACAAGCCAGTTTGGTTCTTATCCTGATTTTCACTTTCATGTAGTTCGATGGATTTTCTTATGCCTCTGCTTGCATCCCCCAATGATGTACCATAGTATAATATAGACTGTATATCAGGATTGAAGTTTACTGAAGAAACAGGCTGCTGCTCTTGCCATTTTAGGTTTGGGAGCAAGCTATACAACCAAAAATATAATCTGTGGCATGATAAAGAATTTTACTTGATAGAATTCTAAATAAAAAGCTAACCCCTTTCAGTTTTTCCTAAAATGGAGATTTTATTGAAGATGACAAATGACCATGATCAGCTGTTCTATGAGGAGAGAATCTTGAAGAAATGTAATGTCTATGCAAACCACATCTTGGCCTAGGCTGTGAAACGCTGTTTCCCCAGAGTCAGCAGGGAGCTGTGGTGATCTGGAATTTTGATCCAGCCCATTAATGAAACAGGGTCCAGCTGCAACATAGCAATTTGTGTTCTGATGCTGAGTGTTGGGGCTGTTCTGATGGAGGGTGTGAGGAAATGCAGCCAGTAAGCATTGCCCAAGAATACCCCAAGAAAGACAAAGAAGTGGTGCAGAGTTAAACCAGCTTGTAATTTTCCTCTGAGTACACATAATAAATAGGTTGTTTGAAAGAAACAGAGATGAGGGGAGATGTGGATTGCAGTTATTAAATAAAAGCCTGGCTGTGTCTAAGAAAATAGATTCTCTAAGAGTGGTTAAATTGCTGTTAGACATGTGGGACCCCTCTCTCCTCTCCCAAATGCACTGCCCCTGCCCCCAGCCCTTGGCTACTGTGCTGTTAGGGCAAAACTGTGGGTGAATTTGTTTTGTTAACGACTAAGGAATGCCCTTTTTGGGTCAGTTTGTCTGTTTTTCCTAAACTTTCCAACACAGCTCCCAACTGGAAATTCTCTCTCTACCCTCCCCCAGACCTTCTTTAACCTGGGAAGCTTTCCCAAGATGCATACTCCTAAAGAGAAGTGACCAACTTTCAAATCTCTATGTCCTAAAATAAGAGTAATTTATCTCAATCCTCCTTAAAATGGATTTACTGCTGAAGAAGAGAAATGTCTATAATTTACATGCTAAATAAGGATAATCTGTCTCAATCTCCCTTTAAATGGACTTCCACATAATGTCACTTTTATGAAGGTCCATGGGGCTAAAAAAAGGTTAGAATAAAATGCTGTAGAGTTATAGCTATAATTTGCTCATATCACAGAAATCCAAACTCTTTTTTTTTGTTCCAGATTGGATTTGGGAAAAAAAAGTCTTTAAACCTTTGATGAGATTGTTTTCCAAAGTCAAAACTAGTCACAATGGCTTCTGAAATTCGAGCCAGCTTTCAGTTGTAGTGTCCCTTAAAGCTGTGTTTATGCAATGCATGGTAAACAATCTGGAAAACACACTTCTGAAAGCTGTGATACATGCATTAAGAGAGTCTCGACTGCCCTCACGTCTACTTGATTTAAGTAAAAAGAATTACATGTCTCTTATTTGCCCTTCTCCCCTCTTACCATTGCAATCTTTTGATTATAGTTGTGATGATTTACTAAAAATATTTTGTATCTTGAGACCTAAGGAAAAAAAAACCCAAAAAACTGACTTTCTTTGCTGGCTTTAAAAATTTTAAGAGAGGAAACATTACTTGGCTCCAGTTTTAACTTTTGAAAGCTGATACCTTTGCTAGCTAGCTAGCACTTCCAGAGACTCTA
>NW_008239324.1:7570964-7718729 GCF_000691975.1 Corvus brachyrhynchos
GAGGGAAAGAATGCTACACTCATTCCTTAGCCTCAGCTGAAACAAGAAAGAAACATCTGCTTATGAAACAACAATATAAATCTGAAGCAAAGATGAAACCAACACTTACCACTGCTAGTTCTTTGTCTGTTTTGGGAGTGCTGTCTCCAGGAAACTTAATGATTGGTGACGGTGCGGCTAAAGTTTTGTTAAAAAGATATACTTGGATGAATAGTACTTTAAAAATGAAGCCACAGCCAATGTGAGTCTTCATGCTGCCTAAACTTGCACTCTCCTCTTTGGAAAAAGCTTTTGCCCACTGCCTCTCCGTTACTTTAGCTGCAGTGCACCAGTTGCTTATCTGCACATCTTAACTCTCAGCACCGTTTTCCCTTTTGCTTGCTCTAGCAATTCCTTTGTATGTTTAAAACATCCAGATGCGCAGTCTCAAGCTACCACAAGAGGAAGTCTGAAAACTAGTGGAAACATGAGAAAAGGGCAGTTACCAGATGTGATTGCTGTGATTTTAAGGTAGCAACAGGCAGATAGTTATTATTGCTGAAAGAGGCCACATTTTCTCCTCATTTGTATATATGAAAGCATTTATTTATGCCAGAGAGGAAGAAAAAACAAAACCTGACAATCTTGAAGACAAAGTGTCCCACATTTATTTAAAAAAAAAAAAAAAAGAGAGAGAAAGAAATTACTAAACATTATTTTCCTGGCTAGGAATTTTTACTATTTTTTAGCCTATTTTTATGTCACAGACATAATGATATGCTTTAGTCATGTGGTTACGCTTCCACACAGTGCCTTGCAGCAAACATTTTGATTATGGATTTTGAGACAGACCCTGCACAGGGCAGTGCAGCTGAGTGAGGCTTCTTGTCCCCCTCCTGCTGAGACTACACAGAGTGTGGGTCTGTACTCAGGGCTCAGCGTGCTCTGTGTGAGCCTCGCTCCCTCCCTGCTCTCTGCACAACCTGCAGAACTCTCAGTAAGATTATTGTGGCTCCTTGGGTTCAGACCCAGCTTGAGGCTTTGCCACCAACAGACACAGCGTGTCACCTTACCCCTACAGGGTAAAATACAATTAGGCAGATTCAGCAGTAGAAATTAACTTTAATAACTGATGTCAGGGAAATTGTACAAAATTCAGTGTTTGCTTGTAAGGGGGGTTTGACCACCTGGTGCAGCTGCCTTAATCTGAAATTTTGGTGTAAATATGGCCATTGTCATGGACAGTCCATTTATTGTGTCATTCATAATATTGCCAGGTTTGAGGTGCTATTACAAGTGAAATATTATTTTAGCTGAATATCCCTAATCTGGGGGTTTTGCTCATCACATTTCAAGATGGGAGGCTGGTAATTCTGCATGATTGCAAACTGTGTTCTGGCCAGCCAAGGGTCTACAGTTTCTACTAAACACAAGTCCAGCTATGAAAGTTCCTCTGACCTGTATGTCACCATAAAGATTGCCACGGCTTTCCAATGAATGCTAAATGAAAAGTTTTCCAGATATGACCCCTGTTAACAAATAGGGCTGTTAATGAAAAGAAGGTACTTTGCAGGTGTTTGGAATTTACTGATGATATTTGATAATAGATTGCAAATAGTTAATATTGGCAGTTGTTTGATTTATGTTAATATCAAGCTATTTTGCTAACTGTGCCCCATCATCCATGAAGAGAATAGTCTTACATAAAGGCAAGGATTTCAAAGGAGGGGCTGAGGGCTCAGGGAGAAAGCATTTTCAGGGGCTTGTGCTGCCCATATACTTCGAATGAGAGCCCAACACAGCAACTATATGCAGGGCTGCTGGGTGAATCAGCCATGGGAAATGTCACTTGACGCTCAGGAGAGAAAGAGGAGTTACGGGAACTTTGTGCATGAATGGAGCTGTCTTTGTCAGCAAGTGGTTTTGTATTTATCCCTGCTCATCCTTTCAGGAACGAATCCAATGTGACTTGAGTTAGAGTGAACAACTTTCCCCTAATGGTTCAACTTTGAAATGACACATTCTTTTGTAGCATTTCCCCATCAGCAAAAAATCCATGGTCATTTAAAGTGTTGCTGTAATAAACAGCGGTTCTGGAAATATGATCCAGGTTTTCCAGTGCCCAGTACTTGGTTGTGGGGAATGACTCTTCTGCTTTGTTTGTGATGACAGCTCATATTTGTATCTGGCCATGTGACACTGTAAGAGAACAAAGGCTAAGGCTTCACTATGTGTGCCAAGTTAGTCTTAGGTCTCCTTAATTAAGCAAGTAAAAATATTAGGTATCATGTTGCAAATTCTGCAGTTATTTCTGTGCTCCATGTTAGGTCAAGGGCTGACATAAATCTTAAGTCATGAGAACCACGTCATTTTCATAAGAATTTTAATGTAATTTATGACAGCTTAGCAGCTTTCATTTAGAAGGGTACTGTGGTGAAGCCGTTTAAAGCCAAATGTGTCCTGGCACATTCAGTGGCACTCATACACCTCATTGAAAACTAATGAATGCTCTGTTCTCCCTCTGTCCTAATGAATATTGGATCAGAAATGGATGAGGAAACTTTTGAATGGACTGTGAGGTCTGTGCAGTTTGAAAATCTCACTGTATTTTGTTTCTTATCTTTGCTGGCAGTGAGAGTAGGTTGAGGTCACCTTTTAAATACACTTTGTAAAAGAAACTGGCAAAGCAACAGAAACCACGCAGACCTGCAGTGAAGCATTGTTTCTCACCTTTGTTTGCATTTTTGCTGATACTACTTCAGTGAGTGAGCAGTTAAGCAAGTTATGTTCAATTAGGAAACATAATACATAATGGAATATTGGATTTATGGGTACTGGGTGAAGCAATAGACTGAGTTTCTGAGCAGTCAGTGAAAAGCATTCTCTTTCATTAACACATGACATCAGAAATCCTGGCTGAGCTGCCCCTCTTTCAGATTGGCAATGCAAAATAAATGCTGATGACACTTTGTGAGAGTAGAAGTCCTATTGTATTGAGACTAAATTTGGGGTAAAATGTTTCTTATCTCCTTGTATTTGTCTTTAAGCTCTATGTCTTTAAGCTCTAAGCCATCATCCTGTTCTTAGTGTGCTACAGAGGTGCTGCTTTTACAGGCTGGGAATGCAGTGGTGTTCAGTCCTGGCAGTAGGGACATTTGGCTGCTGGCTGGCCTCTGCTTTGACTCAGAGGTTGGGCTAAATGACTCTTGAGGTCAGTTACAGCCCAAATTACCCCGTCACCCTGCCACTCTTGCTGAGTTTGAAGACATTATGATGTGTTTTCTTATCTCAGACTAGGTAAGGTTAAATCAGGGAGACAGACTCTGAAGCAACTGAAGTGACATATTCTGACATTGACAGATTAACTGGTGTTAGTGTTTAGTGCATAAACATTCCTCAGCTCTCCATACCCTGAAGAGATTACTTCTGACAGTAATTAATTAGATTAAATAATTAAATAATTAATTCTGGGTAGACTCCCTAGAAGTTAAACGTTAAGCAAAGAGGCAATACAAAATGAAGGGAAAGAAGAAAAGGCCCTGCTGAGAAGAGAATCCAAGGCCATCTACCAACTTTATGGAAGAGCTGAAGCAATAACCTAGCTTTCCTTTCTCTTACCATAATCCTCCATAAGATATTTTGTCTATGTAAACAGATGCTACCTCTGGATTAGCTACAGAAAATGAACAGTTATATCTCCTATTATTGCCTTTATGTATTTGTGGAAAAATTAATTTCCCTGTTGCATATAATTTCTATATTAGGTATTTTTATGATATACACATTGCTTTATCTCTCCTTAATCATAAAAAGCTCCTCTATAGTTACTGAGTTTGTTTCAGGTCAGAACAACTCCATATTGAAAATTTTAAACTATCTACTTTGTGAGTAAGATACCAAATTTACTTTTTAAATGTCTACTTTCATGCATTAATAGTTACTGTATGGCAGACACCACACAGTCTGAGAGGGCAAATACCTCTTTTGAGGGCATACTTCAATAATAACAGTAACAAGGGAATCATGATGTCTTTTGAGCTGTAAGCTACATCTCTCAGTAGATCTGACTGTGGTAAGAGAAACACGAGCAGGCATTAACATGCTGTTTTTATCAAAGGATTTTTCTGTTTCAGAAAATGATTTTTGAAATGATTCAGAAGCACTCAGCAGTTTCAAGATTAGACTTCAAATGGTGTCCTGGGTAATTTGCTCACAGAGTAGTCATCCCTCCAGAAATGTACTGTAGCAATTCCTATTGTCACTAATTCCAAAATTTTATCAAAAGCTGATGATTTCCTTGTGGTTCCAGAGGAGTATGTCAGGCAGAGTGTCCTGAGCACAGGCCATGGGAGGATGATGGATTTATTCCTGGTGGAGTTTCATGTTTTAAATTGAAACCTGTTGCTAGGCTGAAGAAGTAAATAATCATCAGGACAATTAAGGTCTTAAGAAAACAGCTGATTCTCTGATTACCAACTCAGCTGGTTCTAACTGGGTACAGTGCGATGTGTGTCTGCAAGTAAACTATTTCAGTATGTGTATATAACCTCTTATGTGTTTTCTAGGTCATGTGCTGTCAGTTTATAGTGTCTGGTTTAGGAAGCAAAACAAGTTCAATTAACGCAGATGCATGCATTGATTTTAGCAGGATTTGTGGAAAAGAAAGAACCAATTAAAGTTCTTAGAGCTAATATGGTGTTGTCAGAGTGTTTCAAACAGAACTGGAAAACCCAAAGCTTGGTGATGGAAAAGTTTGCCTGAACTTCAGGAAAGGTGCCAATGAAATTATCCCAAGGTCTAGTTTAGCCAGACCTTGGCTAGTTTTTGGTTTTCCAGGGTTGCCTTGTGACTCATTCTCTTTTCAGAGATCCCATTTTGCAATTTCTCCTGGATCAGCATTCCAGAGCCTTCTTTCTTCTTGTCTGGGGAAGAAAAGTTTATAAGTACCAGGAAACCAAAGAGCTTACAGAAGAAAGCATGGGACTGGACAATGCTAAAAACAAGATTTTGATGCCTTTTGCCACATGTCTGACTTGTAGGGCACTGTGGTAGAAAGTAGCAAGGCCACTAGTGTGTTGCCAGACTGAGCCCCCCCTGAGCTTGAGGTGTGTAGGAATCATTCACTCACTGCTTTTTCTTAGCGGTACCTGTGCTGAAGATGGACCATCTATATGAGTAACAGTAGTGACATACTAAGGGACTACATTGTTTCTGGGGTTTGACACTGGCAAGTCACTAAGCTCCAAGTACCTGCCTTTCAGTGCCTGTAACAGAAATAGTGAGCGCCTGCTGCAGCTGGCTGAAGATGTGTGCCCCTGTAGGAACAGAGGAAGGCATGATACTAGCAGTTTATTTGTTTTAGTAAGGTTGTCTCTAGGAAGCAATCGTTAGTCACAGCAGTCCCCACTGAGTTTAAAAGGATTAATAACTTCAGCAAGAACTCATTTATATTGCAGGCAAGTGAGCTCATCTAAGCCCTGTATGTTGAAGGGTTGATCCTAACAGAACGTAAGGTTTAAACATCCACATCATTTATTATCTGGATGTGCTCTCTATCTGCTCAGCAGGTGGCTCAGGCTTCAGTGATCAAATTCACCATATCTGACCACCACATGAGGGAGTCTTTAAACTGTTGGAAATCAGTATGTGTGTGTGTGTGCACGGAGGGGTGAGAGTGGGACAATGTACAATGGGTCAACAGTTGGTACCAGATATGGTTTTCAGCATTTAAGGTAGCAATTATATTTTTCCTTTTGTTTCTCTCATCCTTTCTGTTTTAGGAAATTAGGTTCTAAGGATGTGAAGTTCTGCTGACACATAGATATGATTTGTTAGCTTGCTACTAAATTAGAAATGAATTTTTTAAAATTCAATAATGAACTGGACGTTGTGGATACAATGTGCAGAACTAACATGCTGGTGGTTCCATACTGGTGCTTCCACATACTGGTAGTTCAGAAGAAGTCCTGATGCTGCTGTATTTGGTTAAGCTTGGTAAACTCAGCATGATCCTCAGTAGCACTGGGAACGGATCCTGCCATCCACATCGGTGTTGCCTTGTGCCATATGTTGTGAATGGGCCTGTTGAGCTCCATGAGGCACCTTGCAGTGTAAAATGTGAGTAAAGATGATGGGACCAAGCCCTTTTCTAGCCAGGTAGCCACCCCTACCCCCATAGTAAGAGCAAGAGCTAAACTGATGTGATGGCATGATCAGCTCCTAAGCCCATAGAACAGAGCTACGGCATTTCTGCTGTTCAGATTTCAGACAGATCCTAAGGAATACTGCACTGAATGACCCATTTCCCAAATTGTATGAAGAGGCACATTACTTACAAATAGGGCCACACCAAAGCCTGACTATTCCCCACTGCTGTTCTGTTTGTATTCATGGGCGATCTCTTCGCTGTAACAATGGGCAAGTGCAATCCTGAATATGTCAGAATAATAGTTCTGCTTGCTTTGCTGCTGCTGCTGGGCAGCCGCTTGTTGCTAGTCACTGTACACCTCACTTGTCATTATAGTGTTGGTATTCAGACACCAAGGGGCCTTAATTAATGACTTTGAAGATATGGTCTTTTATAATTCATGACAGAACTTTAATTAAAATCAAATATATAGCAGTTGAACTAGCAGAGGATTTAAAGTGCACAATCTTCGATGGAGACAGTGATTTCCTCTGACCACTGGTGATGGATGCTGAATGCAAATTCCATTTCATCACAGGAGATTCAGAACAGAATGGGCTTTTTTTTTTTCTTTGAAACAGAGAGGTCTCTGTTGTTATAGACTGAAAAAATGGTAAGGTCAAGAGGCCTGTAGATTTGATTCCCTCTCCTACCCCCATTTCCTCCTCTAGAATCCTCATGTATTTTAAATGTCTGTATTGGTAAGGAAAAAAAAAGGACACAATTCTGTGTGATGCTTATTTATTATTTTTAGAGGTGGTGTGTAAAAATGCTGTGCATGGTTCAGGTACTCACTCCAGGACTCTTGTCAAAGCAGTAGGAGGATTCTTACTTCACATAAAGGCAAACTGAGGCAGTGCTTTCACTTGGACAATGCAGGAGAAGTTAATGGAATTTTGAAGAGTTCAGCCTGGTTCACTGATCGAGTACACGTCTTTCTGGCCCATGTTGGGATAACTGAACTTAAGCAAATATGTAGCAGAATCATTGCTGTAGGTTAAATGTGCCAGGGAGCCTGATTTTCTTATGACAGTTGAATTTATTTCACTTTATTTAGCCTTACTGTCTAACTGGGTTCACCTAAATTTCTTACAAAACATGTTTTTTTTCCTAGCATACTTATACTGCTATCCCACTACTGCAGTGACTTCCATGGCATTCTTTGAATGGATTTCATGGTCTTGCTGGTTACTCTGCTTACTGAGAGTAAATAGAAGATATTTGTGGCTTTGATTTTACAATTTTGAGTTGTATTTTAAATTTTATTATCTCATCTGTTCTACTAAGGGATGGGTCTTCTTTTCTGTGGGATTAGTTGATTGTCTGAGGTTGCCAAGTTTCCCTGTTGTGCGTGTATGTGCCGCAGACGCTCACCGAGTGGCTAGCTCTGAGGTCGAGCTCTGGGCAAGTCTTTGTCAGCTGCTGCAGCAAAGGACACTCTTCGACAAAGGAGCGGGAGGCTGGGTGAGAACTGCGGTGAGGCTCGCTTCAATCACTGTTGACCAAGGTGCTGGGGAGAAGAAGGAGGTGAGGGAGGCTTTTCTGGGAAACAGAAGCAGTTTTATTGAGGGTCGAAGGAAAACTCCAAAAAAGCCCCATGGAGCCCCTGACAGAGGCGGAACACACAGAAGTAACCAACAGGTACATGGCAAAGGGGAGGAACCGAGGGAGGGAAATATACAGCAAGACCGATGGGAGACGGGATAGGCAGGGAGGGTGAACCAGGGCCAATTAAAAAGCAATGACATAACCAGGGGAGGAGAGGCTGGCGGCCATTGCAGACGTGCAAGCTGTCACAACCAGGGCCAATTAAAAAGGAATGACATAACCAGGGGAGGAGAGGCTGGCGGCCATTGCAGACACGCAAGCTGTCACATCTTTCCCGCCAGGGCCAACGGCTTTTCCCGCCAAACTGCCTGAGGGCTGCCTGAGGGCGGCCATGTCAAGGCAGGCAGCCATTTCATGGTTCCTGGGCCCCTGGGGGGTTAAACCATTGGACCTTTTGTCCCATGGGGTCCAGCACACCCTGGCGGGAGCTGTGGCTCACCACAACATGTATGGAGGCCAATCTATGATCTTACCATCAGAAACCAACAAACAAACAAACAAACAAAACCAACCAACAAGAATAACTATCTGTTACATATACAAAAGCTAATAAATTAAACAAAATTTACTATTTAATAGAGCTAAGGGAAACTGGTCAATAAGTCATGTCAAGATATTTCAAAAGATTGCCATGAGAGGGAGATGAATAATCGAAAAAATTGCATTTGAATAAATTAGTCACTGCAAGCTGTTAAAAAATCAGAAATGTCTTATTTAGTAGCTATAGAAATGGTTTAACAGTAGGAAAATATGATTAAAAATGTCTTTGCTAAATATTGGACATAATTCAGCCATCTATAGTTACCATCTTTACAGTAGCAATAATTTCTCCTGGAAAGGAGGAAAGGATTTCTTCAGTGGTTGCTCTTGGTAATGTTGCAAAAAGTTCACTTGTTTCATATTACTAACTTTTCATGTAGTACTTTAACCAACTGCTAAAACTACAATTTGTGAACTGTCAAAATAGAATTCCTGAGCACAACCATGGGGGATTTTTAGTTGAAGTTTTTTTCTTTTGTTTTTACTGTCAATTTGCTACAGCAAAGTGTTACTCATACTGGATTATTTAAGGCTGTTTGGCTGGCAGATATATTTATATGTGAGTCTTAATAGCACTGGGCTGTTTCTGCAGATCTAACCATCATTAGGGCAGCGGAGGCTCAGCTTTCAGAATGCTAAACCAAAGTAAATGTCATAGAATTGCAGACTCTTCTCTGGTTGAGCAGTATTTTGTGGCATCATGCTGGAAGAGCTTTGGCTGATTTTCCATCTGCAGTATGCAGAAGGATGCTCAGGGTCTATACCAAGCCTGATGAGACTGTTCCTGGCACTGCTCATGGGGCAGGAGCTGCTGGAGCAAGGCTGTTCAGGGACTCAGACTCGTGACTTCCCTGCTGGTATAATTAGGTATTGAGGTCAGCTTCTTTTCCTTTAACAAGTCATACCAGGTTATCGGTTCATCACAGAGATCTCAGGAACAGAATCACAACCTCAAAGATGCCAAAAAGGAGAAAAATCTAAGGGCTCCATGGGAATCCCAAAGGGGAGAAGTGAGGAAAGCCTACAGACCCGCAGTGCTTCTGCGGTGGTGTCGAGTTCAAAGGGAAACTTCCATTAGCTGGAAACCTGAAGGAGAGGCACCACCTGCCTGTCCTCCAGCAGGCTGAGTTTCTTGTTAATTGTAATGACTGAATAAAGGCAGCATTTTAATGGGCAGGGAGAATGTTTCTCTAAAGGGATTAAATTCCAACTTTTTGTTTTTCAATGTTTTTATTACTCTTCCTATGCTTTTTATGAGCCCTTAATTTCTTTCATACTTGACCATTGTTAATACAGGGCAAATAAATGGCTAAACTACTTCCAGAGGTATCCTGATGGACCATACAGCACATCTACATTTTCCTGTCAGGAAGACTGATTCGAGGGCCATTTGCACAAGTTTATACTGGGTTTTATTCCTGATTTCAAGATGATATTAAAAAATATGTGTGCTGCTGCACACAAAATCTGGATCATATATTTTTTTCTCTGTCTCAAAGAATAAAGTGCTTAAGGTTTTACTCTGAAATTTAAATGAAGATTTATTTTGATTTTATCTCTGTACTTCCTAGCCTCCCTGCCTTCCCAATCTGCTGTGATGTAATATACAAAGATTTGAATTGGGAATTATGATCATAAGCAGATCAATACATGTTTTTCTGATGATAGTAAGATAAGCAGGGGGAACTTCTGTGTAAAATGATGGATTAACAGGCATTACTGAAAACATGGCATCTTCTGTGGAGCTGCAGCACCTGTACAGTATTACTAAGTTTACCTTATTGTATTTTTTTTAGCATTACCATCTGTGATGGAGTCATCTTCCTATTCCAGGAAGAGACATACTTTAAAATGCATCAAGTTGTCTTGCTTTCAGCTCTTCACACTGGGAGTTTTTGGAGCCTTACAACCTCACACTTGTAGCTAATTGTGTTTTCCTGCTTGATCTCCTTAGTAGCTTTGGGAATGTCAGTCCTCATGTTACCTGAGATGATGTTTTACCCAGAACAGTGCTTTCATTCTGAATGCTGCTTTTATTGAGAGTTTGTCCACTCTGATGCTTGTACCTGCAGTCTACAAATCTTTCTCAGGTAATTCACAGAGCAGAAATCTGTAGCCTTAAAATCCCCAACCCTCTGAGTTCCCTAAGGGGGAGGTAGGACATTTAGTCTTCTTTGGGGAATTAAATATGTGATTTCTTATTTGTTTAATTCAGAGATCTCATAAATTAAGAAAAGAAGCCTTTGCACACTCTTGGTCCAAGATCCAGTCCTACCTCTCTGGCACCTCTTTTTTGAGCATAGTAACACTCAGCATTTGCTGCTGCCAACTGCAAGTTAATCTTAAATAGATTTCTACAAGAACAGATCCAATACCTTTCCTCTTGGCAGAAATTAATTTTTGCTTAATAATACCTAAGTTTCAGGGAAGGAGGGCTCTCCAGGTGTCTCAGCTTTATTAGGATTTGCATTGCATGTCCACTGGAGATTTTTATACATTCGCTCTTCCAGTTTTCTGCTCCAGACAGAAAAGCCCTGGATTTGCCACTCAGAATTCACCATTTCAAGAAATATTTGCAAGTATGTTGATTGTTAATTCAATCTTACTATGTGCCAGGCTGTTTCATAGGTACATTACCTCCTTTGCACAGAAACTTCCATTATCATTTGTTTCATTGAAGTTCATCAGGTCTGTCTTTACAGTAAAGCTGGCGAGATCATTCCAGGAACTTCCCTGATACCATATGCAGAAGGGAAGATAATCCTCTGCCTTTGAAGTCAGATGAAATCCCAATAACCTGTAACATTGCAGATTACAAACTGCAGCCCTCTCACAGTGAGTCTCTGACCTAATGCACCATCTCAGGAAAACCAGTCTAAGTGAGTTCAGTTTATGTTACATTCTGGTTTATTGCAGATAGCATGAGAACTGATTTATAGCAGTTGTTTGTTATTAAGGTGAACATTCAGATCAGAATCAATGAAATATGGATACACTGTGTGCACTCCAGAGGAATTCATGAGTTGTAGCTCACAGGCTGCACAAACCTCCTTAAGTCCTGGATCAATTTCCTGACTATATAAGAAATATAATTACTAGTGATGAGTAAAACAGGAAGACAGCAGAAATGGCCAGAGACATTGTTGGTATATTAGATTCTTGTAGATGCAGGGAATGCACCACAATTGATAAAACTGCAGAAGAAAACCTGGTCCCTGTGATGAAGGTGAAGGGAAGAATATTCCTGTTCCCTCAAACTTCTTAGACTTGCAATTAGTGTTGCTTTCCCCTCCAAAGTCAGAACAAGGTGTAACAGGGAATATTGAAGTTCTAGAGGAAGAATTGAGTCTATGATGGGAAATGAATATATTTTTTTCTTATTTGTTTGAATTTTTTTAACCTGTGTGTATCGATACCACATTGATTTTGGTGGGATAGCAACCAAGCTATTGATAGTTTCTCCAAGATTTGGAAGAGAACTTTTTTCAAATCACAGACTTCAACTGCCAGTTGCTGCTTATTCTTGCAAAAACTCCTATGGCCTCAATTTGACAGAGCACTTGAGCACTTGTTTTTACTCAATAGTCATGTGAAACAAAAGAAATTAGTCTTATGCTTAAATGCTGGATTGGAATGTATTTTGTTGAAGAAAATTAAATTCATTTATCATTGCAAAGAATGTAAATTCTATACTGTCAAATTCTAATGGGCTGAAGTTCAGTGAAAAGAATAGCACTACTCATAAACAGTATGAAGAGGAAAGCAGGCATAATAGCAAGAAGAATATTTAATACTTCCAAAGCACCTTTCACCCAATGAGTTCACATTGCTGTGTGCATAAAAATGATCAACATTTCAACACTTCTGTGAACTAAGCTGAATATCTCCTTTCTCAGATGGGAAAGTCAAAGCACAAAGACTTTGAATGATTTATCTGCATGAATTGGTAGCAGAACTAAGAATCAAATCTTGGCTTGCCTCAGTCTGCCATAGTATTATTGCTCATATGAAGTATTCAGTCATTTATACTACATAGAAATGACAAGCTCTGTCATTCAACTGGATAAAAATAATTTAAAAATATTATTTCAGTACAGCTCTTGCTCACCATTCTCCAAGATCCTTTTATTAGAAGTTTGCCTTTTTGTCTCCCATGACACCAAGACTTGGATTTAAAGTTTACTGCATTCATTCTGCTTTTCACTTCCACCAAACAAAAAGTTTGAGCTGGCCAAGTCAATTTATCCAGGGTTAGGACACTGCTGTAATAAAAGTGAGAATAGGCAGGTCTTTGTGGAAAAGTTGTTTCCCACTTACAGGCATATCATAAATGTGAAGTCTGTTATTTGCTTCTCATTGGGAGAGCTGTGCAGCAATGTACATTTAGAAGACACGTAATGTACTCTCCTGAAGCATGGGCAGAAACTTTTTATCACACAACTCAGGATACTTCTCTCTCTCCCAGCCCCTGCAGGTCTCTTCTGACAGTTGAGAGTCATGAGAATGAATCATTTACAATCTTGTTGCATAGAATGTAACACTAATTTTCTTCTCATTATGTTGCAAACTGGAATCTCTAGATCCTATGGAAAATTGCCTAAGAACCTTAAAATTATGAGTTGTTTACAACCTATGTGTTTTGACCAAGAACTTTTCAAGTGCAGTAAAAAACAAATAGCTGGTGCTTTACTCCTGGAAGTTTTGATGGTGGATTCTTCCTCTTGTAGACCTTTGTAGAATGTTGGTCATTCACTTTGCTGGGAACAAGATAGGGTTCCTTACTTTAAAGATCTTTGATTGCTTTAAGGTTTAATATTTCTATTGTATAGAAGCCAGATGCTTTTCTTAGTCCATTTGTCTCTCACACAATGCCCACATGCACATCTTCTACTTTACATGCTGCAAATAACTTCTTCTTAAATGCCATTACAGTGAGGGAAATGACTATAAAACAATGGCACTTGCCCCCTAGACCTGCTCCCCATATGTCTGACATATCTGCTTACTTAACAGAACTGAGCTTTTATTATTGCTAGCAAGTAAGAGACAGTGTAGTTGTGGGAAAGTGAGCTGGTTTTCTGCTCTGTCTGGCATATTAACAGCATCACTCAGGTAAATCTCAGTTACTGGTTTTTATTATTGGTGATGGTATTTGAGCCCTGAGCATCAGACTTCTGATTCCAGGTTGCATTTGCACAGCTGACAGCATGGAAAAAGAAAGAAAAAAAAAAAGGAGAAAAGAAAATCTCTTGCCTCATAAATTGAGTAGACTTAGCCTGGAAGATATTGAGAGACACTAATGGTTCGTTAAAGCACATTTTCCTTACTTTTAACTTCAAACAAAGTTTGTGGGGAGCAAGGAGAGTTGTTAATGGTGTTTGTAGAAAAAAATGTGTCAAGGTATGGAGATATCATGATGGCTTGTGGGTCTTTCTTTTTAAAAGCTGTTACATGATCTTCCTCTGTTGCCTGTTACATGATGTGCCTCTTCTCCAGGACTTCAGCTCCACCCCATCATCACTGCCACTCCTCCAGGTCTTTGACATCTCCCTTTTAAGGCTTAGTTTTCAGAAGCCCCCTAAATATTTATAACTGGAAAACTCTTTTGTGTATGTTTGGCTGAGGATCCCTTTGGGAACATAATGGATCATAGAAGCATGGACTCGTTTGTGTTGGAAAAGACCTTTAAGATTATTGAGTTCAACACTTATTAATCCTGTTATGTCAATAATCCTGGAAAAAGTTTGAAATACAGCTTTGACCTCAGGTAAAGGCATGTTGGATTGGATAGCATTAGGTTATATTCCACTGTAATAGAGAGCCCAGCATAAGGACACTTCCTAAAGATGTGAAAAAAAAAAAAAAGGTTGTCATGTAGAACTTTCATTTCTCCACTAGAAAGTACCTGTCCTACTGAGAGGTCTGGAGAATGTAGGTCTGCCCTCATTAAATAGTGTGTTCAGTTCTTTTGCAATGGACAGTGTCATGAGAAAAACATGAACTCCTAGTGTCTTCTCACTAATGCATGTTATTCAGGAAAAAATACAGAACCCCACTAGTCAGCCTGGGGTCTGTAGCAACTTTGGGTATAAAGCAGCTGAAGAAAGGTTACTTGATACAATAACAGATGGTTTCCTGTGGACTTTCAACTCTTTGCTAAGTATCAAAATTCTTCCTTTGATGAGACATGAGATTACTGACTGTATGACTTGGTTTGTTATCAGAATTAGAATACTGTCATGCTTCATTTATGAGTATTTGCATAAATCAACACATCTCCTTCTTTAATAGGATGTACAATGCTAAGATCTTAACTTAGGCTAGAGTTGCTTCTTTCCTCATATTTTATGGAGCACATGGACTTGATTTTTAAATTTTTAATTCTAACACATCTTATTAGACGTGCAGGCATAGAGAAGCAGCACCAGTCAAAGACATCATTATATGCATGGAGGGTTATCTTCTGCCTTTCTATCCTCATCGTTCATTAATGATGCATAGAGGCTTTTGTCTTTTCAATTCTTTGACTTTATTTTATTGCTCATATTTTATGACACATGGAGAGCTCTGTAGCAGGAATTTGTCATCAGCCTTATGTGTCTATGGAAATATCATCTCTGTTAGGCCAGGAGAAAGTACCTTTTGTTCTCTTTGTAGTTAACCTGTGAACTTGGTCTAACATCACCATTGTTGTTGGTGTTTATTGCAGTCTTTTAAGTTTCTAAGAAAACTACTAACACAGCTCTGCTGTATGCTGAAAAAGCAGCTAACCCCTACAGTGGAATGCGTGGATTTTACTCACCTTTATCTCATTTCATAGCTGCTCATATGAAACCCCACTCAAATATAGTCTTTGGAACCTCAGTTGTAACTCCAGTTTGCCGTTCAGATAGATGATCCTAGATATGATTAAGATGCTGCTTAGTCTTTGTGAAACTGCCAGATAGAAACCTCTCCTGCCAAGTATGTTGGGTGTGTGTCTTTGGAAGGCAAGCTGTGGTCCACTGGGACCAGTGAGGAGACTATTAAAGCAGTTCTGATTTCTACATGTCACTTTGGAAAGCCCCCCAAGATACTCTGATCAGAGTCTTTGGAGTGTTTTAAGTTTTTCAAATTCAGTTTAAAGAGCTTAATCAAACTTTCTGACACAACTGGCACACATTAACATTTTTCAGCTGTAAATACACAAACCCAGGAATTTCTAATTGCCAGTAATTAAAGTGTGTGGTTGGTTTTGAAATGCTTTCCTATTGAAGGAGTCTGAAGTGGTACAGCTCCCTAGTGATGTTCCCAAGGAGACAGAGGCCTGCCTGAGGCTGCCTTGCTGCCTCTTAAAAGGTAATAGGGAAAAAATTGGGCTGTGTACTTATCCTGCATAAACATTTCAGCTGGGGCTACTGTTGTGTGTTCATAGAAAGAATCTAGTTGGATAACTCCTTTTTATTAAAAACTTAATTAGTTCACCATGCCAAATGTCACTTACTGCCTGATATGACATTTAAAGGGACTCTGGTGTGCATCATTTTTTTCTGAAATCGTTCAAGATCTCAGAAACACAAACCCATACTTGCCCAGCAGGGTGTGGGTGGCTTCCACTGCTTTATTGAAAACATTTACGAATGAAATGTTCTTTGGACTAGAGCTAACCCTGAATTACTCTGAAAAGATCCAGAGACCTACCAGTTAGGGGCCAAGTTACATGCATTTCCTCGGAGCTCTTTGGAGCACAGAGAGAGGCAGTCCTCATCTGATGCTTCAGTGCTTTATCCAAACACTGACTATGAGAAACAGGGCTGGAAGGTCTCCTGGGTGATATGATATGCTAGAACTGTCTGTTTCTTCTGGAGCATCTGAGGCTAATGACTACTAAGAGGAATTTGATAGGAGGCATAGCCTAATCTAATATGGTAATTCGTAGATTTTCATGATAGCTTGACGCTTGACAAAATCCACTGCTGCTTTTCCCTTCCATGTGCTCACAGAAGATTCTTGCATAATCTGTCTTAAAAAAACAGTAGAGCTGCTGAGCCAGGGCTTGGCAGTGCATCCTCTAGGGATACACTTGCAAGTATTTTTGTTTCTTGGAGTGGTATTTCTGGTGGCCACATCACAATTCAGTTTTCGAGTGCTTGTCTTTTATTATCTCTCACAGGATTTCTTGATCTTCCTGTCTCTTCTAGTCAGTTCAAAAATACGGTAAGAGCAGCCTTTATTGTGGTATTCTGGCCTTTCTGTTTTCAGTTTCAACTATAGTGAGGAAGCCCAGAAGGAAAAATGCCCTTTTTTTTTTTTTTTTTTCCTGTAAGAGTTTAACCGTTTGGAGCCTGAATTGGTTCAGCAAGTGCAGAATGGGGTGATGTTTCTTACTCTGAAGATTCAACCTGAAAAAAACCCCAGAGATAATATAAATGTTCTGCATTCACAGCAACATGAAATGACTTAAAAAGATTTACATTAAAATGTGCCACTGCAGTGCTAGCAATCCAGTAACAGGACCAGTAACACTTTCAAAGGTTGACTAGTCAGTAAGTGCACCCTCCTCTGGATTACTGTCATGCATGTGTGGAGAATGGGTGAGAACATGAGAAAATGTTAGGCAAGGGGCATTGTAGAGCCATGTGAATTGGATTCCTTATCTCCCATCTTTTATCTCTACTTCTGCTCCACACCAAAGCATTATGGTACAGCAGAAGCACTACAGTAAACATGTATTAGGACTATGGTTGCTTCCACTGTATGTGCCTTGCTTCCTGTGGATACAGATATGCGCCAGTGAAATGAGTAGAAGTGTTGAACACTGGTCTGACATCCTGAAAGTGGAGTAGTTTACCAAGAAGAATAGGTTTGTAACTAAGTACTTAAAGGGGAAGTGTGCTGTAGGATTAAAGCTGTTAAACTGCAGTCACTTAATTATCCTGAGACATTCCTTAAGTATGTGTACTCCAGAGTATCCATCAATAGATGGACAGTCACCTTATCAAGAGGAGAGACAAACTGAGCACATTTCCATGTAACACGGATTGGAAAAGGACAAGAATCAGAAGCTTAACAAAGCATTTATTGCCTAGTAAGAAGAATTGATGCACAACTTCTATTTTTTAAAAAATTTGTATTTTATTTTACATTCTTCAAACAAGGGAGTATGAGTTTGGAGTTTTTTACAATGCAGGATCAGCTCTACTCTGGTAGTGGAGGATATAGATTCTGCAGTACTTAGGGTATGGTGATAAAATGACTCAGGTGTTAGCAATTCTGCTACTTCCTCTAGAAGGGTTTCACAGCTGCATAAACATTACCAGAGGAGTTCTTCCTGCTGTGCTTTCATTCAGAGCAGAAGTGAAAAGGATTGTGGTCCCTCTCATTCAGTAGGGCAGAAACATCCTGGGTTCACGGGGAAACATTGTGAAGGTGTTTGGAGGGGAAAAGGAAAAAGCCTAAATGGGCAGGAGAGAAAATGTGTGCTGAGGGTTTAGGCTTAACACTAAACTGGACAGTAGGAGAATGAGAATAAAATGTCCATTCTCCTGAAGGCAGCTGCAAATATCAGACAGATGGCAATTATGGAATGGTGATGTTTTCATTTATACTTCTGCTTCCAGATCCCACTTGCAGGCAGAATCCATTGAGTGGAAACAACAAATACTCAGCTTGTAGTCAAGCAAATTGCTTTTAAAACAATGAAGTATTGGAACACCAGGGCTTTAAATGTCCTGCTTAGAGCTTTAGCATAGGATTTTTCAAATTCCAACTCTGACACTTGGAAGTCCAGACCAGAGTTCCTCCACTAGCATCCTAGAAACCCATGGAGTAATTTTCCAGGGATTTACTCAGGAAGTGGCCATGCATCTGCCTCAGCTCTGCATGGACAGGTCCTAGCTTCAGGGCTGGAAGCAAGTCCCTGAAAGCCTGAGCAAATTACTAGAAATACGGGATTGCATGGGCTTCATAAAAGTCTCTTGCAACCAGGATCCAGGAGATGTCTGCCTTGCTTTCTCTTATATCCCAGGGTAATGAAAATTTTCCACTCAAAGTGTTTTAATGAGGATAATTACACACACTTGCTGTATTTAGTTTGCGATGCTCTGACTTCACATCTCATGTTTGCAAAGCTGCAAATCAGAATGCTATTTTTAGATGGAGACATTCTCTTAGATTCACGCTGAGTATAAATATTTATAAGAAAAAGGAGCCCAAATAATTCAAGAATGTTAAATTCATCTAAATACTTTCAACACTCGGGTGAAGTTGGCAAGTAAAAAAGGTTATCTCTGTTATCTTACAACAGAATTGGCTAAAGTTACAGTTAGTATATATTTTCCAGGCTTGTATTTACTCAGAGATCATCTAAACTAACGGCAGAAATAGAGACATTCTAAAGATTTGGCATTGTCATCTGTTTTGTCTTCTGTATCTACCAGTGCCAGATGGTTTTCTCTTTGCAGGCAGCAAGTGCTAATGAAGGCATCACAAATGTCTGAAAGGATACTAAGATCTATCAAAGTTTGCTACAGCCAGCTGTGAGTGACTTTCAGGCACTTGTGCAGAAGACATCACCTGGATAGTGTGTAAGTGAACAGCATTAATGCTTCCACTCTGGAGGTACCTGTGTCAGGTTTTCTTCTGAAAAGTTCCCTTGCTGAAGTGTCAGGAGAAAGGAACCGTGCTAAGTGTTGTCAGACTTGGTAAGTGGGCATGGGATTGTGACACAGGGAAATAGCGTGAAAGTAGGAAATTGCAATTTTGTCTCCTTGTTCCAAACTTAAAATTAACCAAGACAAACATGGCCTTTACTCCCCTTAAACTGACAGTAGAAATACTCATGGGAATCCATACAGATGCTGTACACAGTGAAGGAAACACATCTGGAGGGCAGCTAGCACTATCCCTCAGTTTTGTAAGCTCTCTTGTGACCCAAATGCTCTGTTGGTACTTTGTGCTTCCTCTGGGTGTGCACAGTGAGTGTGCTCAATACCACATCACTGAGCCATGAGAATATCTGAGAGTGATGGCTCATTAGAACTGCCAAGTAGGCTCTGTTTTCTCAGGTGCTTGAGTTGCCCATTAAGAGCATGTGGTGATGAAAACCCTTCTGCTACAGGTTTGTGAACTCTTGAGCAAGAAAGATTATGAACAACCTCAAAGTAACAATGTCAAGATGGGCTGTGTAACTGTCTGTTGTTTACTTGCATTAAGGAGTGAAATACAGCCTCTGCAGATGGTGTTTGCAGCCCACAGATTAGGTAGAAAATGTTAATGGGAATTAATATGCATACAGTCATGTACATACATACCTGTTCCTAACCCTACTACTAAGCCTGTTGAGTTAATACTAATTGTGTTCAGAGATCAATCCATTGCTGTCTAAGTGGTCTAAAGGCATCCTCCAGCTCTGGTGGCCCCTGAACCACTGACTCTTAGAAGCTCGTGAAGTTTATACATGAAAAATCATGCTATGGGCTTATTGTCTCTTATGTTCTCTAGACATGCATTCCTGACCTGCAGGGACAGCCCCAACAGAGATAGATGTGACATTTTCTTTGAACTGTTATAGCCTTTCTTATGTTCTTAAGCTAAAGGCACCCTCTACACTTAACTTTTGCTCCAAGAAGAAATGTGAATACCAGGGTTGAGAAACAGGAAATGCCTGTTGGCATGAATTCAGGAACTTTTTAATGTATGTCCCAGAGAATGTAATTGGCAGTGACATCACTCCGGAGAGAGATTCAGTTTCTCAGACTTAGCAGAAGCCCACCACACTAGTCTTTTTAGATGAAGATCATTTGCTGTTGTATGAATCAGTAAATCAGAAGCAGACCTGAGAGGACAGGTATCCCATACTGTATTGGTGCAAGAGAAGCATTCTGCACTAACTAGGCCCCTTCAGGCTGGCTTACAGGGTCAGCCTTTCAGAGGGAACTCTGAGATTTCCAGATTTCTGTGTGGCTTCCTCAGACACTGAGGGAGAACATTGTACAACATCTATATCCAACTCTGCTGCACTCACTAGCTCAGGTCAGAGGGGCAACACAAGAGGACAACTCCTAATTTTTGGACATACTAGCAGTTGTTAAGAAGGATCTTTTTATTCCAGCAAAATGCAAAGGACAGTCCAACAGTATCCTGAACAGTTGCCCAAATTGAATGTTTAGATTTTGAGCTCCTCAAAGCATGCGTTTTTTGTCTGCATTTCTCTTCAAAATGCCTTTAAGCACCATGTAAAAAATGCAAACATTTATAACCTCTAGCCATTCCATTTGTGCTTGTCTAACCATGAACAAAACATTCCTCCCCCATCCCTCATTCTCATCCTTATCCTTTTTCAACTTCTCATTCAGACATTAAGGAGTGATGGTCTTTTCAGGTCTTCTGTGGTAAGAAAGTTTTTTTCTGACTCTTCTGTTCTGCTGTGTAAGATCAGTGAAATTAATGGACAGCATGCGTAAGAAATGGGTGAAGCTAAGACTTGGCTTGCTGGTTGTGAGAGAAGAGCAAGCAGGTGAACTCTAGGTATGCAGCAGCGTGATGATCCCACTAGGTATTGTGCTGTCGGGTACTATCTGGGATGCAACATCAAAGAGAAAAGGAGCAGTCACCACAAACAGATGATTATAAAGTTGTTTTATAACTGCCTAGCATAGCTTTTAGCAAATTAATGAGAGATACTTTTCTTTAATGCTTGGTGACACATGCACAAAACCCCCAGTACATCTGATTTCTAAGGCTTCAAATGATGGCATGTGTTTCTCTGCCATCCAGAATATAAATAAATTTGAAAATACCTCTTTATCTAATACTGATTATGGTCTCAGTTCTGAGCAATATGGAGGAGATTAAAGCCTGATGCTTCTGTGTACAGCCTAAGGCACTGTCACAGTGGCAGGAACAGCGGTCCCCTTGTTCCATGTACTGTTCCAAATTCCATAAACGTCTCTGTCGTTGCTGTCACCTGCTACCATGTAAAGATCAGTCTAGTTCTCCATGTCAACTTTGTTAAGTGCTTGTTCTTATTAGCCTGAACAGTGACAACTTGTTATTGCGGGCTGCTGTGGGACGTTTCCCTCTGCAGCAGTACATTGTTTGCCAAATCTACATGTTACTGCATTTGTCTGTGCAGTGCAGACTGCCTGGGAGGATAAAGCTAGGTTTTAAACTTGAACACTTTGTAGCTGTAGGCCAAATTCTGTTTTCAGTTACATCTGATCAGATCAAGGCTAACATTTAGTCATGTCATACAAATACCCCAACTTCTTCATTTACATCAGGATAATTGCAGGCAGAACAGATCACTCAGCCTCAGATGTCTTGTTTATTGAAAAGTAACAAAGCAGCTTTTGTGTTAGTTTTATTTGCAGGGTTTCATATAAACATAAAAACCATCTAGGTGTTTTGAGCTTCATTTAAGAAAACAAGAAAATTATTTTCAGAGTAAGGGACAGCAGGGCCATTTGATGGAGCAAACCAAACACTTTTAGAGTCACTTCTATCATAGGAAGCCTAGGGCAGCTGCATTCCTAGCAATGAATTTTGGCAAGGTGCATAAAACCGGACCAGGGAACTTCCCAGAAGCAATACAGAGGCTCTGTATCTCCTAGAACATTCTGTTGTGGTGTCTACAATGCGTCCTTAGCCTTCAGTATGGGGGGTGAGATGTACTTAAAATTTCCATGCCTTCTTTTGCTATGTAGTTCTCTGGAGAAATGGAACAATTCTTACAGTGCAACAAAGCATTGATTTTAAGCAAGCAAAACATGTGCAAAGCAAACGTGACCAGGAACTTAACTGCATAAATGACTGGACTTCCTGGCCTTCCCTGTGGTGGCTGAGAGGCTTCTGACTTACAGCTGTGCAGTGCTCTCAGACAGGCCCATCGTTCCCTAAATGATTTGCTGCACTAGGGCTCCATAAGTAAATATATCTACAGGAATGTCTTCAGCTGGTGTAATTCAAAATGCACTCTTTAAAGTCAATGGGAATTGAAATCACTTGTGCTACCTAGATTTGCAGCAGCTGAAAATCTAAGTGATAATCTGTATTTCAAAGGGATCAAAGGTTTCTTCTCCCTCACTCCCTGAAGGTTGCTTTCACTTAGGAGAAGTTAGTCTTTATGAGTGCTCGAGTGCATCTGCATCTTTGTTTAAGGCATTATCGGCTACAAAGTAGGTTTTACTCAATAATGGGTATTTCCTGTGCGTTTCAAAGAGTATGTGAGTAATGTAGAATTTTTCAGAGGGGCTTTACTCTCTTTGCTTTCTTCTGCTAGAAAACAAAGCACTCTTACAAATCTCTTGGTATAAAATTTAATTTTAAATAAAAATATTCTCATTTTCTGCTTTAAATATGTAGTTAGTTGCTTATTGAATAAATATTTGTTTCTATTTGGGAATAATTATTGTTAATATCACTTAATGAAAATTGCTATGAAGATGAAGCTACCTAACATACCTTCACTGAAATCAGAAGCCTTGTACTAGTTTATATTGGTTGAAAGTTTTAAGTGTGTGTAGGAAACACAGAAATTAAGTAACTAGACATCTTTCATTAAATGGGATGTAATAAGTTTTATAGGTCAATGATATAAAACTAGTGGACAGTTAATACTATCAGGCTATTGAATAACAAACTGTGTTTGAGACTCAAAGGAACTTGATAGCAATATTCTGTTTCTCTCAAAAAGCAGCAAATATTTTGTGGGTCAGGTTTGTGTGTGTTTTGTACCATACATATCTTGTATGTCATAAATAAAGCTGACATGCATGAGAAGAGAGAATTAACTATGCAATTCTATGCCTATGTACTTTTGGGATGTCTTTGTGATAAACTGATCTGACCATTTGGTGACCTTAAACAAACTCCAGAAAATACAGCCAAACTTCTGACATGGCAACTTGAAAATGTGCAGGGCATTCTTCATTAGTTTAATTGAGTCTTTTGAGGTGTGTATGTCTGGGGAAGGATAAATCATGACTGTGGAATTTTTTTTTTTTTTTTTTAAATGCATTTGTAATTGAACCTGGGCTGATTATTATTCTTATGTATTAAAGTTCTGCCAGGAGACCCTGGTACTGCAGACAGTGTATCTGGCCGTCTCAGCATTTGAGAAGAAAAGAAAACAAATGTGTGGGATAAAATGTTTCCTAATAAAATATAATGTCTTAAGTATTTTGTTCCTGTTTAAAAATTGTATCTTGTAGTGGGGATTGATGTAATCTCAAAGAAGTTCAGACTTTAGTCAAAGCAGGCCATGTGCTTTGATTAGCAACAATTCCTCATTTCCTCTAAGTGGTTTATTTGGGTTGCTTCTAATTATGAAGAATATCTGTGTTAGGCTGCTTATGTGGGCAATAT
Organism: Corvus brachyrhynchos; assembly: GCF_000691975.1. Taxonomy (NCBI): domain Eukaryota; kingdom Metazoa; phylum Chordata; class Aves; order Passeriformes; family Corvidae; genus Corvus; species Corvus brachyrhynchos. The sequence goes on from NW_008239324.1 coordinate 7,594,624, forward strand.
AAAAGATATTATGATAAAGGAATTTTAAAATTTATTTTTCTAACTGCTTCAAGCCTTAACATAGACTCCTCTGCCTTCAGTCTGTTGGGCCGTTAGGAGCCAGTTTGGCTTTCCAGACTCAGATTTCTGTTGAGAGAACATAATAAATTACTTCAGGATTTTGGGAAGCATAAATGTAATGTGTATTTGTCCATAACTAAGGGACTAAATTCCCAAAACTAACTAGACATTGCTGGGTAAGCAAAACAAAGAGAATTTCTGCCTCTATTTTCAGTTTTACTGTGTTAAGGGAAGACATGCTCACTTGTGAAGCCAACTTTTCCTAAACCACTCTCAGTAACTCTGTCTATAGTCATGAAGCTGAAATGAGTATTTTGTGCCAGCTCAGTTGGAAAACCAGACGGTCTTGAGAGTACTTCTGGCATTGTCTTAAAAATGGTATTGGAAATTATTGTGTATTACATTTGCAATTTACAGTGAATGAGTATTTATCTCTGCTAAGCTTGCTTAGTTTAACTGTCAGTGACTTCAGGGGTGTTCTCTGTGTAGATGCAATTCACAGTAAGAGGATTAGAATGTGATGTGCTGCTTGTTCATTTAAAATTGTTTTGCCTGAAGTTATGAAACTCGGTGGAGAGGGAGAGAATTCAGGAGTGGGAGTTTTCCAGGGTCTGAAAGTTGACAAACAGTTGCAAACACTTTTCTGAGTCTAAATAAAGTTCTTTTATCTTGAGGCAATAAAAGATTCAGTCTTGTAGCTGTGGAGTCAGTCAGTAGGTTTGATGGTCTGGTGATTTTTTCAGTTGTGTGTTATTGTTATCATGTCATCCCCCACCCCACAATACAAGGGCATTGAGAGCTGAAAGTGTACCTGGAACTACAAACAGCTTATGTGATTGATTCACCTCTATTTTATACCTGAGCACTCCTGGTATGCTCCAGCCCAGAGGGGTTACAGACATCTTCATCTGAAACTCAGTAACTGTTGGGGATTTTTTTTTTTCCTGTGTTTAATTTACAGATTCATTATGTGGACATTTATTTTCAGTTAACAAATAGCGCAGGTTCTCTGGCATGTATTGGCCCTTTTGCCTATCAAAAAAGCTTAGAGTACAATTCTCCAAACAAAATTGTTAAGCTTGGAAGCATAAATGTACTGTATCCCTGCATTGTTTTTCTGAAGGTATTAATCAAAAGTCCACTAAAATCACATGAGAAATAATGCTGCCAATCATTCTTTATGGAAAAAAAAAAAATAAGAAAAATCCTCAACCAACTCTCCTATGATGCTTGTCTATATTTAAACTTCTAAAAGTTATTTTAGAAGGTTAATTGTGGCCTTTTCCCAGTTTGGGAAAGTTAACCCACTTTTAGTACATCAGAGCACATGACATGACCGCTGGGATTTTTTTGCATCTTCTTTTATTGCTGTTGCTGAGCTGCTGATACTTGCTTATTCGATTTTACATAATAATCTATGCAACTTCTATTATCCATATGGTACCTTAGCATTTTTGCTTTTTCCGTGTGAATCCATTTAGATTTGCACATAAATCACTCTGCTGTTGGACCTTATACTGCAGTTTTATTACTGATCTGCATGTTAGAGGAGTTTAAGTGGCCAGGATGTGCCCTGGCAGGTCTAGTAGATTTTTTTTTTTTTTTCCAAAGAAAGATTGTATATTCAAAAAGGAAAAATGGGGAGTGGAAAAAAAAAGAGATTAATTTGTCACATGGCCATATCCAGTAAGGAAGTCTTAGCGAGTGAACCTAAGACCTAGATGTAGCTGCCCAAATACACAATCAGAGGAAGGGAAGGCCATAATTAAATTTGACTCTAATAGTTCATCCGAAATTTAAACCCTTCTGAGTTGGTAACATGTAGGCGTCCTCCAGGCTCTGGTTAATGCAGGCCATCCCTGTGCCACAGCCTGTGGAGCAGCTCCTGGCCTTGCACCAGCTGCAGCTTGAGGTGACAGCATCTCTGCCCTGCAGTTGTGCTCTGCAGTTTGTGATGGGAGGCATAAGACAGTATTTCATTCGGAAGGAATGTCCTGGTGGGAAGCAGCCTTTGGGCAATGTGTGACAAATGTCGAGCGAAATAAACCGCCCATGCTTGCCAAAGATGCAGAGCAATGTAGGGTACCCTGCAAAGTGGGCAAGCGTTAAAGGTTTGTATTATCGACAGCAGCAAAAAAAAAGTGAGAGGAAAATTAAATGGCACATTGCCATGGCTGTTCATGTGTGAAGGGGATAGAGGAATTGAGATGTCTTACAGTACCTGTGTATTTTCAGTAGTTCGCCAGTACAACCTCAATTCTTTTTTTTTTTTTTTTTCTGAAATTTAGGTCAGTGCCTGATGGTTTGGGGTCCTGTAATGAACACCCTAAACTTTGGCTCTGCTTAATGTCCAGTCCAGATCTTGTGATTTAGACCTGTTCTTGGGCTTCTGGAGTTTATTTCAGCCCAGCAGACAATTCAAGTCAGATGGGACTTTTTGTGGTGTAAAACTAGAGTGGGGTAGAGGGATTGAGTTTATCTGAAGAATTATTTTATATGTATCCCTGATTTTAAAGACAAGCTATCTTTAAATATTTTACTACAAAACAGAGGAAAATATTTGTCATAGTGATTGTAATGGAAGTCAAAATTTAGAGGGCTCTGTGCTGGAATGTTATTACTTCCAGCAGTAGATGCAGCTTGTGTGCCTCTGTTTCAAAAAAATTTTGAAGCAGATAGAAGGACATTTTAAACTTAAGGTATTTCATGCTATAAACTGGGCAGCTCAAAGGAAATTGCTGTTGAAGAAACACTGCAGAGTGCAATGCTCACCATGGGAACCAGTACTTCGAAATCCCAGGCTGAAAGACCTTATATAACTACAGACTTGTTTGAGTAAATATGTCCTGTCCACAGTTGTTTTCTGTGGGGTATTTTCCTGTGACCTTCAAACAGCCTTTCTGTGTATTTATTTTCTCTTTAAAAGCAAAAAGCCTTTGTGTGAACTTGTTTTAAAATGAAAAAAGAAAAGCTAAGTAAAATGTGCTTGAAATGCTGCATGGCAGCAGTTTCTGCTTTGCTCTTGTCATGGTGATTGGTTTCTGTTCCAAAAGCCTCTTGATACCAAATGCAGGCAGGCAGGTAAGTGCTAAATGAGAGGAAGAAATAGTTTTAGGACTTTACTATTTGCCGTGGAGTTTCCTGCTAGCACAGCACAGAAAGTCTATGGCTTGGCAGGTCTGTACAGTGTTATTTAACACATCGTAAATGCTCTGAAGTGCCCTTCCTAAGGTCAGATATCTGCAGTCAACTCCAGAGTGATTCACAAACATGAAAGAATGAGCGTGAAAAACCAAAGGCTCATTTCTAAAGTACCTTAGTAGCTCCAGTTGTAACTCCTGGTAACTGTGGTGCAGTATTGCTTTGGGGCTGGATTAACTTCAGTAGGAGCAGCTCTCCTAGTTTTCAGATTGCCATCTGGGTACAGATGTAGAAATGTTCATGGATCTTGAACTAGTAAGTGCTGGTTTGGATGTTTCATTTTAAGTATTTAATCATATGTGTAATTAGTAAGTAGCTATAAGACTTGGTCTCCCTGAGATAGTGGCACTACTGCATGTGGATCTGGGAGGGCAGCAGGATGGAACAGACCCTGCTGGTGGGCACAGTCTCAGCCCCAAACATGGCAGGGAAATCCTTCTATGAGTAGCCTGCTCTCACTCTCCTACTCTTATCTTCAGGCTTCACCAATAACTGTAAACAGACTGACTAGAAAAACAGCAGAGTTTTGGGGAGGCTTTTGATTTCAAGTATGAAGGTGGTCAGGCACCGTGGTATAGTGTAAAAGAGTACTTAGACTTGCTTGTCCTAAAGATTTAACTTCTTACCCGGATCAGGATTTGCAATGTGAACATCTCATTCTTCAAATTGTCTCCATGTGAGACACCTGACACCCCATCAAAAAGACAACCAAACAAAACCCCCCATATGCCATGTCAACTCACTGGGAGGTTCTGTATGGACAAGTGGCTCTGGTGAGCAAGGGGAAGAGAGGGAGCGGTATTTAAAGCTCAGAGACAGTCAAGAAGCATTGCAACACTTGTTCATTTGGGCAGAAGTGCCATAAGGGGATGCTCCTTCAGGTTGAGTTGGCTCCACATCGCTGAGCTCATAACACTTAACAGATCTGGTGGAGCTCTTGGTGTGTCTCTCCTACTGTGGCAAACATCCACAGCTCGCTGCTCCCACACATAGGCAGGATGTCAATGCTGAGCTTCCCTTCCTCTCTTTGTCAGGCTTGTGCTTTATCCTTAATTACCTGAACTGTGCTGAAAGCTTCATTAATGTTTGACAAGTCAGCTTTATCCTGAAGGGAAGAGAAAAGGAGTTGGCTTCCTGCCAGTTCTTAAAACCGTGTGTCCACGTGGGAGAGACGTCTTGAAGAGGGAAGAAAACGCTACTGTAAAATATTCCTTAAGCTGGTCTTCCTGTGGAGCATTGCCAATTGAATCCTACCATAAAGTGACTTGTCAGGGCATCCTTGAATTAGTAAATGAAATTTTTTTGGTATTCTGAGAATTCTAAACTGAAATGACATCATGTTAAACATGTGATGTGCTGAGGCTAAAAGAGAAGAACAGGCTGGAACTTTGCCCTCTTTTTATCATTAAAGAAATCAAGGTCATCTAAATGAATTCAGGGATTTATTATAACAAAGAGAGACATCAAAGCATAGCATAACTTTTTCTTCACAACATATGTAAAATTCAATATTAGTCATTCAACTTGGGGAATAAAATTTGATGTGTGCACATGTCAATGCTGTAATCCCTCAATTGACATAATGAAGGTGAGCTTTTTCAGTGTTCAATTGAAGGTTAACTGTACAGGTTTCATTTTTTCCCTATATTAACTCATTTTCTTTGCACATCCTCTAGGACTTTCACTAATGACATGTTTCAAAGTATTTAAAAAACCCTCAAATAAATAAAGTATCAAACTGGCAGATCTGGTCAAGTTCTAGAAGGAAGTTTTAAGAGGCTGAAGACCCTATTGTCCCCAGTTTCCTTTTATTGACCTCTAGAAGAGAATAAAGTATTTTGAAATCTTTAGGGGATATTTTTAAGGATGCATCTGCTGCTTCTATCAGGGATAAATACATTTTCTTTTCAGAGTCCCTGTTGAAATCCACTAAGGTTTGGCTCTCAAAGGCAGCTGGAGAAAGTGGTGGCATAGAATCTATGTGCAAAAAATGCTGAAATAGATCGATTACAAAATAATTTGAGAACAAGGAAGAAGTTTGGCTTCAATGCTGCTTGTTCTGGCTAGTGGGAGATTTTCTGTCCTGAAATTCATCCTGACTTGAGGTTGCAGTATGTACATTTGTAGTAGTTGTGTTCCACAGCAGGATTATGAAAGGATTTGTGGGCATGGGAGAACTAGTTTGGGTCCAGCTCGTTTAGGAGGTCACCCGCAGTGTTCCACTCAATAGTAGGACCGCATTTTGTTCCAAAACTATTCCCTTTTGGAAGGGCTGTTTTATACCTGAAAGGAATGCTTTGGGCCTCCTGTGAAATACGAACTACTGTTCCCATAAATCTGAAGGAGAAAAGAAATCCTCAAGTCCTATGCCCTGTTTCCTCTGGGCAGGTATTATAGAATTCCCAATTTCTCCTGTCCTGTTGCTTCTTTACTTGTATTTGATAGTGGTTTTTTTTCTTTCAGTTTTATTCTTTTTTGTTTTCCTACACTAATCCTTGCCCCCTGTCTTCCAACATTTTTCTTGCTGATGTCAAGGAGATGATGCAGAGCCTGTAGCAGACAGGTAGTAGAAGCAGTCTTGCAAGAGACTGTGAAACACCTCTATACTCCACCACTACGTATAAGAGAGGAGTGTTGTAAAAAAGCTAGTAACCATAGGGATTTAGTTAAATTTTAAAGGAATAAAGTCAACGGGATTTATCAGTTTGGATACTTGGGTCACGTCAGAGGAATCATTGTATCCTTTGGATGGATGCAGGTTTGAAAAGAACATGCATGGGGCTGATCCCTTTAAGTCTGTTGACTCCTCTCCCAAAGGTTTGACTTTGGACTGCAGCGAGTGAAATATTTTTTACCCGTGGAAACATTATAGAAGCAAACTCTTAGTTACCAAACCATGCTATTACTGCTCTGAAACTAGGAATCATTTAGCAGCACAGTTTATCAGAAAGTCAAATATCGCATGAAGCCTTTACTACTCCCAGTATTTATATGACTAAATCAATTTTTATTGTTCCTTGATTTCCTTCCGAAATTTAAGGACTTGGTAATTTACAGGTTCAGCTTAAGTAGCCATGATGAGATCACAAATGTATCTGCAAAGCCACTCGTGGTGTGGTTTTGGCTTTGCTTAAAGGATTAATCTTTTGCAAAGTGTTCATCTACTGGGATATTTTTTCCTCTAATGACAGGTGAATATCTGATATAAAGGTATGGGAACAAACATTTGGAATACCTATTTGAAATGCACCAATATTTTTGATCTTCAAAAATAATTAGGTAATTTTCTGTAGTCTGTCCTGATATTCTTTCTCATAGAGTTAGCCAGAACCAGTAACAGAAATTGAAGATAGTAGTTTGCTAGACAGTTTTGAACTGCAAGTAAGGTCTGGTTCAAATTTGGATCAAAATTTTAGATTTTTCATCTCTGTTCTCTTTTTGTTGAGATAAGAAATGGTTAGCTTCAAAGAACCACTTCCTTTGAAGTGATTAGGGTGTGATCTAAAGCTTTTGCAGGAAAATCATGGTAATCTGTGATTGATGTGTGTGGTAGAATCATGGTTAGGGTTCCTCAATAAAGCCCTATCTGGCTGGTTTATTAATTTTTTTTTAAAGTACTAACACAGATGCAAAACCTGAACGATTTGAATATTGTGTTGTTCAGAAAAAGCTGCAGTGAGTTTCCTCTTGTGGTGGGACAGGAAAATTCCCCACTTTGTGGATGACTGCAAATGCTGAAATATTAGAAATGGATAAGACTTTAAGTAGGAAATGCAAGGTATTGTATTTACAGATGAGTTACAGGAATTTTCACTATGCACTTAGGTAGCTCAGTGACCACCAGATTAGTGATACCTGGCCATCTTTGATGCACGCTTTGTCTGATTAATTCTTTATGTGGTGTCCAATGCAATATTTTCCTGACTTTATGAAAAATGGAGAAACTCGATTGTTGTAAAACCAATTCTCAGCAGGATGAAGATAAGGATAAGCATGAGATGGTAATAATCTTAGGGTCTTTTTCAGGTTGATTTCAGAACTTCTCTATAAGCCTTCATCAAAACTATTGCTCTTATATGGAAACATATAGCCAGTGCTGCAGATCTCCTAGGAATGAGATTCACTTGAGTGTCTGTTTAAGCAAGCCTGTGCCTTTAGGTGCAGCCTAAAGCAAAAATCAGTTAAGTGAGCTGCATTGGACCTCCCAAATGTGTTTCTTTCTTCTCACTCTCAGAAGCAAATTTGCAGCTCAGGAGGCAGCTAATACATATTTTAAATAAGTGTGTGTGTATATATATACACATATATATATATGTGTATATTACTAGCTCTTCAGAAGCACACACAGAATACTTCTGTATTACAAAAACCATAATTAGGGAATTTTGCAATCACCCTACCTATGATTTGAAAACATGCAGTAGTTAACTCTCACTGCACTGGTTGGGCTCATAGGATGGAATTGGGAATACCATGGGCACATCATTGCAGAAGTAAAGAGAAGAAGGGGGGGAACTGGCACTCCCCAAAACCCTTCATTAAATGCCTGTTCATGAAGACAAGTGAAGGCCCAAATGCTGTTACTTGCAATTGATTTTGTAGAGTTGGATTTGGTATTTTCTTAAACTACAGTTTCCTCCATTCTTAACAATTGGCTCATGGCCTTTGCCCAAGAAGCCAATGTGTTCTGAAGTTTTAACTGTATGCAGTGATGTTTTTGTGGGCCCAAAGTATTTTTATTGTTTTAAGGATTTCTGCAAGGCTGGCCCAGTCTCTGAAGGACTGTGCAGTGCTGTTTCAGTATCTTCAGTGGAAGTTGTGTGTGATGAAGCTGAAGCCACACCCTTTGTGCACGTATTAGTCCTGGCAGCCACTGCAGCCACTCTTAGCTCACTTCCAGTGCTGAACTTTTATCACTGACATGAGAGCACTCGCCTCCATTCACAGCTCTAGTTCTCACTTCAACAGCCTTCAATTTGCAAACTGGCAAACTTTTGCACAAAGTTACATTTTATTTCTTTGATATTATACTGAAAATATTTCACAACTTCCCCTGAGTGCTATGTTTTTGGGGTTTTTTTTTTGGCTTTTGGTTAAAATGACTTAATTTGGAACTGGAATTAGATTTTCTGCTGCCAAATACAGCTACATATTGTAATGAAGCCTTATCAGAGCAGCAGACTGCTGTCTCCTTGCCTGGGATTGTTCACTGTTTCCTACTTTTGATCAGGCAGCTCTTAGTGGGGTACTGTCAGAAAGCATAGAATCAAACTGATTTTGAATTTGAGGAAAGGTGTGTAGGCAGCAGCAGGTTTTCTAGAAGCTAATTTTAATATAGATCTACCCCTGTGTGTAACCAAGTGGTATTAGGAAGCATAGGCCCTGTAAGTTTGATACTGAACAGTCATTTAGAATATCCTAAAGGAACTTAGGGTATAGTTTTTGTAAGTTGTTTCCAGGCCTTCAATTATTGCAATGCACGTTTTAAAATTTTTGCAGATACTGAAGTTTTAATTGCCTTGAAAACAACAACTAAATCTGAGCCTTATGAAATCACATAGCTGTAGAAGATAGGTGGTCTCAGAAATCAAGTTACATGTTGGCAACTGAATGAGTGCATTTTCTTCAAATGACAAGCTAAACAAACTAAGACATTGAAAGTTTGATTTGATTTTTATTTTCAATTAACCATTCTTCTGCAGGGTTGATTATTCTTAGAGTCATAGAATGGTTTGGTTTGGAAGGGATCTTAGAGACCATCTAGTTTCAACACCTCTGCCATGGGTACATTCTACTATTCCAGGTAGCTCCAAGCTGTGTCCCACCTGGGCTTGGACGCTTCCAGGGATGGGGCAGCCACAGCTTCTCCGGGCAGCCTGTTCCAGTCCCACACCACCCTCACAGAAAAGAATTTCGTCCTAACATCTAATCTAAACCTCTGCTCTGTCAGTTTGAAGCCATTCCCCCTTTTCCCATCATTCCACATTCTTCTCCAAAGTCCCTCTCCAGTGCTCTTGGAACCCCTTTAGGTCTTTGGAAGGGGCTCTAAGGTCTCCCTGGAACCCTCTCTTGTCCAGGCTGAATACCCCCAACTCTCAGTCTGTCTCCATGGCAGAGGTGCTCCAGCCCTTGGGACATCTTCATATTTATTTGCTCAGTCCAGTTTTGCTGGCATTGGAGGCCAATGAATAAAAATGACCAGTCTAATTTTGGAATTTTTTGAGGATGAACAGTACATCTACAAAGCATATATCAAAACACAAATTGGATTTTAAGAAGTTATTTACATGTTAAAAATGTGGTATGATAAGAATTTTAAGTGGTTTATGTTGCTTGAGTCCTTAAAATGAAATCAAATTGATTTGGTAAGCATTAATACCTATTTAAAGCAGATTTACAGAATGTATAAAATATTTCTAGAGATAAAACTACCATATGTGTTTTGCATATTTTAAAAATCTAGCAGCTTGTTGTTTTCCCTTCTAGGGGACAGGATTCTCTGGATTAAGGGAGAAAACAGAACATATTCTCAAGTTTCCTATGAGTTTTGCCACCTACTGACATTTTGATCAGCAGTGACACTTTGGTGATACACTGTTGAGAAACAAGTATGTTCTACTAAGGAAAGGCACATAATTCTGAGCATAATTCACTTTACATGGGTCCGAGTGCTTCATAATTAATTTTAGAGTAATTGTCACTGCAATTTCAGTGGTTTCCTTTTCTGCCTCTCTTTTCATAAATGAGTTCTGCCAAAATTTGCAGTGTTGAAAAGCAGCAATGACTGGCTGAACATTTCCCAGTTCTATGTGAAGGCACTGTATAATGTAGTGTGTCCCCTACAAAATCAACAGAGAGCAGTGATACTAGCTGGCATCCTTACAGCTGTGTTCAAACCAACAGTTTACTTCAGTGTATTTTACAGTTTTCCTTACTACTGAAGTGCATACTTGAGCTTCTTAAGGTGCTTTCTTCTTCTTAGAAAATCAGTTTCAAGAGAAAACCAGATTTTTTTTTCCCCTCCTCCCCCTCAACAAGTAAGAGCAGCCTTCTTTCCACTTCCAGCCTACTGGGTCCTACCATTCATGCTGCGAAACCATGGGGAACTGGTCTCTCCCATTTCTGCAGGGCTGGCAGGTTATCTACCCACGCTGCTGTCTGTTTAATTAAATTCTCGTTTATGTAGCAACAAGAAGTCAAATGTTACTCTGACTTTGAAAGTTATCTTTGCTCTCCTGGAGTCTTAGCTTTTGGCTGGGACACACCTTGGGTGGGGCATTTGTGCACTTGTACTCCAAGCTTTTAAAGGGTTTGGCAAATATGACATCAAATCTATGGGGCCAAACTGGTTGACCTAGAGTTGTCAGGAGGTAAGGCAGTTTTTGGTGAGTAGCTTGTGGTAAATCAGGGTATCGGTTACCTAACATGAACAGATCAGTAGCACTTGGCTGGTTCTAGGCTTTCCTTTCAGTAAGGTTTATTTCAAATTGTTTTCAGATCTGATTCATGTTTTTTAATCTCTGAAATTTAGATGTTAAAAGTAAATAGACAAAGCACTGCTTACCGTAGTAAGAATCTGTTAAGCAGCAATGACTGTAAAGGTTTGGGGTTTTTTTTTTTGTGCAAATTGTGTTAAACAAAACAAGCCATTTTATCCTCCCTACAATTTTGGTTGAGACTTGGCAGAAAGACATGGTCTGGACTCAGTTTTACTCTCCAAACATAGGAAAGTTTCTTGTTAAATCTGGTGTTTGTCTAACATAAGAAAAGTTAGATATGCTGTGCATGCTTGCATGGAGCCAGAGCAACTTTCCTGTGGGCTGGGTACAGCCCTCCACGTTTATAGACTGTCCTAATATGAAATGACAGCTTGGTTTGAAGTGCCCTCTAGTGACAAATGGGATTTTGGATGAGGCAGCTGAGATAAAGCCAGCTGGAAGGAAAGCAGGCTTTAAAGCCAGGTCACCTTTTGAGAATGATCATTATTGCCCTAGTTTATGAATTCCAGCTTCTGGAGAGCAGAAGTAAATCAGGACGGGGTAATACTTGCCAGGTATTCTTTCAGAAAAGCTTGTGGATATGAGGGAATAATCTGAAAAGAAGCTTCTAAAGAAATTTGTGCAACCAGAACCAATGACAGTGTAAACTCTAAGCAGCTACAGGTGGAAAGGTTTTCATGGCCATGTTCTGACTGTTATTGAGGAAGATGTTTTTAATTAAAAGCTACAGCTGTCAACTTCAGAAATTTGTGTTTTCTGGACTTTCTGCTGCAGTTCAGAAAGATACTACTTTGATTTGCATGTGAAATTTGATATCAGACTGAGGAAGGTAAATTGGTGTGGCAGTACAGTGTGCAGCGGCTCCCAAGCTCCTGCAAAGTCAGCTGGTGCTGCTGGGAATTGTGCTGATAGTGAGCCTAAAGTCAGAGCATGTTTCCCTCTGGTGCCACGTCTGGGAAGCCAGTCACTGACTTTGCCACGTGTGCAGAATTAAGAAAAGTGTAATTTCAGAACTGTTTAATGAGTGTACTTTGTCTGAGAAATGACACCAGTGAATTAAATAGACTGGAGCAGGGAGAGACAAGTTCACGGTGCACAACAGTGCCATATCTGAGCTCCAGGTTTATCCCCTTCTGATTTCTACTCCTTTTCAGTTTGCTTGTTCTCAGGAGTGCAGCTTTAAGGTGGTTACTCATGGAAGCCTGTGCTTCCAGCCAATGTATGCATGCATAGGGAAAGCATATTTAGCAGTGTCAGAGAACAGTTAAATAAAATGCATCCTCACCTTTCGTTATAGGGATGCTGAAGACTCCATTTTCCTCTTGCAGTAACTGTCAGTGCAATAAAACGCTTGCTGAGATACTTTGCAAAGCAAATATACATTTCACACATATTATTATTCACACTATTATTGTGAATGACACAAGGAATATTAGTATTTAATGTATTTTAATGACAGAATTTTCAAAATAACTCAGTATTGGCAGTATAAAAAACTGCATGGTTATGTAATACTTGTGATGTTTATCAGCTAGAATGAGAACCAAGAATCCTTGGAACAGATTTTTCCAGGATAGTAAACATCAAGCAGTGGAGTTCCCGGCGCTTATTTTTATTCCATTGCACCATCTAGTGGGCAAGTACACCCGGATCCTGGAATCGGGCTGTCAAAGCTCCCTTCCTTTGCAAGTGTGTGCATCCAGCAGAGCTCCTCTTGGGTGCCAATGCTTGGAGACATTTAGAGAGGCAAGCAGAAATTTAAATATTGTCTTTTCCATGTAATATTGACTGTCAGAAGGACGCGGTCTGAGGCAGTGAGCGGCTCCATCCCGCAGTGTGTTCACCAGTGTCTCTCTGAATGGGTTTCTGCAGGAGCTGTAACCGTAGAAAAACATTTTCATTATCTGCCTATTCATGAGGATAGCTGGGATTCCTGATGCAACATGATAAATCATAGACATCCTTAAGTAAAACTGTTGCTGAAGTTTAAACACATAAAAATGAAGTTAGGGATCACCCATGGTTTTTGTAAGAAAAAGATGTTTCTTATGTTTGCTCACCTGCCAAAAGATGTAAAATCCTGATGAAAATAGGTCACTTACTAGCTTTCACCTGAATTAGTTGTGGAAATAAAGATAATGGGAGAACAACAGACTAGGAAAACGTGTTTTCTACATTTAATAGAGTCCATTGTTTCATGCTATGACTCGCTATAAAAAATTAAGTGCTTTCCATTTAGTGATCCTCAAATGTTTTACAAATGCAGTTACCACACTCTTTGTAATTATGCTGCACTCTCTTATCTGCAATCTCTCTTTTTCTTCTTCTCTGTAAAAGAAAGCGTTGAAAATTCAATCTACTTTTTAATTAAAAAATAAACAACAGAAGTCACTGGTATGGGATTGTCTGAGTAAGTTACTATCTTGAATTCAGTTTGCAGGAAGGCCAAGTACTCTGTATGTTGCTATGATAGCAAGTAATGCAAGGTATTTCTAATACCACAGTGCAGAATATCTCAGGGCCAGTCTGGGTTACAATTCTGTGGTTACGGTGGAAACTGGCTCATATAAAGGGATTTATTCCTCTTAGAGAAAACCAGAGGCCAAATTTAAGTTAATGTGCTAATTCTTCTGTCCTTCTTTCACATGCTCTGCATTATTCTTTCCAGTACTTTCCTTTGAAGGATGATTTTTAAAGAAATGTATATATTTCAAAGGTTTCTCCAGATAAAGTAGACCATTTGGCTATTTGCAACATCCAAGAAATCAGTCCGGATCGTTTCCTCTTCTTCCCTCAGGTTAAAAGCTCCTTTAATCAGTAATAGCATACCTGGTCTCTTGCAATAAGAGAGAAAAAATAGATTCTAAGAAGATGCTTTATATTTTGAGAACAAGTTTCAGTCATGGTACAAGGAAATTTGGCTTAGCAAATTAATTTTTTAGTGAAACATCCTGGAAATGGGAAGAGTCTTGGGCCTTAAAACAGTGCTCTTTTCTCCCTATTAGTTTCTTGGGGATGGGTGAAAAAAGAAAAATTATTCATGGCTTAGAGTTTGCTTTTGCTGCATTTGGAAAGCACACTAAGAGCTATGTGTTGAAGCATTAATACAGGTGTGAGTACTTTTTTCTTTAAAATTACGGATCCATCCAAGTTTCTGGTCAGCTAAGTGGGGGGATCCTTCCTAATAAAAGAGATGAAAATTCTCCATATTGTCTATTCTTTCCCATGTAACAGCAGGTTTCTAGGATTGATAAGGGAGCAGTGGTTTTGTGGCTTAAAATAGCATTGTCTTGAAAGAATTTAATGGAATGTTCTTCCCAGAAAGATAATCTGATCCAAAATAAATGTATTTAGTGTGTTGCTTAATGAAGTCCCTTTTTTTTTTTTTTTTAAAGGAGGTAAAGTTTTGCATGAGTTTTACTTTGCTTCAAAACAGATGATGTTTGAAAACTCTTGTATGGCTCTGAAATAACTTGGGTTAGCAATTCAAATTAATAATAAAGTATTGGAACATTAAAAAAAAGTTTAGTTCATCTGACTTACTTTTTTTTTTTTTTTGTTGCTCACTATTTTATGAAGACCATTATGTCTTCCCTTTCATATCATCATGAAGGATGTGGAAGGATGTTTGTCTTTTTATTGTTATTTTACTTTTATATGGGCTTGTGGGAAAGAAGAGTGAGACAGTTATGGCCAAACCTCAGTTCTTGCTGCTCCTGCTGTCCCCAAGGAGGAGGTTCCCCAGGCCATGGAGCTGCTGGGGTACCCAGGAGCAGCTGCATGAGGTGACCGATAGGAAATGCCCTTGGTTTGGCCTGGCTGCATTCTGTTGAAGAATTTTTTGTATTTTCTTCATTTGGCTTTCCTTTATAGAGTGGGATTTGTTTCAAATTCATAAGGAGCAGGTAATAATTTGTAAAGTTGCAGTGTTTCAAAAGGGCCACGTCCTTTTGGCTTCATTAGCAGTTCAGTGGTAGCATTGGTGAGGGTGTTTGGCCAAAAGGGTGTGTGTTTGGTTCGTCATTTCTTCTGTGGTTCCAAGCCTTTTGAAGTTGCCTAAGCACCACCACGTACAGAGTGCTGCCTGGTGAGCGGTAAAGAAATAATACCTGTTTTGTGTACTTTGTTGTATAGAGCCAACACTGCATTTTACATCTGCACATTACATGACTGTCCCAGCTTTGCGTGACTCTGGGCTGAGCTCTTCTGTCAAAGCCTCTACCCTGTATGTCTAGAGTCATTGCAGCATGAAATTTCAGGATGTCAAGCCCATATTGAATACATTGGAGCCAAAGGAAAACATTTCTGCAAAGCCCTGTGATGCACAAGCAGAGTTCCACACACGGTTCTACTCCAGATCTGAGAAGCTTCACATGTGGTGCCCCACAAGCAAATCCTGGTGTGTGGGTGGATGCAGTTCTCCTGGGCTCATGGCTCTGCACAAGCTCATGGAGCTGTACCAGGTAATGTTGGTGGCACACAATCCTACTTTTCTGCCTTGTGGAAACCATGTCTCTGGATAAAAGGATCTCCTTGCATTTGCGTTGTGTCTGAAATCAGCTGAAATAAGTAACTGACTTACCCATATGTGCTGGAGAATAGGCTATAAGGGATTTTTCATCTTGTTACATGGTTTTTCAGTCTACCCCCTTAAATGTGGTGGTGGAGAAACAATCTGAGCAATTTATAACTGTCCTGTCCCTGCCAAGAAACCTCTTGTGCACGGACTCTGCAATGCCGGTGCTGTGCTGTGACTTGTACTGGAAGGGGTGTTTGCCACTGGGTTTCTGTGTGGTGCACTGGTATGTGTCTTGTTGTACTGAAGACCTTCATAATGTGTTTAAAGTTTCTCTTGCTCAGGAAAGTCATAGGCACAAAAGCTGCAAGCGCAGGGTGGAAATGAGTGACTCTAAAAGGCAACAGCAGTAAGACTTGCCAGAGCTGCTCGGTACTACTCTGGTACAGTCAAGCTTTAAAACATTTTTACATCTCCTCCACTATTTTGAATTGTGTCTGTGGCTTAGGAAGGACTCCGACTTTTCTTTGTGCTCAATTTTTCCCAATCCTTTTCTAAATGATGCTTTTTTCTTTTTCTTATTTCTGGGTGAATATCACCACAGATGCTCCGCAGGGCTTGCTTTTCTTGGCACTATAGCGTTAATCATGCTTCTGCCTAATACTGCCCTGTGGGGCTCTGGCTTCAGTTTTGCCTACACCCCTGTGAGCAACAAGAAGCCTTAAGTTTTGCCTTTGCCCAGGCATGTGCATGGCAAGCAGCCTATCTGGGAAACATGAAATGGGATTAGCTCAAGCAAGTGGATCTTGGTTGGAAGAAAGCACTGTGAGTTAGGCTGAAGGTGGGGAACTGGCTGTGCGTGTACCACCTTGAGAAGGCGCTGGCTGGTGCTTTAGCATTAGTCCATACATATATACAGAGAGAGAGAAATTTTTAAAAAAAGTAGGTATTTTGGCATTGTAGAAGTCATGACAGTCTGCTGAAAGTAAATATACAAGAGAAAGTAGCTGTGAGGATGGAAAATGGCTGGCTGTAGCAGATAAGTAGTGGCTGGAGAAGTCTTATCAGAAATCCTCTAGGAAATGCAGCCAAACACCCATAGGGTTGGGAGAAGTCTCTTCTATCAATCAAACCAACCCAAGAAAATTGTGCAGTGAAGCCAATGTTCAGTTTTGCCAGATTTCAACCTCCTCTGTGGCTGTGTGTTTTATAGAAACACAACTGCATACAGCAGTCTGAGCAAAGCAATTCATGCAGGGAAGGGAGGGAGAGATGCTGGGTTATACTAAGAACCACTCATCCACAAAAAGCCCCCAGGCCCTTGTAAATCTGCCTGGGTCCATATGCGGATCTGTGCCCAGCTGGCATTTGTCTTCATTGCCACTGGAAGCCAGCACTACTGGAAAAGTTAGTTCTAGGAACAGTGAAGTTAACTAACATGTAAAAGACCTGGCTGGCTTTTGTGCTCCCATGAGTTTTGGTCCAGCAAAGGTTGTCAGCACAGCTGGGGCAGTCTCCAAATGAGAGTGATTTTGAGTCTATCCTCAGCTGGGAAGACTGGGTTGTTTTGGTGAGATTTCAAGTTAAACTTTGGGACTCAAATACTGTGGAGACACTTTGGGTGTGAAATAGGGATATTCTCAGTGACGTGTTTTAGTTATGTGATGTTTTCAGTTTTGCCTCTCCATTTTGTCTTGCAAAGCTGCTTTTCTGCAAATCAGTGATGTTTTAAAATGGTGTTATAGGGACCTTTGTCCAGTGCCTTCTGCAGCCTTAGCCTTTAGCGATCTGCTTGGAATTTTGGAAAAGAAGCTTAGAGTGGTTGAGCTTATTCCTGCCCCTTGTTACACTGCTTACATACTTCCTCCCAATCACCACTGGGCCATTTTAGATTAATATCTGGACCCTGAAATGAGCTCTTGTGTAGATTAAGGGCCACAGAGTGTACAGTGACTAATGCAACGATTGGTGAGTTCTGCTCTGTATTTTAACTTGCATTTGAATAATCTTACGACTTTTTCTTGGCATCTACTAAGAATCCTTTACCTACCGATAAATATATCCAAAAGGCAAAGGAGGCTGACAGAATGTAAGGAAGTTTAACATATAACACATTGCACCTCTTTGTTGACTGCTCCATCATTCCTCAATCCTTTGTTTTCTTGATAGGAGACAGTGTATTATCACTTCAGACAGATACTTGCAGATGTTGCTGAATCAGAATTAGAAGCAAAATCTTTCTGGTTTGTATCTAGTGGGAATTCTTTCCTGCAGTCGAAAACACTGCATGTTTCAAGCCCTCCAAACAAAGCCTGGAAAACTATGTAACCTGTGTTAATGTGCCCATTTCCTTTGCCTCATTATTCTTGTCCCTTACCCTTATTTTTGAGGTGCATCTGTCATTACAATACTCCATGCTTCCCTTCAGAGGAGCAATCTTAAAATCACCAGTGGTATGAACTCTGGGAAATAGGCCCAGTAGAGGAATAGTCCTATCAAAATTGCTCTTAGGACACCAGATATATCATTGGTGTAACAAATCCCAACTGGCTTCATTAAAGCTATTTTAGAGAAAATAAACTGGTTTAATAGATGGCAAGTTGCTCTCTGTTCCTACTGTCACCATACATTTTTAAATGGAGAATGTGTCTTCACTGTAGAAACCCATTAAAGAGATATATTATTTCATTCAGGTAAGTATTGCCTTTCTGCTTAAAGGGAAAACACCATTGTGAGCTTAGTGAAGAATTTAATTTGATGTATATCTGCAGGAAGTAAGCCTTACATCAAAAAGTAAGTACCAGCAGCTGGGTTCAATATGGGATTTGACACTGTTTTCTATAAGCTCTTTACCAAATGTGTGCAGTTTTTGAAATAGCCACATGCCCACCTTATTATGATCCTTTCCTGGAAAGAGAAATACCTTTAATCTTAAATATGACATTCACATGCTTATTTTTTAAAGAATTGATTTAATATGAAGGATTTTATTTCCTGTTTTTTATTAAGATCTAGGTTCCTTGTCAAAGTACTGCCGTAAGTAACAAGCTATTGCACATCCTGTTCTTCATTAAAACAGGCAGGATATCAAAGTAAAAAACATAAGAAACATAAATGTAGAGGAATTTTAGGATTGAACTGTAATCTATACCATGCAAGTGACTTAATAAGGATTTCAAATGATAAAGGAATTCAAGTCTGGGCAACATAACCAGAGCAACTCCCCCCCCAGCTTATGGTCTAAACTACTATTTTTTTCCTGTACTTTTAAACATATCATGTTCTTGAATTAATATTTAGGTTAACTTGGAAGAGATACACAATCATTAATTCTTGCTACTGCTGTTACTCTCCTTAAGTTCTTATTTTTCATGATGAGTCTTTTCCAGTCACTATAGAAAAATGCAAATATTTTTATGATTGCTTTAAAGAATTAATATCAGCCATTCAAATACTATTTACAGTCATTTTCAGCAAATGTTTTGTTTGTTCAATTAGCTGTTGTGAGTTTCCATGTGAAACAAAGTCGAGGAACTGGTACATGCTTATTTGGTCAGGACAGGCAATATTACACAAATCTAATTTTATTTGACCAATTGCACCTAAGTAATAAACTCCTGCTGAGTGTGATTAAAGGGAGGTGAAATATGAAATATCCTTAGGGAAACGGAGAATATGGGTCTGTCTGTAGATAAGGATACATTAGGTTTAATCTAGACGTGATGGCTAACCAGAGCAATATAGGAATAGCAGGACAGGCTTCCATGTAAGCTAGTGACTAGAGGATATCTCCAGCAACTCTGGTGGGCTTGAATGAGATTATTTTGACTGCCTTGTCACTAGTACTGTTAGTTATTTTGGCTGGCTGAAGCTGGTGTGAATGTATCTAGCAGAGCTGCGTGTTGATCTGGAAGTGTGATGCAGAACAGAAGTGAGGCTGAATTTGTCCATGTAAATATTCTTTGCTGTTTATTTCTGTACTGCTTAGCAACAAAATCAAGATAAATTTTATCAAATTTAATAGAGGAAAAAAACAGGTAAAACACAATGGTGTTGGATTGGCATTATTATTAAAAGATGTACATGTGAGGGGGGAACAACCCAAATCAAACAGGAGTAAGTAGACTTTTTGGATCCCCAAAGATAGGAAATACAGGGAATAGCCTTCTGGCATATGTATATGATGAACCCTGGGAGACCTCAATGTTTCATGTAGCTGAAGTTTAGTGGTGCTTGTAAACCACCCCTGCATCAGGGGCAACCAGCATTATACGCAGGCCTCATGAATTACTTCATGAGGTCAGGTTTTTATGTAAAAAAAGACACAGAAGGTAAAGAACATGAGGACAGACCAGAGAGGAGGTAAATCTACAATTGGGCAGGTCTTGACTTTATTCTGTAGTATGTAAAATAAGCCACTACTCATCTTCGTTGAGATGAATGCGAGCAGTTGCACTGGAATTGTGTGTAAAGTATGCATGTACCTCCAACACTCCCTGAGAGACACAGGCTAGCAAGGACTTAATCCTCTCTAATCCCTGATTGAAAAATTACATAGATAGCACAAACTTTGAAGAAAGAATGCATTAAAAGAAGCCTTGGAGGGGGAAAAAAATAAATCCCCAGCTTGAAGATGTACAGCAGCACTGGGATGTCTTCAGCAAATGTTTCCAGCAACAACCACGTCTGTTTTGCTTCATTTGCCCTTCTTTCCAAGAGCTGTTCCTCCCAAAATGCAATGAATTGACCCTAAAGTGTGAAGTAATACAACCTTGTGGGCAAAACTGCTCCTGCCCTTTCTTTCTCTCTTGGGAGGGTGTGTAACAGCTTGCTAGCCAAGGGCAAGCTGTGTTTGAATCAATGGGAGACTTGAAAGTGAGGCGAGCTGGGGATGAAAAGGGCTGGAAATCAGAGCAGTGGTGAGCCATAGCAGCCCCTCCATCTAAGGGCAGAGGTGAAAGGTGCCAGGCTTGGCTCAGTGGGGGCCATGGGATCTATCAAAGAGGAGTTGTGTCAGCACTGGGGCAGTGCAGTGAGGAGAGGTGGAGGGTCAGTGCTGTGGGACTCGCCCTGTGTCACCAGAGCCTGACCATTGCAAATGCAGTTCACTGCTCTGATGAGTGTGGGCAGCAGGAGATGTAGGAATGTGGGAATGCCAACACACTGCTCCTTCTCAGCTGTGGCTGTGCCTTGTTTTTTTCTTCTGTCTACATATAGATTGAATTTAAGGGAGGGGAAGGTGACCAAAGCACAGCTGCCCATGAGAACATGGGCAGAACAGGAAGGTGCAATAAGCTCGACATTTCTCCATTCCAAGGGTCCTGTGAGTGCTCAGGCTGTTGCACAAAGCATTTTTCAAGACCTGGCCTAGGCTCTGCTGCAGGTAATGCCATGAGTTGCCTTCAGCCTCTGGCTCCGTTGTCTTAACCGCTTGCTTCCTGTAGATGTTCACACACAGTGGAAATTCACCAAACAGGAGAGGTACTAAAGGAGAAGTTGTCTTTGTCCACTGCCCTAATCATCTGATACAGATCAAAAAGTTATATTACTGTCTGTGGGAAAGGCCTCTTATCTGCAGATGCAATTGGCTTTTGATGAGAGGGCGGTTGGACTATTAACTGAACTGAAAAATGTAGCAGAGCTCCTCTACACAGGTCAAATACAAATTCTACCCTCTGATACATGCACACTGCTCCTGTTGCAAGGGCTAAGGAATAGGTGGATTAAAGTGAAATGAGTAGATACTAAAAGGAAACATCAACTGTTGGGTCTCCAGGTTTAATGGATATTGCACAATTCTTCAAGAAGTGCAAAATGTAGCCCTGAGAATATAGAATTCCGTTCTATTTCTACTACCCATATGGGAATATGAACAAAACACCTTTGAATTGTTTTTCTTAGATAATTTTGCCCATCTGCATTTTTTTATACGCTAATAATGCTGCACAGCTTTCAAAAAGCCCTAAAATAGGTCAGATTTTGCAACCAGAAGATGCTCACCAGTGTTCTGCTTACAGTCTTGTAGCAGCAAATGTAGACAATGTATAAAAACATGGCACATGTGTAAATTTGCCATCTCATTGCTTTTGCTGCTCTGGCTCTATTGTCAGTAATAATGCCACAGCAAGGACGGTTGGAGGGAAGCCAAACGTTTATTTGGTCTTTAGGCTTTGATAGTATGTTGGCAGCTGTGTGATCTTTGTTAAATTCAAAAATGCAAAGTGTAGCTTGTTTGTAAGAATCAGATGAGACTGTTGAGACAGATGCTTTTTGGAGCGATACCCGGCAAGCTGTGACACACATGTAAATGGGGCTGCTCGACCACTTGCCCGTGTATATTGAGATTTCCCTGGTCTCTGGAGCTATTTAATTAAGTTGGGATTCAGTGTTACACAAATGAAACATTGTGAGCTTGGACAATGGAAATGTGCCTTTCCACTTGCAGGCTAGCTGGGAAGCCCCTCTTCTGTAGGCAGAGAGCACACTAGATAAACATCTCTTCTATCTGGGACACTCATAATGGTAATCCTCAAAGAGAACACGGAGATATATTATTTTCCAACTAAGTTAGCTCTCTGTGTGTTTTATGTGGTGTGGCTGTAATTAGCCTGGTGTTGGTGTCGACAGTGGTGCATAATAATGCTGTAAAAAGGCAGTGAAGGTGGTGCTCCTTTAATTTTTCAGTTACTGGTGTGCCCAGACTAAGTGAGGATTTTTGTAAACAGGAGCATACTGTAGCATGAATATTATATGAGTGACTAATATCTCTGCTTATGTGGCTGAGGATGTGGTTTTGCCATCAATAGGACTGGAAAGGTTTTTTAATATTGTCTTCAAGGTTTTTTTTAATGATGCAGAAAAAGGGGTTTGGGAATGAGTAAATTACTGAGTGCAGGAGTGTGGAACAGGTTCTGTTCCTGTTGGAAATCTGTTGTTTTCCTATAGCCCCTGCAGGTGTGGGCAGGCAGAGGAGAGCAGTCAGTTGTCAGTCACTCACAGCTGCAGTGGACCAGCCAACAGCTGGTAGCAGCTCCAGCTCCTGCTGCAGTCAGACTTTACATAAAAAGTTAAAACAGTTCTCCAGCTTTCTTACTGCTCAAGTGCAGATGAGAAGGAGCTGTACCAAAGTGTATACATTCCTTTTTCATTACACATCTGCAGCCAGCTGGCTATTCTAATGGGCAGAATCACTCAATCAGGCAGGGAAGTAGACTGACAGAATCAGACTGTCATGCAACTGTTTACATTTATTCATTGTTCTTAGTCTATTTATGTAATTTTATTGCTATAGTCATTTTGGGATTGAAGTCAAACTGAAATATGATGAATGCACTTACAGTTACATGCTGTGACCACAGTGCAACATGGGAGAGAGTTCAAGTGCAACCAGCTGCATAATAAATTACGTGAACTAAGGAAAAGTCCATGGAGTAAATGAAACTACGTCAGCAAGATTAGCCCTACCAATCACAGCCAGAATGGAGAATATTAAGAGGACCAGAATACTTTTGAAATGAGAATGACCAAGTTAAAACAAGCAAAAAGAACTTAGCCAGGAAACCACTTATCTTTTGAGTCTTGTTAGTCCCCATGAAACTCCCAGAACCACATTTCCTTCTTTGAAATAATGAAGTGGCCCAGAGCCACTATCTTGCAGAGCTGCAAGGTCAACTATAAAAAGCTGCAGGTTGCTGAACTCAGCAGCTATTTTTGTTATTGAGGTTGGTCTCTACATGCCAACATGTTCAAGCTGAAATGTAACTTGCCCAGGAAATTAGTTAGTGTGCACACAAATACAAGATTATAATTGCAGCTACAGAATGCTGCTCACTGGAGAATTGAGCTTGGATGGGAAAGCTAGTCCTTTTCTTTGCCCATTTTATTTGGAAAGAAAAGAAACAATGCAAGCTGCCAATATTTTGATGTCAGCATCCTTTGTTTTCTCTGGCTATCTGAGACCTCTTTGATCCTAATGCTGCCAGAAACGTTTGCTCTGGCTGTGCTTCTTCTTTCTAGCAGGTCAACTGTTTTGCTACAGGTTGTGAGAATGAAGGTTTTTAATTTGATGAACTTCCAAGTGTGTGTCTCAGACACCTGTTTCTGTCCAGAACACTCTCTGTTTTTAAACATGTATATTAATTTGTAAACCGTGACAGTAGGTGGCATATGTAGAAGCTGAATTCAGGTTCTCTGCCTTTGCTTGATGATGAGACTCTATTCAGCACTGCAAATATTATTGCATGTATAATATTAATTAAATGTGGTGACCAGGGTAGGTTGACATGGAGCATCTTTTCAATAGCAAGATACAGTGCTGGAATATGTAATTAATGGAAATGTCCTGCTGCCATCTTTGGAACTTGTTGGATGAAAGTGAACAAGACTCCAGCTACACATAGCTCTGATGATTAGTTACTAAGCTATATCCAGGCAAAAGCAAGCATATGTTTCATCTTGTATTTGTATGCTTTGTAGATTTCCTGTGTCTGACAATAACTTTCGAGCTGGGACAGAATGAAAAACTTCCCACAAAGCAGAGGACCCATGTTGGCTAGTCTAGTTATTCTTGGTACTAGAAGCTCCAGTTATAATCTTCTAGGAGACAAATAATATTTTATATTATACAAGAAGAATATATTAATTTTTCATGTTTTTCTAATTTTTCTTGTCTGACCATCTGTATATATAAAGTATTAGTGAGATTAATCTTGTGATAGTTGAAATCCAGTTGGATGTTTTTAGTTGAAACACATATAAATAACTGAACTGGTATCACACTGTAATCTAAAGCACTGATTTACATTATAGTCATATATCAGAATTTTTTGCTTTTATGGGAGATGTTTTATAACATTTAATGATTATGGCAATGTAGGTGGTAGGATGAAAGTGCACATTGTGCTAAGGTACTGCTGATGTAGGAAATTGCTTTTTGTATCCACAGATCAGAATACTAAATCATTTAAGAATTGGTGCATATCCAAAACGCATCTGTTGACCCAGATTCTGTCCTCTGATAACAAGAATGAAGTGATTGTTTTTCCGAGAACCGAATAGATTTTATTTACATTAGTGGAAGTGCCAATAAGGGTTTGTTGTGGGATTTGTAGGATACTGCTTTTCTTAAAGAATGTATTTGTGAAACTCTCTTTTGTGTTATCTCCTCTCAGCTTTCTGATTTGGGGAAATACTGCACCAAGAATTTAACAATAATACAAGCATTCTGGCAGAGACAAAGGGGAAAAACAGGTTCCAGACAACATGCCACAATAGTTTAATGTTTCCTGGGTAGAAAAAGTGACTTAAACATAATGAACCCTATGCTTATAACACCAGCTTCTCCAGAAATACAAGGTAATTTATAGTTGCACAGAAAATGAAATGGAGGAGGAGACCTAGAGCCTACTGCATAAATCCTCCTGATGCATATTTTATTCTGTGTAATAGTGTTTCCAAGGATGGGGTTCCAGCCGCATTCCTAATTTCCCCTAAGTCGCGAGTGTCTTCTGTTGATGCCTCTCCCTCCTTTAGTGAGTGAGCACATGTTCTGGTAGAAATAGTCCTGGCGTGGAGTATCCATACTCTGACCTGCGAAGAGTGGGCTGGAGCTCAGTCCTAGTTCCTTTCCCATGTGGAGACATATTTCTGCCTCCCTGTTCTTTGTAGAAAAGTGTATGCTCTGTATAATGAGGATACCAGATGTTTGCCTTTAGACAGAACTTGCATTATCATGGCTTCCAAGCTGCCAGGAAGGTCTGGACTCCAGCAGTGGGTTATTTCCTTACTGAGAGAATGGAGTAGACACATGCATGGGATAGTTTTTTCTGGTCTCTATGTATTTATAATAACATACACTTCTGTAGATATACTCCAGAGCAAAACAGGTAGAGGTTACAACTCTCAGAGGTGGAGAAAACACGTGCTCCAGTCTCCAGCTGCTTGGTTTCTCACTGTAAACTACACCAGGCACTGAGATTCAAATCAACTGCTCTGAGAACTAGGTCAAAGTACCATTCATAGCAGAACCTGCAACATGGGCCTGAGAGGAAGAAGATTTGAATTGTATCATAATTTCTTGTTCCACTTCAGGGAGAATGGGGGTGATCTCATGCTATCAGAGGACCTGGGCAGCCAGCATTGCTCTTGGGGTGATCTAATGCTCCCCTATCAGCTCTATCTGAGCCCTCTGACTTGCTGAGGGTGTTTAGCCACCAAGGGCTCTCCTGTGCAGTGACAAGCTCTAGAAACTCCCTGTCTCCTCTGCTGACACAGACAAAGCCCAGCTGTCCCACTCCCCTTGTCTGTCTAATGCCATTCCACAGGGAGGTGTAGAAAAGGACTGCTGAAAAATCACGGCTCTTGATGCACACATGTAACTTGTATGTGCCTATCTCTAACAAATATGGATGTGAACATATAATGTTCTTTTGTACATGTGATCACCCTTCGTGTCTCTACTTACAGCATATCTTTATCTGTAGATAGCAGTCAATTTTTAATAATTGGCTCGTTCTTTATTTTCTGGGTTTTGTCACTTTGAATGGTTGAAACAGTGAAAACTTAGGACACGTTTGTTGAGTAACTTATAACAAATGAGACTTCCTTGAAGAACTGAAACACTCCCATTTTTCAGATTTGATTTTTCCAAGAGGCTTTTGGACTCAACACTGTGCTAACACAACTAATGTGGCTTCTGAACTGGCACTGGCTTGGGTCCAGCCCAACTCTGAGCAGGGGCAGAGCTGGCTGGCAGCTGTCAGTACCCATCTGTGGAGGCATAACCAGTAACATTCACTGTATTTATAAAGACCCCTTGCTAGCAAATGCATTCAGCCTTCTGAAACAATAGTTCTTCCAACTAATTAAAAACAACATTACCCTAACAATATTACATGCTCGAGAAGTAAACAAACCATAAAATGATCAGCAAACACAGCAGTATTCATTTAGAAATGTATCTGCTAGAGCACAGGGTAGAAAATGAGCATGATTTTGGTCTGGAGAATATTCTATACTCCTGGGATCACCACCCAAAAGCTAGAACTACTTGCTGATCCCTGGCATGGTGGCAGAGCTGCAAAGCAGCAGGTGGCAGATGAGTGAAAAATCCCATCTGGCAGGAACTGAGGAGGTGATACTGAGAGGTTTGGATTCCAGCAGGTTTATCAGAGTATCCATTTAATAGGCAGCAATTAAAAGGGCATAAATCCTGGTGAATGACCACCACTGCTCAGGGCTCTGATGTAGTTTGTCTCCAAGTCCTTTGTGTAACCAGTGGTGTGGGGGGCTGAGCCAGTAGTAGAGGGAGATGGAAGCTGCAGCTCCTGAGAGCTGAAGTCAGAAGGTACCATAATGCCAGTGGCCAGCACTAGCTCTTCTTCAGGCCAGCATGAGAGAGTGAACATTTCTTACTGATGTTCTCATACTCAGGAAGAACTAAAACTGTGTTTCCCCCATTATTTTGTCATAAAATGACCTGTGAAAAGCTTGAAAAGAAAGTTGAAACCTATTTCCATACCTTGCTTGGCATAGGATCTTGTTTGGAGAGGGCACAGACTTATTTCAGAACTAAAAGTTTATTCTCCCTCTCTAGAGGAGTCCACTTGGACTGATCTGATCTGAAAGAGGAGTGAGTCACCTCATCAGAATGATTTCAGTTTAGTAACATTCCTATTTCCTCTGGGATGAGGATAAGGCAGCTCTGACCTACCCAACTAGCAATTATGTTCCAATAATTGAATCAGCAGAGAATGCAAAGCACATTCCTTGATACGAACTTGTTTTGCAGATTTGGGCATACCACTTTTTCCTTCATGCTATCAGTGATTATTATTTTAAGTTGTATGTATCCTGGTACAGTTGTGAATATCCTGATTTTCTAAAGAGGAAAAAAGAAGTCAATTTCTAAATCCATAATTGCATGCCAGTGGGGCTGTTTCTTTATTTTGCTTTTAAAAACAAGCTATGGTTCTATTGTTGAATGAAATATTTTGTTCAAATTATAACTTAGAGGCTGCAAATGTTTTTTTGTCATATGAAAATGTGACTCAGATATACCATTTGAGCAGGAAAAAAAAGCATGCTTTGCCTGTTAGTCTTGTTTTGCTGTGTGCATACATCACACTGTGGTTGTCCAGAAGCAGCTGTATATAAGCCATATGGTAGAGACAGCTACCATTGTGTTCACTTGGATGCAAATAGGGCAGTTCTTATCAGCATAGGTAGCTCTGTGTTGTCTGTCAGTACATCTGAGGACTAATCAATGGCAGAAAAAGAAAGAAATTCTATAATCTTCCTCTTTTTCTGAACAGCCATTCTTTTTCTAATGTCAGTTCTTGCCATTGCCAGAATCTAATGGATTTTTGCCTTAAGACTAATATGGATGCTGAGCTAAACAGTATTTCCAGGGGGAAAATACCTTTTTCTGTACTGATAGGCCATTGCTGCCCAGGTAGTATTAAATGCCTTGGCTCAAATGACAGAGCAAGATGGGGGATCTGAACTGATTCCTCATTTCCCAACTATGTATGGCAACATCCTGAATAAGACAGTGCTGTTGGGGAAGGGCAGTGTCTTTTGGTAAATCGTTCAGTGTAGTTGCAGGTACAGACAACTCTTTGGATATGTAAAAACTTGTGAAGTCCCAACCTCAAAAAAACCCCCGTGTTCCCAAACCCTGGCCTAATAAAAAAACATTACTGTTCTTCAGCTACCTTGCTTTGGGTCCCTTCACCATCTGGGTTACAGGAGTCTGGAGCAGGCAGAGTTTAGGAATAGGTGGTGTTTCACTCTCAAATTCTATGTCCACAGCTTGTATTAGTGTTGAATTAATACAGGCAATTACCAACAGGGGGTGTTAAATGTATACTTTGTTAGTAAGAAAATATAAGATACTATTTATTTTGCTTGTCTGAAAATTGTTTCCCCAAGCTGGGCTGTGCACTGGCAGAATTTGCTGTATTGGTGTCTGATTCTTAACAGTGGTAGCTGCAGTTTGCACAGGAATGATGAACTCTTTGTCGCAATGAAGCATTTTGATTAGGTGAACTCAGTTGAAAATGAAAATAAATTCTTCTAACTTAGGAAAGGTATCATCTGAGTTCTAGGTGGGTCAGGTCAGAGCTGAGTGTGTATTCTAAGTAATTCCTCTGTGGAATTATTACCATCACCATAATAATGTCTTAGTGGAATCAAAATGGTGATATTTGTCCTGATAGCCTTTCACTTTTTATTTGGAAAATCATTAGAGTTACATTATCTCAAGGTGTATGAAGGAAAGGTAACACCTGCTCCAGGAATCTACTGAAAAGTTATTTCAAGGGGAAAACTACTGAACTAGAAATTAGACAGATATTAAAACTACAAAGCTGTTTTCCTTTGTAAAAAAACTCAGTCTGGAGTTGCTTAAAGCTCCAAGTTAATCACAGCTGCTCTCCCTGTCTGTAGAACAAGAGCTGTTGTTTCCAGCACACTTTATGCAGCACTGCTCTGTCCACCCCCAGGACAGTACGTGCTGGGCGAAGCAAGTCTTTAATGGGACAAGATAGTAGTTCTAATGAGACAGCATCTGGCATTATTTGTTCTTGAATACTTTGTTTTTACCTACAAGCTGTTTGCCAGCTGAAATGTAGGGACCTGTTACCTGTTTGTTGCTTTTCCAGCCACTGTCTAGCATGATACAGATGTGAGTCTTTGAGTGTTCTGACCTTGTCTTTACATCTCTACCTAAAATTCAATTTTAAGATGGTCTCCTGTCATTTTGTATCCCCACTTTTCCTTCAACCCTGGAAAAATGAGTTCACCAGCACTTTGTTCCACTGTGGGCTTAAAATGTCTGCAAGGCTTCAGGAGGATGTTGCATGCATTCCTTGGTTGACAGGGTCTGCTTATGTGGGGAGAGTGGAAAGCTATCTCGGGTAATTCAAAATATTATCTTACTTTGTCATAACTATTTTTATTTTTTAATGGAATGTAGCTGTGGGTTTCAAGTCACACTTCCACTTGAAAGAAATATTTCTTCCCGTGTCTTCAATGTGTGCAAGTTTCTTTTGGAGATGTTCTAGTTGTCTCAAAAATTTCATATAGAATTACTTTTCTGTGGACTAAGGGAATATTTTTAGATTCCTGTGCCTGCATTTCTGTTTGCCCTAGTTTTCTTTGAACATGAAGAAGTTAATCCTCCCCTGAAAGAAGTTGTATGCATTACCTTGTGGAGAGAAAGCTGGTTTTAGTATTACTTTACTTCCCTGTACTCCAGGATGATAGTTCCAGTTTTGTTAGCACTACTATTTTAGGAGATAGAGAAAGGCAAATCTGGAGAGTTAATGATTTCTTTTCGTTGAAAGCCAGAGGAAATAAGAATTTTTGATGACTGGTGATTTGATGGTGACTGATCTATGTTAGTAGAGTTTTCTTGTGAAATTCTTGTTTCTCTCCCTTTAAACAAAGTCGTGCAACATCTTGGTACCACAGGGAATGTTTTCCCCACAGATTTATACAGTGTTGATGACACAGTTTTCTGAACCAAAGATTTGGATGTGGGAATTAGGAAAAATGCATTTTCTAGCAGGGAGAGAAGATCTCTATTAGCTGTGCTGACAAACTGTGGGAAGGCAAATCAGCCATGAGACTCCCATTAATTTGATTTTAATCTTTATAAACCTGAGATTCTGGATGATAGGACACAACCATTTTAATTAAATGGCTTGTACTACTTTTTTGGGTTTTTTTCTTTTCTTCCTTTTTAAATTTTTTTTTTTTTTTTGGCAGGAGCTTTACATTGTTAATAAGGACAGGATTACCCTACCTGTACATACCTGATCTGTGTAACTTCCAGGTTATTGTACCAGATGCTGTTGGTCACTGGGCATCATCCAGAAATGTACATGTTTTAAGCAACTTTAAAGCTAATGGGCACTTGTGCTGATTGGCAGACCGACTAAAAACTAACTACAATATTATATGTGTGTATTTTCAATCGCCTAAAAATCCTCTGGATTAATGTTGTGGGTTTTTTTTTTTGTTTTTTTTGTTTTTTTTTTAATTTTTGTGTTTTGCTTTTTATTTTTATGTTTTTTTATTTTGTCTTTTTTTTTTTTTTTAAATTTCTTTGCACTTCAAGTTAGCCATCAACGTTGGGAGGAAGATCCACTTCAGAGAAGTGGAGGTGTCATGCTGCTTTCACACAAACGCTCTCAATGTATCTTCTTAAGGGTCCTGGCATTACTTTAAAGTAAAACTAGTGTTACCTTTGTTTTTTTTCCCCCTTCTCTTTCTGAAAGACAAGCAGGGTTTGCAGCTCTGTCTGGTGAGGTAGTTTCCTGCAAGTAACTTTCAGCATCAGAAGCTAACTCGGGCTTCTTTCCTATGCAGATAAGGAAAGCTGCTCGGTTTCTCAGCAGTCTGCCATTAATTAGACCAACTTATTGGTAGCACATGTTGACCAAGTAGATGCTTTATTTTTTGTAGCACAAAAGGTGGCAGAAAAATCAACAAGTCTTACATTGTGTGATAGCTTTTCTGATTTGTTTTCTTTAATTCTTTTTTTTTGGTGGAACGTCTCACACAAGCCTGCATGTGTGCATTGGCGTCAGCCTTCTGCAAACGGAAATAATATGCATGAAATGGTAATCGTTGCCAGCATCCAGTAAAGTGGCTCCTATCCAGGGCAGTGGGATCAATTATTTTTCTGGGAGGCTGTGTATGAAGGGCTGTTAATTTTACAAATGAATTACAGAAAGAAAGAAGGAAGCATCTCTGATGGATTGTTATTGATGAAAGAATTTATTTTGTCCAGGACTCCTTCACCATTTGTTTGTGAAGAGAGGGTGTGTTTTTTATTGTTACTGGTGCTCACCCTGGAGGCTGAGACAGAGGGGTCTGTATTGTTCTCCTGTGTGAAATTGCTTTTGTCATCTCCTACAGAAATTCGTGAAGTGTGTGGAGCGAAGCATGGCGAGGGCCTGATTTTTTGTTATTTCAGTGCTTATTGATAGGTTTTTTTCAAAGCAATGATCCTGCTGTCTCAGTGAGTCCGGTGTGTAGCTGGTGGCACCCAAACCCAGAGATTTTATGAAGATGAATTAAAAAATATACACACATTGTTTTATTTCTAAATGAAGAAGTACAAGCTTGCATTCTATTGGGACTTGGTTATTTGTTATAAATCGGAATTTTAAAATATAGGCCATCGCTCTTGTCCAAAATATTTTAGTTTCCCAGCAGATGTTGCAACAAGTTTTGAAAAACTGTCCTTAAGTTATAAAGCATAAATTTGTCTGAACACTTGGTCTCTGTCCCACACGGCTGCTGGTTTTTTTCTTCTTCCCTTTTTCTCTGTCTGAACACAGCAGTAGCACAGCTGGAGTGACATTTCCAGATGACTCTTTTGAAAAACTGCCATAAAATAGCATGGACAAGCCCCTCTGTCCCTGCTTCTGCCCCTCACAGACTGTGCCTGGGCTGTAGAAAAAGCAGAAAGCATCTGAAAACCCCCAGATCCATTTGAGGAAAGATGCTCTTGCTGCTGTGTGCAGAAAACAACGCAGGAAAGCAGGCGGCCCGTCCACGTCCTTGCAAATGCACAGCAGCCCAGGATCACAGAAGCACAAAAATAGTTTAAAGGCATTGAGGAATAGTACTTTCCCTAGGAAATCTTAAGCTTTTCTTCAGAGTGATTCAAATTGAGTGCCAGCACTAAACAGCTTCAAGAGGCATCCTGGCTACCTTTGCACTTCATTTATTCTGGCACAACTAAACAGAGCCTTTCTTCTCCTCTGTTAAGATGTGAGAGCTTGTGAGCTTTGCACTCATCCATGAGATCACACACTGGGTTTCAGTTTCAGACCTCAGTAGTAGCAGCTGGTGGAATAAAAGGATTCACTGAAATAGCACCAGGCCCATGTGGTTGTGCCTGTGCAGAGAGAAGCTCAGGCTTTGGGGTAAGCCCTGCGATCTTGGGCCTCCGCCCATTCGGACTGCAGCACCTCTGGGAGCATGTTGTGGTTTCCTGCCTCTCTACACCTTGGTTTCTTTCCAAAATAAATTGAAGCACACAAGGAGATGGTGCACTCTGGTTTGTGTCCCAGGATGGGGTTGAGCAGCACACCAAGCAGGTCTGCTCTGGAACTAGGTGCCTTTGGACTATGCTGTTGCTATTCTGTCCTGCTGCTCCCTGACTTCTGGAGTCTTTGGCTGCAATGCCTAATGCTGGGGATCTTTACTCAGAGATGGTGTAATATGCTTGAGAAATAAAGCCTGTGATTTATTTTCTATTGCTTAACACACTCTCTGTGTTGATCAATTTATGTTTTCAAGCCCAAAGCTTTCTCAACAGGACAAGAGCAGTGTGCCAGACAGGGTGTCCATCCTTGGCTGCTGAGGTGTTCCTGGAAAGCATGATGCCTTCACTGTGAATGACATCATCACATGCCAGCTCCAGGCATATTCAAGCTGCAATTAATGTAATTGCATTTTGAAATCACTATGATGTAATTTAGAATGTGAATATACCCATGCAATGAAACTATGCAGAGCTCTTTATGGGCGTGGCTGCCCATGTGACTGCACCCAAGTGGTATCAATGCCAGCTGCTGTGTGTCTTGGCAGCTGCGAACATGCTGGTCCCTGTCCACCCTGGATTTGTTTTGTGCTTGATAGAAAGTCTTTAGATGATTTGAAGCAGGCTGTGCATTGAAGGCACACCTGCCTGTGGAGGTACAGGGCAGTGCTGAGCTGTTTCCTCCCAGTCTCTTTGAGCCCTTCTGAGCTCTGATGGGAGCTGGATGTGCACGTTCTCCAGGCTGTGCCATGGAAGCCATGTGAGAACTTGTGTGTTAAGGCTCCTGGTTGGGGTCTGTAATGTTCTCATCTGTGGAACTGGCTATTTGGGGAGGGAGAGAAAACAGCTGCAGAAGCAGAACAGATGCTTGATTTGTTGGTTTGTGCCTTCTATTCCACTTTAAAACTGGAGTTTGATGTTTCAGTAGTGGGGAATAGTGGTATGCTTGTTTGGATTTTCAGGGTTTTTTAAAAACAGTTACTTATATGCCTACTTTTATGTGAGGGGAAGGGCAGGGAAATGCTTTTAATTTTTGAACGGGGATTGCAGGTGTATACAACCAAAAAAACCCAAACCATGTCAGCTTTTTTTTCTATAAAACTGGTTTCTTGGAATGCACATTTGAGCATGTTGCAGAAATTCCTTGAATCTCTATCTATTTCTCCTATAAGTATCTAACAGTAGAGATGCTGAGAAAGCACCCTTCCTTCAAAATATTTATTGCAAAATTTAAGGCACACTTCAATACTTCTGATGTCATGCATGTTTGGAATCTTCACTTCAGATAAAGCCTTGCAGCCCCAACTTAAATGTTTGCAATTGTCCAGCAGCTTAGGGTGAGGCCAGAATATTACTGGATATGCGTTTCTGCAGTGTGCCTGCCCAGCCTAGAGGGCTCAGCTATTTGAGGATTGTAGGATGATGGAATAATTCAAGTTAAAAGGGGCCTCAGGAAGTCATCTAGACTCACATCCTGCTCCAAGCAGGGTTACCTATGAATTTTGGTCAGTTGAGTCAAGACTGCAGCCTTTTACCCAGAGTGGAGGTTTAACTATGTGACGTGCCACAGCTCTTCAAAATCAGCAAAGAGAGACCCTTTTGGGGCAGCTGCTGGTTCAAAGCAAGAAGGGCTCATTGCTTGAGAGGAAAGCAACCAGCAAGAATCTGACAGGGTATTTATTGCATTACTGAAAATGGTGTCTCAAGAACCACTGATTTGGACCATGATGAAACCTTTAAAGGAGAATTGCTTTCGGCTGAGGAATCCTCTGGGACCTGATTCTCAAAACAGTCTATTTACATAATCATTGTCAGCATGCAAATTCCTGATTTTTTTGAAGCATAAAGGGCACATAAATGTTTAGTAAAGAGGGCCTGATGTGAATTTTTTATTTTTTGAGTCTTCCTCAGTTGCAAGAGAAACATTAGAATACTGTTGGTATGCTGCCTAAATTTAAAGACATTTGTGATAGAAGGAAATCTATTTTCTATGTATTTGTATAATTATGTACGTGTAGCTTTGCGTGTGTAGGTACAATAGCTATACATGGTTGATCCATACCTTGTGAGGCTGCCCAGCTGGTTACTTACACACGTTGAGAAATACATTGTCAACCTATACCTTGTACATTTTATGCCTTCTAGAGACAGTTTAATAAAAACAGGTGCTTTTCCATAAGAAAAGTTCAGCAGCCATGAAGAAATATGCGCAGCGTGTTTCCATTTCATCTTTACATATCTTGTAATTAAAGATGTGCCAAACTCCTTGAAAATAATTCACTTGGTCAGTGAACCACATTATTCAGCGATTTGCAGATATCACAGAAAAGAAAGCTTTGGCATTTTGATTCACTCTGCAAATCGACACAGTGTTCCTCCACATTATGTCTCGGTGATGCCCAGTAAATTGGCTCTCATTGCTTCACACCACATTACTATGCATCAGGTCAAAGTAGCACTTTTTTCTTATTGGGTGTGAAATGCTAGGTGGTAAATATTAAAGTCACAAAAAATTTTTGCAAAAGGGCTATTTGCAAGGTTGGTCTTTGGGAATTTGTTCTCAGTAGAATTATATTTTATTAATATATTCTAAAAATATCATCCATAGATTCTGAGGCAAGTAGTAAAATCAATTTTATCTCTCTTTAGGGCATGCCTGGGGTGCATTTTAGGAGGCTCAAGGCTTTGTCCACTTTGTCCACAGGCTGGGCAGTACCCTATGAACTATGTAGTCAGCAACAGAGCTTGTGCTGTACTTTTGAATCCCAGCAATTGCCCGGTATTTTAAAAAAATCTGTGCTCTGTTTGCATAATATAAGTAGTCATATCCTCCCATTGCAATGTTTGGGTGTTTCTCTGTGGGATGGATTGATCTCTGTAGGGCTGGATGCAGCCTGGATGGGCTTCAGAGGAGATTCCAGGAAATAGAGGGAATTGCACCAGCCTGAGCCCAGCCACCTTTGACATCTCCTTGCTGGATTTACAGTCACTAGAGGATTATGAATTGTGAGCTTCTTGTGTTGCTGTGTAGCATCCAGACCAGTTCTGTTGCTGTAAACATAGAACATGGAACAAAGAAGCAAATTAATACCACATATGATGGCGAGATGTCCCATATTAATTCATGTGCCTGTTGGTGTGTGAACCAAGGCCTCTGGTCTGCAGTGTCGGGTGAACAGGTGCTGTAGTGGTCCTTATGTTTCAGCAGCAGCTGATCTGATTCATCATCAATGTTCATCAATGTGATAGAAAATTGGGTTTGACATGAGAAATGTTTACTGATCAGTGTTATTCCACAATGCTTGTGCTGTGTCAGCTGTACCTCTCTTATTTTAGGTGCTATAAAACATTTGTTGTCTCCATGTTCACTATACAGAAGGGAAAACAGAAGCTTTGGGGCTCCTCCAGTGATTTCACAAGCTCCACCATTTTTCATTTTCTGGATGGACTGTGTTGAAGAGGAGAATCATGGAAATTTGTGTTTCTCTGTTAAGCGTTCTGGTTTTATGATGCAAAAAAAGAGATGCTAGCTAAGCTTTGTGGAATTTTATAACTCATCCTAGAATTTTGCTTGATCTTGTTGGAGGAAGAAGAGGGGCCCTTGTCTATTGCCTGCAGATGTTGGACCTTATTGAGAGTGTGTGCTGCTAACACCGTGTTTACTCCAAGGTCACAGGTGCATGGTATTCAGTGGGGTTTAAAAGATGGAAAGAATATCCTAGCAGCTAGGTGGGATGTGGAATATTTCTTAGCTGTGGGCCCGGAAAGGTTGGGGTGGAGGGTGAAGAAGGCGGCAGAGTGTTTCAGTTGCTCAGAAGGTTTAACCGTAGTCACTTCAAATCTTCTTTTGCTGATCTGCTGAAGATTTTGTAATCTCTCTAGCATGCAGATGTTGAACAAAAGAATATTACTGTAACATCCTTAATCTAGCTTTCCCTCTTCTCTTCCTTCCTTATGATCCACTCCCCATTCTCCTGGGAGTTGAAAGTATAAAATGGAATTTGCAAAAAGGTGCATTTCTACTTTCCAAGAACTAATTCTCTGCAAAGAGATTATCTGTATTACTGGGAAAAGCTACTGCTCATTAGATGTCTTGCTGTAGATGCAGTTTAAGGCAATAAATAAAGTATTCTGGATCCCAGCACACAAGAATATAATTAATCAAGTATTTGTTTTAATATGACCACGGAAGGATTTAACAGGAGATCAGCTGTGTTTAGTAATTTCACTGATAGGTTCTTCCTTCCCTAGATGAAGGATTCTACTTTTTTCTGGAATATCAAGCTATGCCCTAATTTACATAATGTAGTCTTTTGTGTGACACAGAATAGAGGACACAAACAGGAAATCAAGAATTTTTTAACTATGCAAACATAGGGGTAGTTTAAATATATATTTTTTTAACTAAGTCATAGTTGTACTATGGTTGAAGCAGTTATAGGATAATACCATGTCCTTACTCAAACCAAGCTCCTGTTGAAGTCAAGAAATAGAATACTCATGCCGTAAAAGTGGGAGGGAGTGCTTTAGTAAACGAGTAATAATGTGTGTAAAGGTGCTATAAATAGAGCCACAGAAGTGGATGAGATGGTCATACAGATGTGATGAGTTTCAAAGATGTTCCTTAGAGAAGCAATTTGTCGTTCCAGAGTAGTTCAGCATGTCTGTGTAGCTGTGCAGGTGTTGGAACTATCCCAGGGTAAGATGCCTGTGAAATGGTAGGTGTCTCCAAAGCCTCACCAAACCACTGTTCCAAGCCCTGAGATTGCACCAGGGGAAGCAGCATTTCCTCAAGGCTCATATGTGAACATTTAGGCCCATCTCTCTCTCACCCTGTGTGAGCACATGTGGTGCTGGTGTGTGTGGGGGAGAATAATCCCTTTTAATGAGTGGCAAACTGTCTATCTAGACAATTTGCATGGATAAGCACAATCCATCATAATACATCACCAAAGATTAGCCTGCTTATGAGACTGACGTGTTTTGAAAGGAACACACCAAAGTGAAATTTATTTTCACACTCCTAAGTCTGTGGCTTTGATCAAGGAAACAAAGCATGATGTTGTTTTAAGAAGACACTAATGACTGAAAAAGAAGTGATGTGTTTAAAAATCTTGAGCTGCTGTTGGTAATGGTTGCAGGGTTTGCCACCAGCTTCCCATTAGTGTCTGAAAAACTCCCGTGCTAAACCCTGCTGCACAAAGCTAGCAGAAATTTTAATACTTCTATCTCTGATTAAACTAGTGCACATGTCTATGAAAGACTTATTTTTTTAAGATCAACAAATATATTTCATATTGCTTGCTGTAGATAACAAAACCTTAAGATCTACAAGCATCAATGAACAGTAAAATATATGGCCAGATGATTGACAGGACAAGAAACAGACAGGTATTGTGTGTAATAGGCTAAAACCAGCCTCTGGAAAAAACATGAAAAATGGAAATTAAAACAACAGAAAAACAAAGAGCATTTCAAATTTGCCTTAATTCAATTTTTATTGCTTTGCACATGATGTTACTCAGCCAAAAGCAACTGAAATATTTTATGAATTTAATAGTACAATTCTGTATTTGTATGCTTATGTCTTTTATTCTGTATCAAAGTTAAATGAAAATGGAAATATAAGAGCTGACTGTGATATCATTCAGGCCATGTCTCAAACACATTTGAAAAGTTAACTGCACCATTTTGCTTGCAACTGGTAGTTATATGAAGCCTTTAGTATTTTTACGAGAAAATCTTAAGGATGGGCACTGGGTGCTCAAATGAGAAACTCTTGATTTTTATGAGATCACTGGGAAAATAAATGTGACTTTAGAGTGAATATTTGAAAATCATTCCTTTGTACCTGAGCTACCATTAAACCCTGACTGGGTCTTTGTCTTGTATGAAGTTTGGCAGTCTAGTTGAAAGAAACAGGTAAAATGAAACTACTTTCCGCTAATGCTACAAATCTGAATGTTTCCTTCAGTCTAGTTGTACCTGTGCATTCCCACACAGGATTATGGTTTTCTTTTTCTCTGACTGCCCCACCTGTTTTTCAAGATAAGACAGCTAGAAAAAGTAAAATTGGATGGTGAGTTGCATGTCTTGAGAAAACAACCAACTGCTTCAGTTTTCTGTGTTAGGAGGATTTTCACTGGTTTCATAAACGTACTGGTTGATGTGCCCTTTTAGAGCAATGCAAACATTATACTGAGTGGCCTCCATGGAGTAAACCAAACGCCTTTACAGCTAGTAACAAAGTGGTCATGAATAAGCTTTATAGGAATCATTTGAATTATTACAGCATCTTTCATAGTTAGCATTGTCATGAAACTGTAAGGACTAAAGCCTGCACAGGCACTGCTTTATTATTAGCAAAAATGCAGCAAAATGTAGTTTGAACAAGTGGCCAAAAAGAATGTATAGCCTTTCAGCCTTTTTGAAGCACTAAGGTTATCTCCCTCCCGTTGTCATCCACTGCTTTTGGTCTTGTCATGCCAAAATATTGCTCGGTCATCAAATGTTTGAATTTGGTCTTAATGTATGTACAATCATCCCTTCTGGATTGACCCTGCTGGTATTATTTGTCAGAAAAATTAGTATTCATGTGGCATCACTGATCTTTCTGCAAGTCACATCTATATTTCAGTGGTACATAAATTCTTTTCATGCTCCGTACCCAAGCACAGATCTGTGTCTAAATATAGA
The DNA here is from genome assembly GCF_000691975.1 of Corvus brachyrhynchos. Classification (NCBI taxonomy): domain Eukaryota; kingdom Metazoa; phylum Chordata; class Aves; order Passeriformes; family Corvidae; genus Corvus; species Corvus brachyrhynchos. Next base: position 7,633,655 of record NW_008239324.1, read on the forward strand.
AGACTGGGAAGGGAAAAGGTACAGGTCGTCACTGCTGTGATCAGCAGTGAGTTCCTGCCATAATCATTTCACCCTGAGTTCAATACACTCTCTACCTGTGTATCAGTAGTGGTGTAACTCAGTTCAAAGGCGTAAAACATCAGGAGATAAAGTGGGCAACCACAAGACTGTTGACTTTCTTCATCTCGATCAGCAAGCCCAGTATTGTCTTTCTGTAACTATTCTCTTATCGATCTATGGCTTCACATTGTGTACATAATCACATCCATTAAAAAACAGATTCAAGGAGAGGGAAATTGCTGTAAAAGTGGTGAAAAGAGATATTTCTCTCTGGGGGTTTGTTTGCTTTCTGGTTTATTGACCTGGGTATCTCATGTGTTGGGTCCCTCTAACCATCTGCATGTAACTTGTACATTCTGGTGGGGTTGAAAATGTGAAATATGTGAATTTTTATGACTTGGATGGAGAGTTGCCGAGGTACTGACTGTTCTGGATGGCAGATGTAGCAGTAGGACTAAGGAGGGGCTTTTGGCAATATTCAGAAAGGCTGGCTTGCCTGGCACTCGGTATAAAAGCAAACATAATCACAAGAGGAAAGACTGCCAGAAAAGCAACATCTTAACATCTGTCCCATATAAAATACCTTATTTTTCATCCTGTCAGACAATGTTCCTTTCTGTTTTCGTCCTGTACAACTGCAAAGCTGGAAGGGAATTTAGAGTTTCATGAATATCTGTGTTTAAAAGCTCAAACCTATTTTAAGAGTCCTATATTCCCAGCTAACTAGTGCTTTAACTTTTGAATTTTTTTTAAACTTCTTTATAACTAAACCAGTATGAGATACTAATTTAGTTTTCACTGAGAAAGAGGGATATTTTTATTCTTAGTAATTAAGTGCTGATGTTTTGGCCATACTAATTACTCCTCCTCTGTTCTTGAGACAGGTGTGGTGGTTTGTTTGCATTTGAAGCTTCTAGTATCTGAAAATATTTTCTCACAAGATTATACACACAGGTCTACAGGCACACATATGTCAAACATCTAATTGTTGCTTTTCAGTCTGTATGGGTCACCACTAGGGCACTCACAAAGAATAACTAAAATAAAAAAAATCAAACCATAATTTTTCTGGGATTGGGATTTCCCCTAAAAAATACATTGATGTTTGCAAATCAGGAGGTTGGAGACCATTAAAGGAATGTGTTTGCAATTGCCTAGAAAAATCATGTGTCCGTGGCTATTACCTGAATACTCACTTCTTCTCCAGTGACAAACTGAATCTCCAGCAGCAACCAACTGTCTGTAGACGGCCTCACTTGGAAATGAGAAAGGATGATGCTTTTTCTTTTTGCCATTGCCTTTGCTGAGGTGAGGTCAGTGCAAATTATGTCCAATTTTGTGTGCCTGGAACATTAGAAAAATTGTCATTGGTAGTACAGTGGGAATAGCAATCTGCTCATGATAAGGATATGATGCTGCTTAGACCAGAAGCTACCCAAAAGTTTGTGTTCATAATGGGGAAAAATGAATCATTATGAAAACTTGAAAAATTAAAGAGGTGAAATTTTTAAAATAGACTTATGTAGTCTTTCTTGTGTTGTTGTTCATTTGGACTCTTTCTGAGTGTTCTGCAGAAGGTACCTCTGAAATACATAAAAATTTCATGTGTTACTTTCTTGCCAATTTTTTTGTAATTAGTTCAATATGGCACAAGACCTCTGAATGACCCTTGGTTCTGTGTCACAGATTGCACTTTGTATGTTTATATGAAATACCAGGATAAGAGTCAGCCTGGGAGCACTTCGGTGATTTTCAAAGTAGAAAAGTCTCTGTGGGGGCAAATGTTTGTGATAACTACAACTTTATTAAAACTTTTGAAGGCAGTGAATAAAATGAGACTGCATAACTTCATCAGTGACTGAATTTTTCCCAGTGGCTGTCTTTTTGGCTGAAAATAGAATTTTAAAAAGAACAAGGCTTGGTTTTTCATAGCATTTAAACCTCTTTTTGTTGATTATGTTAAGGCAAAGTGAATGTAAATCAGTATGGTTTTGGTCCAGTCCTTAATGCACTGTAAGGGATTGAGTGTGACATGAAGCCAAGGTGGATGCAGCTGGTAGACTTTTGAATAATCAGTTTTCTCCTGGTGATTTCCACATTTTTGTTAGGTGATTTTAAGAGGGAAGAACAAACCGCATAGATAAACATGAAATCATGGTTGAAGGCTGCAAAGTCAAGTTACCAGATCAAGGTGTGGTGCAAAAGTAAGGAATATCTGAAAGACTGATATTGAAATGGTGCCTTCTGGTCAGAGGGCTTAAAGGAGACAAAACGGGTTTCAGATAAAACAAAATTTGTTTTGTTTATTAAAAAATTTTTAAGGGATCCTTTTAACATTATCATTAAATTGAATTAAACTGAATCAATTTGCTTCAATAGAACTTTAAAGCTTAAGTTATTTAGGTCTCAAAATCCCAGACTTAACCTTGGTTCCACTTTCTAAATCTTAAAATCTTGCCTTTGACACTGGGCATATAAAACCTCATAGATAAGAAACAGTTGTGTGTAGTCACTAGTTCCTTCATTTCTGGGATCACTTTGAGGAGGAGGGTGCTTCTGAAAGCACATATGATCATGATTTGGGAGCAAAATTCTTCCTTTTCTGGGCAAGGAGAGACTTGAAGAGTGAGGAAAAAGATGCTAATAATCCAGTTCTGGATTTCATCTCTTAGCTCTCCTGCAGTTGTACCACTTCAACCTTGGCTGATCCTTCAGAAAACTTGATTTCTCCCCACAGAAAAGCTTTGTTCTTCTCACTTAATGGCACAGTTTTTCCTGCATCACAAGGTCATGATGCACCATTTTCATAATAACAGCAGCATAATTTTAACAAGAATTTATAACCTGTTCATATATTCCTTCAAATAACTCAATGCCTCTTGTTTACCTTTGGTATGGTCTTTTAAATTATTGCTTACAGCTGTGCAATCCATTTTATTTGGATGTATTTTGTAGTTCATAATCTTCATGGAATTGTACTTGCAAATTTCTTCCTATTTGCTATTGCTTATTGTCTCCTTTAAAGACCTGACCACTTCACTTTTAAATGAGTGGCATTAATAAGATAATTATTTATTTGAAAGTCTCAAGATAACACTTCAAATTTTAGGTAAGTTTATTCACATAAAGAAAGGGAAAATTTGTTTGGAGAAACACCAAATCTCTGCTGTTGGCCTTGTTCCGTAATTTTTGTCCTGAAATACATTTCAGGAAAAACCTGCAAGAGAAAGCCTCTGTCTACCAATCAGAAAACTTGGAATTGATGGGTTTAGTCATTAGCTTCCAGCCTGATGACATGGGAAGAGGTGGCTGGATGTTGAGCTGGTGCTGGAAATGTTTCCTCTTTGAGCAGTTGATGTGTCCTTTACTAAATTAGCAGTCAGCCTTGAAAGGAAAGTATATGAAGCATGGATCAGCAAATTAATTCAAATTAAAAAGAGAAAAGGTGTTGAATATTCAAATTCAAAGCCAGTGTTTGTTCTCTTCTTAAATTTAGACTTCACATGCCTTCAAGCTGTGGACTACATCATAATGTAGTTTTTCATGGTCCATTCCCATCTCACTGCCTAACTCACAAAATCCCTGTGACAGCTGTAGCTGTGGATTAATAGAAAAGTAGACATTGGAAAGTATTTAATGTTTTTAGCTGCCTTTTTAATAGAATTTTGGAAGTGGGAATGGGAGCTCTCCAGATATAAGAGTTTCAGAAGTTTGCTGTGAAGACTGACTATGCAGGGAAGCTTTGTCACTGAACAGTGGTTTATTAAGGGGTAGCAATCAGTTCAATTGGCAGGCACAAAATTGTAAGGGTTTCACGAGATAAGGAACCGGATGTTTTCTTTTTGATGTACCTTACAATGAAAACTTAAATTAATTTTTTGTTTCTGTACTATTAGTTCTTGAACTCTTACAGTTTGGACTGACCCAAGTATGATATATCATTAAAACAAAACCTTATATTATTCCTTATTATTCCTTATCCTTCAGAACTGCATGATTTTGGCATCTAAATTTTGCTGTTAGTTCTTACTGAAACCTCAGAAAAGTTACATAAGGTGAATTTTAGCTTCTTGCTAAAACATTTACCATCTTTTCAATAACTAATACATTTGAGCAAATTTATAACCAGTCCTAACAAGAGCACTTATTTCTGTTTGCTTTTAGTTATTTAATGTTGAGCATGTTTATATATATATATATATATATATGAATGATAAAACCTCCCCACCAAATCCAGCATCTAGATGACTCCAATGATGAAAGCATCTGTCAAAGACTGCATTTTAAACTTCAAGCTTGAAGTCCCAGCGATTACTGGGTACCAAACAAATAATGGGATTTTAGTTTCAGTTTGTTGGTTATTCTTTATCATAAAGTTGGGGAAATTAAAAAGTCTAATTTAGGTCAAATTATACATTCTAGAGGACCAATGTAAAGAGACTGGTTTTAGTTGAAGATTTAAAGAAAGCTTCAAAACAAGATAATTTCAAATTTTCTGTGTGAGATACTGTATTTTGAATTCTGTGGTGAATTTTCAGAAAGCAGCAGTATGGACCACACAAACCACCAGGCACAGGACACAAAGAATATCTTAGTAGTGGGTGAACTTGGGCATTTTTGAGAGGGGAGGAAAAGACCTCACAAACCACACCTCACCCCAAGGGTGTCATTCTGTCAGACATTAGCATTATTTATTAATAATAAGTAACACTGAGAGCAGATGCTGTTTGATACCAGTGGGGCGGGGAATTGGCTGCCTGAGGCCTGGTTTTGTAGCCTCTGTGCCAAACTGGTTCCTCACAGGTCCTGCAGCAATTTTGCAAATCCTTCTCTGGGGAAGGCTGGATTTCCTAGGGCAGCTCAGGGAGAACCCTGATGTTTACCTGCCAAACAGAAAAAATAGTGGCCCTGAGGGGCCTGTGGTGCATCCAGAAGTCAAGTTACATCCCTTTATTCCCACCCTCAAATCTCGTGTACTTTGCCTCTTCTGTCCCAATTTCAAGTCTCCCAGTAAAGTAAAGGTGGGAGATTTAGGAGCCCATGAGCACCTTTAATTTTGTTAACTCGGGCTTATCACATGAAAGCTGATCATCAACTGCTTAAAGTATGTAGGACTCTAATTTATAGCTTAACAATTCAACAGTGCTTTTTGCAGTTACAAAGTAGCTGCCAAAATCTCATAAAATGACCATGTTAGTCATATTTTTTCCTTCTTCAGAAGGAATATTTCTTTCTTTTATTAATATAAAACCACAATGTCATTATGTCACCCATGCATCCACTGTGTAATTACTCCATTTTAAAGATAAATCCATTGTCTTAGGATGCATCCATCATGGATGTCACCTTTAGCACAGAAGGTGAGACACTAAATGGACACCTTTTACTAATATTAATTTCTATATAGTCATCAATTGCGAATAGACTATCCATTGTTCTCTTTGACAGAGACAGGCCAATGACAAAGATTAAATTATCCATTTTTGTGGAAGCGAGGGATCTGCTTCGAAGAGTGCTCTGCGAGATCTTGCTTTTCTGGCCTGAGTATATTATATTACTCTACAGTTTGTTCATTTTAAACACTGATCAATTACAGCAGAAGATTGCAGATTGTATGTTCTTCATTGAAATGAAAGGTCAGGAATTGGAGAAGCTTTGATTTTCTCTCTGAAAGATTTTAGTCAAAAAGAAAAGAAAATGCCTGGTTTTGTCTCCTGCCTGCTGTGTTAATCTGACACTCAAGGGCTCTTTCTGGATCTTCTGCCAACCTTATCTCTGATTCTCATGCAATTTAAATGACAATTTATAGTGCTCATTTAAATTATGCAGGAGTGTTATTCTCAGAATATACTGAAAGGAACATCACTGGAAACTTGCTAGAGCCAGTACAGGAGCCATCAAGCCCCCAGTGCTTTTAGCAACTAATAGGCACTTTTATGTTATTTCCAGAACCACCTGACCTTTTTGGGGGGAGGGAGTGGGGGGTGTAAAGGCAGGCATGTTGCATGTGGGCTTTCTTTTTGTTTTATCTTGGTGCAGTGAGTGAGAGTGACATGTCTGGATATAGTGATATGGGAGAAACTGCCATGGGATGAATCAGACCAATAGTCTATGAAGATATTTCCCCTTCCTCTCTGGATAAAATTCCTCAATGTATCAGGCACCTGGGGGCAGGGGTTAGTGGTGGGCTTGGGGCAGTGTTATGTTCACGGTTGGACTCAGTGGTCTTAAGGGTCTTTTGCAACCTAAACGATTCTACGGCAATGTTTTGTGTTTGACAACTGTTTAAAGTTAGATTTCTTTGTTGTCTCTGGGAGTATTTCAGTGTTGCATGGAATGATTCAGAAGCTGAATCAGGATACTGGATGATTGTGTTAAATCCATTGCATGTTCATGAATGAGAAAAAATAGGATAAAATCCTGGTTTGGGAAGATGCTTCAGTGGGAAACAGTTCAATACCAGCATAAGTTCAAGGAAGCATGGAAAAAAATCCAATGTCATTGAAGGTATCACCTAAATTAGTGGGCTTTTGGCAAAACCTAACAACCTTCTTTGCTGTGTGTTTACACAGCATGTGCATTTAGAGTAGGCATTTTAAAAACACCTAACCAAGGACATAAGCAGCTTTGCTATCAAATAAGAGTAAATAATAATGTAATTACCTGTTTCCCTTCCCACTTAATGAACAGTTTCTATAGCAAACTCCATAGCTGTTCTTGCTCGTATATACACTTGGTGTGTATCTTCTAGCACTAGGAAAAGAAAATGTCTCTTTTGGCTTTTATGGTCCAAAAAATTACATTTCCAACACACCAAGTTAGTCCTACTTGCTTAAAGGTAAAAATATTCAAGAGAAAAAAAGAGATCTGTGTTTTGATTGAAGTAAATGGCAGGGGATGAGAGCCTTGGTCTGCAGAATCGAATAAAGACCACAGTTACAAATAGCAGTTGCCCAGCTCTTCCTGCAGTGGTGGTGTAGGGGTTGCTGTTTGCTTTTTGTTTGTTTGGCTGGGTATCTTTGCATGGGCATCACATTTCTGGACAAGACCATGAGAAATTAGACCTACTACAAGTCATAATACTTCCCTGGTGAATGCTGCACAGTAAACTTGGGCTCTGCCATCAAGCCTTGAAATTCATATGCTTTATTGCACTGAAATTTCTTTTGACATTTAGTTTATTTAAACTTCAGAGAGAATGCTAAAGTTAAATCTCAGGATAATCCCAAATATTTTAGGAAAGTTAGGAAATTGTTCTTTTCCCTTTCTAAAAGTAGTTGTACTTTAAATAGTACCTATTAAAACAGACTCCTCGTGAATTGTTTCCATTGTTTCTAGAGGAAGTTTCATGTTCTTCTATGTGAAGGTAGTACAGATAAGAGGTCAGACAGGATGCTCATCTTTTGAAATATGAGGAACTTTGTAGCAGATTGTTGGTACTTAATACTTGCAGTCTGTTGTGTAGTAAGTGAACCTATTTGGTATTTGCACACTTCTTGGTGTTTTTAAATAGTCATCAGGCTATTTTAATGACTTGGAGTATTCTTTATGTATCCGTTAATTCCTGAATTCTTTTGTAACTGCAGTCATCTTTCTTCTGACTTTTAAATGCAATTTAAAATGGGTGATTTTTCCATTCATGCAAATCTTTGTTATTCACTTGCCACTAGGTAAGATGTTATCCCTAACTTTAAAAGTTTTTCAAACAGAATAGTACTGCCCTCACTACACTGTATTTTTTCCTTTGTCCTGTCCCTGTCTGCTATACTTCTACAGGAGAGACCTACCAATGTACAGAAAAATGTGAAGATTGCTATAAAAGAAATTGTATTTTTATAATATTAAAGACACAATTATTGAAAGTATCCCTATGTGAGAAACAGGAGAAAGATCTCAGAGGGTACTTCTTTAAAAGTCTCTGTTGTATCAGGGTATATGTTTATTTCTGATATACTTATTGAAATGAGAGGTAACTCAACCTAATTATATGTTAGGCTTAGTTTGAAATAGGGGCACTTTGTTTAGTGCCGTTGCTTTAAAATGCTGACATCAAATTTAACTTGATTAACTTAAAAAATAAGATTTATCAGCAATTTTAATAGTTGCCAGGCCTATTGCAGTTTTTTTTTCTCATTCTGACTGTTTCTATTTATCTGCGTTTTGTTAAAAGAAATTCTGGGAACAAAAGGGACAAACATTGTCCAAAGTTTGAAATTCTAGACATCTGCTGCACATCAACAAACTGTGTGTGCATGGTTTTCAGTGTGTCTGGACTTTTTTCTATAATAATTTGTGTAGTTGTTAGGGGAGGAAAAATCCATTCTGGAAGGACTACTGTTTCTTTTTGACTGGGTGACCTACAGTGGACAACCACCATGAAAGGACATTAGTCACAAAGTTGGCTAGGAATACTATTTTATTAGGAGAAGAAGTAGAAGAAAAAGGGCTCTACTTAAGTGTGGATCTTTTCTTTAGTCCTAATTAGAACCACAATCCATCATGCTGGAAAGTTTCTATTCATTTTGGTGATTGCGGACATGACAAATGAATCTCGGAATAAATGGGATGTCAAGGCAGAGCAGGAGATGGATGTGTTCTGCATGGGATGAATGTAATAAGTACAGTTAATGTTGGCAACCAGCCAGTCCCATTGCCTCACGCTGGGTGAGTTGCCCCAAGGCTCTGACCAGGGGTAAACCACCAATAAGTGATTCCCCTCATCTCCCATTTGTTAGAAAACGAACACCTTGTCAAGGTTTGTTTTCTGTTTTCCTACCTGTCCCTTTGCTTCAGTGATGGCAACTAATTGCATATTAGTTAATTGTTTCTAATAAAATGTTGATAATTAGATAGCTTTTTTTCATCTTCCTAGCCTAGCTCTTCTCTTTAATTTCACTTCCCTTTCAGTAGCCTCTGTTTCTTACACAGCCGCGTCGAGATTGATTATCTGCAGCAAGTGAGAGGCCAAGCAAGAAACTTCATTTAAGATTAATTTCAGGGAAACTGTTTTACAATTTTTCTAAATTGAATTTAGTCTTAATTTTAAAGTGTTAGGGGTTGTATGTCTTCAAAGGTTGCTTTTGGATAATTTATTATGTAGCAAGTAATCAAACCCACTCTTGAGCTAGGATGCTCAACATGTCCATAGGCATTCCTTGGATTTAGCCATACTGACAAGCCTCAAAAGTGTTGGGGAGAGAAGAGGGGCATTCCCTGGCATATATACTAGATTGCCAGTAATGTATCTTATTAAGCCATTCCAAGAAAGACTGTCTTTCCCTCTTTGTATCAGTCTCTCCAGTCCTCCATGATCCTCAGTTGCCTTTGATAGTTACAGTAAGCAGAGGGGACATGGATGGTTTCCCCTAAATGCCTGAAAACCAAATGTATGATAGTTGTGTAAGTTCATGCCAGTTACCAGATCAGCAATTGTCTTCCTCATACCAGCCTGGGTAAAACTCAGATATATCTTCAAATGTATTTGAACTGTAGTCTGTTCTTTGAATCCATTAAAACAACCTCCAAAATCTAAGACCTGTGTGAATGCTGCACTTAGCTGTTTCTCAGGAAATACTTCCCAGTAACTTGCTGGGTGTCTGGCCCACACCACATGTAAAATGTGAGGGATTCCACTAATTTCAGGTGAAGCATGATGGCTTGCACAAGCTGCAAAGCTGTCCCAAGGGACTGTTCTCTGTCTTATCTGGAGTAAACCATAGTACAACAAATATATTCCAACTCAGTGCACTCACAAACTGAGGATAGTACAGTTGTGAAAATCCTGCCAACAAATATTTCTGCAGCCTGGTGGTGGGGATGTGTGTGTGCCTGGTAAGGGTAAAATAAAAAAAAGGCAGCAAAGCATCCAGAATTTCTATTAGGTTGGTGCTTATTTCGCAAGAGGCGAAGGCTGGAAAAGGCACCCCTAAGATCACTTCCACTTTAGCCTCTATCTCTCCCCACACAAAACTGGCTTTAGCTTTTTGCATTCCCTTGGGGAGAGGATGAAGCTGTATCATGCTGCTTCTTTCAATCATTGACTTGTGTAAAGATATCAGGGGATGGGTATTTGTACCACGGCAAAATGCTGAGCAGCTCAGTGTAAGAACTGCTGAGTTGGAAAAAGAAGCTGGAGAAGGATGAAATGAATACTGAAAACACAGAAATGAGAAAATGGAACATAATGCAAGCAAAATTAGAGTACTTGGAGTCTGTCCTAAGATATTCCTGGCCAAGTTTGTCCCTTCAAGCGAATAAAATGACCCCAGGGAGCATTTGGCCTACCATGCGTGTATTTGGATTCTCCAAAGAGAAGCAGAATAACCCAATTGCATGGACTGAGAAAAACTGTAACAGCTTTTACATCCCATCTATTGCTCTAAGAGATGTTGAATGTAATATATGGATGGTATACAGTCCTTGTTAAAATCAACCTGATACATTTTTACTGGCTTCACAATGTACCAATTACTTAAAAACTCAGCATGAGAGAAGGTCAGATTCTGAATGAAGGTAGGTGAGCACTTGCCTTAAACTTGCCAGAAAAGTAGGCCTATAAGACTTTTCTAAACTTCTTTATTTTTTTTGCTATCAAGCATCTTGACTTTGCAGGAATTGGATTTTCAACTTCCAAAAAATTCAGTGTGTTTCTTTGGATGTGACTGTACAGTCATGCAAAACTGTAGTTCATATAGACACATCTGAGCCAGCTTTAAATTAGGAATGTAACCATAATGTCATGGAGCTCAGCATGGGTTAGCATACTTGCCTGGTTTCTCAAGTAGGGTTTGCTGTCTTACACTGGCTGACGTGTGTGTATATATTCTCTTATCTTTGCTAAAGGGCATCAGAAGACTTTTATCATAAGGGAAAAATAAAAAGTCTGGTTCTCAGATTTATTCTGTATTGGAGAAGTTGAAAAGGTTTTCTGCTGAGTGCATAGAGTGATCTATGCTCTCTTTAAGAGAAGAGTGCAGGTTTTTCTATTCCACTCTCTGGCTGAATATATACATAGAAAAATAAAATGGAAATCAGTGAAAGACCAGCAAATATTTCTCTCATTTTTATTGTATGTCTTAATCTTTCAGTGAAGGTTATAGTTAACATTTTTCAAAGAAATCCAGCTCATTGCACATCAAATGTAAGTCTGCAATCCTCCCTGTGAGCATTCTGCTCCTTCAGTGGCCCTGCTGGGCTCAGTCAAACTGTTGCAACTTAAGTTTCTTCAGGCTGCTTCTCTTCACAGCCAGTCACGATGGGTGACAAACAGGTCTGTTGAAAGCACATTTGCGAACCCTCTCAGGGATGGAGCAGACCCGATTACAGCACACATGAAGTACACTGTGTGCATGGTCAGTATACATGTTAAAGAAGTCAAGTTGCCAAACCTTATCCTTTGTAGAGGTGGAGATTTTATTCTTTTCTGTAAACAGGATTTTCTTCATTAGCTATAATGAGCTATAGAGTTGGTGGGAAAATTGTTTGTTGTTGGGAGGGTTTGTGTTTAATGGCAAGGTCTAAACATTGCAATCCACCTCAAGTAACTGTAGCACAGTAACAAATGGGTCCCCCACTGCAGATAAACAATACAAGCTGTGAAATCTGCTGTAGAAAAGACTTCTAGGAATAATCACGTATTTTGGTCTAGAGCAAGTAGTCTGTTGCTTCTGATTTTTCACTGGAAACAGCTGACTGGTAAAATATTGTAATATTGTTTTTAAAAACTGTGCTGGATTGCTTGTAGCCTGCTGTCAGCTTACTCCACTGGCAGTTCAGTTTGCAGCACCTGTGATAAATGAGTGAAATTAATGATTGCCAAGTGCTGCCTGACTATACTTGATGTAAAGTGAGATGGGGTTTTTGAAGTTCAGGTTGTCATCAGATTTTGTTTTTTATTTATTCATCTATTTTTAGAAACTATGTAGCAGCAAATATGTGCCATGTACTGCCGGTTGATAGACAACTGAATGGCAAGGCTGTAATGGGATCTTTCAGTTCTTGCTGAATAAAGTCTGTTTCTTTTTTATAGCTCTGATTATACCTATATACCAGCAAGGCATGTTTAAAGCCTCTAGGAGCCTGCTATCATCACAGCAGAAATGTGTTTTCTCTTTACAAAAAAGAGAAGAATTCAGATTATTTGTAGGCTCATGCAATGCTTACATTGTCTTTGGTTTTGAGTGGCCCTTTGGAAGAAATGTCTTCCTTTGAAAGGAAATAAAATATGTAAATCCATGCAAAATATAGTTCCAGGATCTGTTTCTCACCTCCTCAGACCACAGGGATGCATCTGTAGGGGTGACAGGAGTCTTGGGGAGCCCAAGCAGGACTGTGCCCTTTCTAGAATAGTTTCTGCCCTAAAGAACATGAACCTTTGCCCAGCTCAGCCAGCCCAAGGGACTTCTGCTGCATCATCAGAGGGATAGATGAGTAAGGTTGTGCCCAAACTGACGTGGCACCACTGGCCAGGAAATAACCACCAGAGGGGTTCTTTGTTTAAAGAAATGCAAACAAATTTATCTTGAGATTGATTCTAATTCCTAATAAAATCCAGATAGCGGGCATCTGGAGAAAACAGTTGATTCCCCCTGCTCAGCTGTTTGATGAAGAAACATGTTCTTATAATTAGGTCCAGTAGGAAGATTTTTCAAAAATACATCTAATAGTTTAGTAGTGAGTCATTCTAGATCTGTAAATATCCTCATTTGAAACTTTAATACTTGACAGATACAGAAATGTCAGTATTCTTTATAAACTGTAGCCCATCTTTCCCGTGAAGGAACCTCATGAGAACCTAACACTAATGGCTTTGAGGGAAACCCACCCTATACCATATTCCATGATGTTTGGTTAGTGAAAAAGAGGGCTGCATTTTCAGTTGCTGGAAGCACAGTAAGTTTGTTTGGCACTTTTGGATTTGCTGGGATGTTGTAGGGCTTGTATGGGGAGAGGCATGACAGAAATGCCCAACATCGTGGTTGCCTTCCATAACTCTCTCCACATGACTGGGTAAATCCTTCACAGAGGTGACTCAGGCTTTGTGTGTGCAGGGTGTTCCTCAGTAGCTGAGAAATAATGGGAAGCACCATTCCTAAAGCCAAGTGATAATCATGATGCTTATAGATGAATGTAAATTTTATAGTCAGCTGTAGTCTGCAGCTGGAAAAATACAAGTATGTAAAGTATTTTAAAATTATTACTGTTCAGGGATCATAAGACAAAGATTAGTTGTCTAAATCTGTCTCATAAACAAATTAACACAGTCCTGCTTTCTGTTCAAAATATGATTCTTATTGGAAGGATTAAACATGTTAAATCCAGCTGGAATATGCTGTGATCATGTTTTTTAGCAAAGCTGCAATAATCAGACATTTACAACTAATAAATCGGTACTCTAATTCCTCTGCAATAAGGCTTTGAAATATAATCTGTCATTTCAGATTTATAGAACATGACTTTTCATAATTATAATTCTCAAATGCACATTACTAGTTATAATTAAATTCACTTTCAAAAAATCTGAAGCATTTTTGTGGATTATCTGCTCATATTATGTTCTAATGGTAAAATTAATGTATAATCTGTTGAATAAATTTGGTTATTTCTTGGATAGAAAAACTCTACTATTGATCAAGTCCTGGAAACTTAGATAAGAAGAATAAAAATGTGTACTGTATATCTTAAGAGAGCTCTGACAAAGCCACATCAAACTCAATCATAGCCAAAAAAAAGGAACTTTCTTTGATTAAAAAAAAAAAGAAAGGATTTAAACTAATTCAAAAGAAATTTAAAAATATTAAATTAGAGCTTGATTAGAAAAGATGTTAAATATTGGCTCTGGTTAGGGTGTAACAATGAATTAAATTATAGACTCATTCAAATGAAGAATGAATCTCTATTCATGGGAACGAGTATATTTATTTGTGGATGTTGGTTCAATAAAACCCAAAGTGTATCACTTACTCAGTTTAATGTTTCTCATTAATAAGATACCCAGGAAGCTGCTGTGTTTCTTGCCATTATTATCAGAACCGCACTATTATTTTACTAAAGCAGCAGCTCAGGCTTTAAAAATTTCAGTTTTAAAGTCAATAGGTGAGATCCCTGCTGCCCCAGAGCAGGAGCTGTGTGGATGCTCATCAGATGGTTTTTTTTTTTTCCCCCCTCACAGTGTGTGCTCCTGCTTCTGCCACTCCCCCACGAGTGCAGTTGTAGGTGACAAGCAGAGCTAATCATTTAGATCTGTGTGTGCTCAATAAAGGGAATAATTTCTTCTGTCAAGCCCTTAACTAAGAAGTATAGAGAAGGTAACAATCTATTTCTTAGCCTAAATGAGCCAACTGGGACCATTAGAGCATCAAATCACCAGTAGGTTTGGGAATAGTCTCTTTTCCCCAGAGGGTTTGTTGCTGCTGCAAGGACATCTGAACTCCTGCTGAGGACTGGGAGCAGTTGTGTCTCTCTTCTGGCCTGAGCAGGCTGCTCTGCTACCTGTGAGCACTTGTGCCAGTGATACTTGTTTGCCCACGAGCAGGCAGCAGCTGAGAGGAGCCCCAGTCCTTGTGACCTGCACAGGAGCTGAGCATTGCTGTTTCCTGAGACCTGCAAGTCCTTCCCTTCCCATTGGCCCCACAATGCCACCATCAAGAGACTTTAAGTGGCCATCATATACCAGCCTCTCCCATGAGGATGACCAGGTGGGATAAGCTGCTGGGACACCTTCAGGGCCCATACTGCACTCCCATGCTCTGGGAGAGAAGCAGACTGTAATTTATAGGACTCAGTTTAATGAGCATGATGTGGCCGGCATTTTACGTCAGCACACATAGTTATCAAATTACATCAGAACACATGAAGCCATGCAGCTGAACTTCGCTGTGCAGATCATCTTACCCTTGGGAAAGCTTGCTGGGATGGGCCAAAGTCAATAGGAAACTGAAGACTTAGAGATTAAATGTGCAGTGAAAAACAGGGACAAACTGTTGTTTTTTCATTCACATGGGAAAAAATGGTGTTGGGCTGAAAGAGAGCAGTACTTGTGTTTACACTTCTGTGTAAGGTTACATCCTTCAGCCTGATTCATCCTCCCTGAAGGGTAGTAGAGGAGTAACTGGGCAAGAGAGGATTGAATGAGTGTCAAATCAACCTGGAAAGTGTTAATTTAGGAGAAATAATAAAAAAAATATGTTTAACCAGTCCAAGAGGAGATAAATAGGTTCTTGGAAATAAACATGACACTGTAGGCGTGCTTTGGTGCAAAGACAGCTGGATTTGAACGGGGGTAGGAGGTGGCTGCCTTGTTAGGGCTGAGTGCTTGATGGTGGCTTTGTATTTAAAATGAGTGAGAAGACTGAAACAGGATTGATAACAGTGAGTATCAGTGAGAACCTGGTGCTCCTGTGACCTGTTTTAAGAAGAGAACATTCTTAAAGACAGCCTATAATGTTCAACAATTTCCCTATCTGTAGCAAGTATCAGTAAATTTTAAAAATTTTGAGCCAGGAGTAAAAACACCCAACAGCTGAAGGACAGTTCTTGCCTTAAAGAATTTATAATCTCCACAGCTAAATCAAGCAAAAGCAGGAAAGAAGGCCCAGAGAAGTGACAGGGCAAATTAGCTCTACACTGAATTTCTAATCATGATCTCCTATCATCCAGCCTTCTGTATTGAACCACCCACACCCTTCTTGCATGCTACTCTTCCCTCAAAGTCTGAGAGAGAATAGACAGCAGTCAAGTGCAGTAAATAAATAATTCAGGGACAATATGTAATGATCCATGGAGCATCCCAAATTAATGCATGATGACCTGCAAGCAAAATTACATGGCTGAAAATCAAGGTCATTTAGGGACAGCTTGCTCATGTGTTCACTACATAGTTTTAGTTTGTATCTTAGACATGCATTGATAAACCTTCATTGTGCAGCATAGGTAAAAGCAAAATCAGTTACTTGAAAATGCTGGAGTATTTATTCATAATTGATCAACTGCTAAAGAATACTTTTTACCAACCTAAGCAACCATTACAGGAGATATTCTTCAGTTGTGTGGAAGAGAAATATCTCCTGTCAGTCTTCTTCACCAGCTGTGTAGCTGGAGATAGAAATTCAGAACTCTGTCAGAGTGAAGAGGGATGTGAAGGGCTGCCGTTTCTGCTGAATATCTGTAAAGCAAGTGACAGCAAATGTACCTGGGTGTGGGTTTTCCCTGGATTAACTGGCCCACCTATGGCTCCATTTCTTCAGGAAACTTTTAGCTGGAAGTATGTGCACATCTCAGATGAGGACGAGTTCTTTATTAGCACTGTAAAAGAACGGATATTTATCTCTCGCTAATCTGTCCACTTAATTAGCAAGCTGAAATAGTGTCATTAAAATATACCGTTGCCATTAGTGAAAATAGTTGTTAATATGCCACTTTTAGAATTAGCTGAAAAGCAATTAAGATGTACAACCTCATGCCTATTGAACCCACTCAGTCTTCAGATATGGGGGAAGCATGCAGAAACTGTGCCTGTCCACCTTACACATGGCACAGGTGTAGCAAATGGGGAGGCTGTTGGTGTGGCTTTCGATGAGAGAATCGCAATTTCTTGTATTTTAGTGATGTTCTATTGTCAAGATTCAAGAGAATCTAGTGTGATGAATGGCTAATGATCCATGTCCTCTGTTTTATATTTAAATGGGAAATATTATGCAGCTGGTCAGATTGCTCTTTATTTTTGTAGCTAAAGACACATGGCAGAGAAATATGGTCCTTGGATGAGAGGTGTAAATAAGATCAGGCTTTATTCCTAGAGTAGGATCAGGTAAATTTGACAGTATCACCAAGATCCCACAGTGTAGGCACTGAATGTCCCATGTGCAGCCAGGCCTGTGACCTGCTGTCCTGCTGTCTTCTGAGTAGAGTCATAAACTCCCTGAGTAGTTGTTCCTATCAAAAAGGATGAGATTAGAGATAAGTAAGGTGTGAGGGACGATTGTTGAATCCGGTGTTTAAAAACCTTAAAAAAATGCATGAGGGTAGGAACAACTGGGAATTAGAGTGTATCAGCAGGGCTTAGGGAGGATTCAGCTCTGTATTTTATCTGAATATCTGTGCTTGTTTATTCCAGTCTGTGCAAACAGGGGATGTTAATTGGTGAACCAGCACTTGGCTCTGGCCTTAGAAACACAGAGCTTTGACTTGTTAAGTACCATATGAATATTATAAAGGAATCAAATCTCTCCTTACTTATGTCTTCTCTGTGATACTGCCATGTCCATTTACTCTTCTCTTGATCACATTCCTTTTGATTTGTTTTCCTCTGGACATAAAAAGTACAGGATAATGCTAAATTTGTTCTGTGACCTGTGTGGTTTTTTTCCCTTTCAAAATTCTGAAAGCTTACTTTGGCTTTTGAAAAGATACGGAGAAGACCTTTCTAACATGAGAAATGCGTTGGAAATATTTTCTTAATGGCCTGCTTAGTGCTGCTTAATCTGTGTTTACAAAAGAAAAAATCCACAGAGAGCTGCATTTTTCGGAAAGTACAGCTACCTCGTGCACATCCTAGGAGCTGGGCAACTGATATACATTAGCAATGCCTGAGGATGAGGAGCTGTCTTTATCTGTTGAAGCCATCTTTTTTTTTCTCAATAACAAAAATGTAAGCATTCATACTGCAGAAAATGGATTGCAGATGTGCCTTCCCCACGCACCACCCCAAACACATTCGGTGATGTCTCAAATATATGTAAATATTTTGAAATTTTCCAATCTGCTTAAGGATATATGGTAACACAATACAATTTAAATACAAATATTTATTTCAAATGACACTTGGAAAACTGGAGAGGCCCCCTGCTGATGTGTACAGAATACTATGACAAAGACTATTTAAAGATATATCAACAGTTTTACATATATATTGGAAAATGTTCTGTGTACATGTTCACATGGCTGGAAAACTTGCCTGAGTAAAGGAAAGACTTTGGATCTTTGAGAGTGACTGTACCCAAGTGGGTCCATCAATAGGGGCTGTGACTGCTCTGTGAACAGCACAAGCTTTCCTCTAGGATGGGAAGGAAAAAACTTTCACAGTGTCTCTTTCTTTTTGCACTAATAAGGTAAACAGCGTTAACTGGGACTTGCTCCTGTTGCTCAGGGATTTTCTTACCCAGCTCTGGTTTGTTTGTTTGTTTTCTCTTTCCTGTTACCTTTGTGATTTGCCTTAGAAGAACTAGAAGATCATCATGTTAACACTGAAGGGCTGCAAGTAAGACACATGAAATGAAATGGAATTCCCACTTTCACCACTCTGAGCAATTGTCACTCATTTGTTTCCATTCTGAAAGCAGCCAAGCACTCTCTGGCTTCACAGGATGTGAATATTCCCAATATCTTCATTCAACATCT
The DNA here is from genome assembly GCF_000691975.1 of Corvus brachyrhynchos. Taxonomy (NCBI): domain Eukaryota; kingdom Metazoa; phylum Chordata; class Aves; order Passeriformes; family Corvidae; genus Corvus; species Corvus brachyrhynchos. The sequence goes on from NW_008239324.1 coordinate 7,652,111, forward strand.
TGCAGAATTCTGTTCCTGAGAACAGGCACTCTTCTGTGTTTTTACTGCTGGTACACCATTTCCTATTTCCTCTCTGTCCACATCGTAACTTCATATTTTATTACTGTTTTGGGCTTATGAAGATACAGTTATGCAATATAAACTCGTCTGTGAAAGGCTGAGATTGTCAAAACAATCAAAAACATTTGAAAAATCTTTTGCTAAATATTCTGATGGAAACAAAGACTTTTACTGCTCTACAACAGATCACAGCACACATGAAATATTTCAAGTCAGGAAAATGTGTGACGGTTTCTCTCATGACTACTTAGGTGGATACAGTTCATACCCGAGCTGAGTCTCATTGACTTCAGTAGGACTTTGAGGCTTCAACTTTGATGCGTCAGAGACCAGGCTATGAATCATCCTTGGGGGCATCATAAAGGTTCTGCGTAAGAAAGAATATATTTAGCTCCCTGAAACAGGTCCGATAGATAAAGAAATATTTGTGGTTTTAATCTGAAATTCACGTACATTTTTCCTGAGCGTCCCATGCTCTGCTGGGGAAATTGTCAATTATTTATTCGAGTATTGGAGAAAAATCAAGGGTGCGTCAAGGCATGTCATACCTTCTGATGCAGTCTAAAATGTTAAAATTCCACTCTGGCAAAATTATCTCAATTTTTTTTTCTGCCTCTGAACTTGACAATGTTTTCCTTATTTTTGCTGGGAAACAAATGCATCTGTTTTCTTAACAAATGGAAGTGTTTGACTTACAGATGCTACCTTTCAAATCAAAGCCTACTAAAAATCTGATATGGCCAGAGAACATGTCACTTATTTTCCAGTTCGTGGGTGAGAACTTTTTCTGCAGCTGTACTGTCTATCTTGGCAAGTGTTTGTCTGTGCAAATATTCCTTCCCCAGATTTATCAGTGCAAAATTTCTAAACTGCTGTTGAGATACAAAGAAAGAAATCATTGCAACACTTGAGAAGAAAACTAATGTTGAACAGAATAGCTTTCTAGTATTCCACAAGTTGTAATTTCTGTGTTCCCAAGCTTGAGCATCACCCCAGTGCAGGAAGAGCAGGTCAGGGAGCCTCTTTTATCCTGGTGATGGCGTTGGGCGGGGGAGGTCACTCCTTGAGGGTACGAACTGGAAGCATATTCTAATATGTGTGTGTCCTGCTGCAGGAGAACACTGGTCATGCTGCATAGAGAGGATGGAATATTATTGCTAGGTGAAGAAAATATGCCTATCCCTCTCTTCTAGTAAGGTTGAAAGGAGTAGGAGGAATCAATGACCTTAAGTTGAAGACTTTGCACTTTGTGTTGGAGAAGGGGGGAACAACAGGGGAAATGAAGACTAATTCCTAGTGTTTTCCTTCAGTACTTCCTGCAGTCTCCCCTGCAATATGATAACTTTGGAAATACCTGAATGCTGACCGTGTTTCATGCAGCAGAGAAATACTGTAGGGTATGTGTTACAGAGTTCTTCAAAGACAGAATTAGCATTAAACAGTGTGATGTTAATGGCAGGTTCTTGTGTGTCTTGACTATTCCCATTTATTTTGTGATTTGACAACAAGACATTTATGATTAAGAGACTTCAACACAGGTCTCTAATTCACTTGCTTACAGGTGAATATTAATTCAGATGTGAATAGGATATAAACTTATTGCACATAAGCCATTCCTGAAAAATGTCTTGTACATACCAGCTGTAATGTTTCTGACTGGGATGTATTTAGAGTAAAGATGCAAGAAAAGATTTGCACACTCGTTTTAGTTTAATGGTTCATTAGTAAACGTTAGAGAAAATCTGTCTTTACTAACCAACTTCTTGATAAGACAAAATAGACTTATTTAAATATAGGTATGTATTTGATAGCTGCAGGCAAGTTATTTTTATAAGTAATTACAACATTAGAAACCAATCATATAAATATGTGACTGTAGACCAGTCTCCTTAAGTCTAATTCAATTTAAAATTTGTTGTTGTGTGTTCTCTAGTAATAATACAATTTTTGGCAGCAACAAGAAACAAGAAGTTGGCTAGTTTAGAGAACATCGTGGAGATTTCTCCTTTTCGCATTTGTCAATTTTTAGTTCCTCCCTTGTCTTCCAAAAAGCTGAAGGTCTCTGGGAAGTTCTTTCTATTGAATATATGGGTGTGTTATTTAGGTCACACAACACCGTGGCCACCTCTACAAGCTGCCAGCTCCCCTCTCTAAAGCACCCACTAGCAAGGCCTTCAAACTCCCATCTCCAGGAGTTGGTATCTGTTGGAAGGATTCCCTCTGCCTTTATATTTAGAGTACTCAGTGGTTTCTGTTAGTCTGCCCATTTCACCAGGAGAGCTAAATAGGTTAATGAGCTCTATTGAGCCTAATCCAGTGGTTGAGTATTTTAAGGTTATTTGTTGGACAGTTATATTATTTTTCAAGTTTCCCATTACTTTTACATTTCACAGGAGTAACTTAGTCAAATCACGACGCAATATCCACGTGCTTTTTAGAAGCTTGTACATCTGTTTGGCAATCAAAATTTGATTTATTATTAATTTAAGCTCAAGTGGGGTCAGAGTTTGTCTGATGCCACCAGTCCATTCTAGAACTGCAGTTGTTCCTTTTCCTCCCAAACCGTTACAGTGACATCACATGGAAATGATGAATTTAGTAATGTTACATGAAACCTTTAGGATTGTGGAAAATAGTATGTCTGTTAGAAAACCACGTAGTGCATATGAGGTTGACAGGAGAGTTGCTCTGCTGTTAGAAGTCCAAATCCTTTATTATTTTAGCTTTAAAAGAAAAAGTCTTGGAGGAACTGAGAAACATAATGTGGGCTATCCTCACTAAAGGGAATACAACATACTGGGCTAAAAACCTTCACTTTCCATATAACCCCTCGGAGGTAAGAATATTTGGCACTTTGTAGGAAGCTCTTGCTTAGCACAGTACAACATAAGGCCCCATGACTGTTTAAATTTCCAATTATGTTCACAAGATACATAGTTTCCAATCACTTTTTAAAAAAAATATTTTTTTAGAGAATCATTAAACAGAGTCAGTTTTATGAGAGTAAGTTCTAAAAATGTTCTAGGAACAGCAGACTAGTGTATAAAATGTGTTGCCTGCCTCCTCCCCCTAGTTCTTTCAAATAACTGGAGGTCATAACCCCCAAAATCTGGCTGTTGGTTAGTAGAAACCAGCTGAAACCTGGTAAGACAAATCTTCACAGCTGTATCATATGTCTTCTATTGTCAATATATCTGCAAAACCTGCCAACTGCTTGTCACTTAACATAAAGTGGATGCAGAAAGGGGGGAAGTAGAAAGAGAAACAGATCCTGCTGCAATCTGAAGGCATGTTGAGCTGGTAGACTTTTCTTCTCTTATTTACTTCTGGTTTTTTTCTTCCTTTCTCTGCTTATCCAGCCTACTAAAAATACAGGCATGGTATGTATCCAGCCACTAAGTGCAGATTTCACAACAAGCCCTGTCCTGTTTTCTGTGTTATCCTGGTGCTCAGAAGGTAATTGCCAATCCCGTGTAACAAGTCAGCAGCTGCGGCCAGGTCAATCCACTCACTGCCTGTGTGTACTACAAGGATGGAGAAAGAGGCTCTCTGATCCTTCAGGCTTTTAAGCTGGACTAGACACTGCCACAGACTTCAGAGCACTCTCCCCACTGTCTCAAAGTAGAATCAGCCTTCCAGGAACTTCCTCAGGAGAGCCCTCCTGCTCTGACTCAGTCACCCAGGACCCCACTCGGTGCCTCCTGCAGTGCTGCCAGCGTGCTGGGATTGCTCCCAGTGTGCTGGGATTGCTCCCAGTGTCACAATTTTCAGCAAGATTTTGATCTTGCTAAGAATAGACAAATTACATTCCAAAGATACTCTTTCTTTCCTCAAGGGGATGCAGACTTTAGAGAAATATTATAGGGGGTAAAATGCATTTATCTTTAATAATACTACTTCTGGTACAAGAGGCTGGGAGAATGGAAGAGGAAGAAAGAGAGAAGCTTGCTTACTTGTTCCATTGTTATCCTTCCAGTATCACAAAAAGCAAGGATGGGATCTTATTCTTAAAACTGAACTTTTTTTCAAGTTTTGGAAAAATATTGTGATGTATCTTTGTTTTTTTTGTAAAAAGGAATTTTTGTAAGGCAATTTTAAATTCATTGACAGAGAAGAAAAAGTAAGTAGATAATAATTTGTTGGCCAGCTTCAGTTTTTATTTCCATTTATGGTGGGTCTGATGCCCATGGAAAGGCAGAGCAAGAACTTCAGAGAGACAATCTGCCCCACAGGTCAGTGTCCCCCAAACCTAGGAGAAGCTGGTCCCCTCTAAGAGGAAATCCACTGAAATCCAGACAGCTTCTTACCTGGCCAAGGTCTCTGATCTCAGAAAAAAAAGTCACAAAACAATCTTGCTCCATTTTTAAAAGCTACTGAAAGAAAACTGTTGGAATGAGAATACCCAAAGCATTGTTTCCTGGCCTCCAATAAGGACCTACTTTTCCAGTCTTGACTTAACCTGCCAGCTAGTCCTGCAGGGAATAGTACTAGAGAGAAAGGATACAGATCATGCTCAGATTGCAGCTAATTATTAAAAATGGCTTAGTTATGTTTATTTTTAATTGCTCCAAATCTCAGTAGTATAATGGACCTATTAGGAAATAACTCTCTGAAAGAGTTAACAAAAAAAATTTAAAAAATCAGATAAGGTCCCCAATGCACTTCTGCATTTTATTGACATTTTAATTAAGACTGTAGTATACTTCAGGGATCTCTGTACTTAAATAGAAACCATTTTAATATGCTACACTGGCAAAGAGTAATGGATGAATATAGACCCATATTCCCATATGTTTCATGGTACTTAGTGATTCTTTTGTACAATGTATTATGATGTTAAGACATTTTATGAGTTTCTATTGGCTAAGATGAGCCATATCAAATTATAATTTTGCTCAGTGGATTTTACTGTAAGTAGATTAAATAGGGCACGTTCTGTATTTATTGTACAGTTAGATCTGCCTGTTTTTGTTTTTTCTATTATAGTCTTCATTTACTTTTCCCCTTAAAGTGAACATAACAAGCATTATATGAAGAAATTGCTTGGCTCCATTTACTGGGATCTGAGGTGGTTGTTTGCTGGATTTTTTTTTTTAATAAAAGTTGTTGGAGCTGAAAGGATGTTGTTCCCCTGATAATATTGATTTAAATGAATTCTTATCTATTTAGCTGCACCACTAATGTGCCTGTGAATACTTTTCTTTTTAAATAGACCAGTTGGCATATAGTATTATTATCTGGGGACTCCAGCAAGCCAAGAGAGACGAGATATTTGTCCCATTTTGGACTCAGGAACAGGACTGTGTGTTCAAGGGCTGACAAATGCATTTTAACAACGCTTACTAACTCTGGAGTTTTGAAGATTTTGAGTAACACCAAGTTGTGAACCCACTCATGAGCACCATGAGACAGTGTGAATACCTCTCCAGAACTAAATTAAGGTGCTCAAATGTGTAACTTAGTACAGCATCCAGTGGAGCCCCATAGCTGGAAGGGGGAAAGTCCTGTCACTGCTGTCCCATGAAGGAGCTGGGGTGAGAAACACAGACATGTTACAAAGGTTAAATGTTGATACCCACTTTCATTATTATTCTTTCTGGACTTTTTTCTCATAAGAGACTGTTTCTGCTTGGTAGGCTAAGTCCAAAATCATACTCTCATGAGAATGTCAGTGTAAGCAGTCGTCCCCCATATCTCAGTAGCCATCTCCAAACAAGTGAGAGCAGCTGTGTGGAATGGAAGGGGAACATTCCAGCTGGTCAAAGCGCTGATTCAGCAAAGCCTAAACTTTGGGGGGAGGGTGTTAGTATCGATGAGGGGTTTGGAGAAAAAGAGCCTTTGGTATTCCATTTCTTTTATAGTAGCAAGATTTCAATGCTGAAATTTTATTTTGGGCAAAAAAGATTAGAAGAAAATATGTTATTGTTTAAACATAATTCTCATGGCATAAATGAAGTGTTGTAATTGAATGTGAAGTCTGACATTATCTTTTAGTTCAGCTTTTCACATTAAATGCTTTTGCCAGTTCCAGAAAACTTTTACTTGCTTCTGAATTACCCTAATCCTGCTGCTCTATTTCTTCTTGAAAGCCAGCTTTTCTGAAACATTTGTTTTATTGTTCTGTTGTGATAAATGATGTTTTAATTTAGAGAAGGTTGATAAAGAGGTGAAGCTATCCAGAGAAATGAAGAATTTGTATGTTTGTTACCAGCATCACCAGACAAAGCTGACTTGAAATCTGTAGATGAAGGAAAGGAGAATGGAGCAGAGGAACAGCACTCAGTCACTGGGGCTATTGATGGATGTGCTCAAAGATGGGAAAGTGTCAAAAATTGCCTTCAAATTAAGCCATTTAAAGGCAAAGTGCATTAAGTGCATGGATTTTCTTTTATATACTTTCTATTAATACATTAGAGTGGGATAAAAAAGGAAAATGCTGTATTTAGGCTTTCTCATCCCTTTTCAGGATTTTGTTCAGAATGTTCTGTACTTTTACATGTTAAAGCCACACTGTAAAGGTAAGACTTTTAATTAAAGATCATCCAAACCTCTTTGGGGCCAGATTGATCCCAGCAACAGCTTCAAACCCTTCAATCCTTCCTTGTCACTGATAAAGGAGTTGGTACCTGAGGTCATACCACCCCTATATTAAACATAGTAAGTGATAAATTTCATGTTACTTTCTCTTTCCAAACTAATGCTCTATGAACCTTTGAAAAACAGATGAGGTAAAATGAGACCTGGACTTTCAGGTCCATTTGTCTGGAGCTTAGTGGTGACTGATTCCTTTCTGATTGAGGTTTTTGGTGTGCTTCAGCACACTTCTGCCAGAAAAGGGCCTGTATGTCACGGGTGAGAACACTTCACTGGCACAGGGCTAAAGAGAGCCTTTGCCATCAGAGCTCTCTGTGATTCATTAATCGATTCAAATTATATTGCTCGTTTGGCTTTAAGTCTATCTTCTCTGAGCAGGAAGGTTTCTGCCATGGTGCATGACAACATCTGTCAGCGCCTGTCCTTGTTAACCACACAGTCCACAGAGATCTCGTGCAGAAGACCAAAAAGAAGTAAAAGCCTGACATTAAATTCAAGCCTTTTGGATCCAGTCATGCTGACATGGTTCCCTGTTGCCCGATTAGGGGGATCTCAGCACCTTTGAAGATGGCTTTGCATGGCTGTGGCACACAGGCACTTGGGATGGTGCCAGCTGGGGAATTTGGAGGAAAAACTCGTGTGTAACTCCAGCATTTGTTACATCTCATCACAGAGGAATTTTTCTAGATGTTTATTGTAAAATGATGATTTCCCTCCTTCAAAAAGAGGCAAGACACCAAAAAACATCTCCCTGTGTTGATTCCCTCTCTCTCTCTCTGGTTCACTGATGGGTGTATTTAAGCATTATCTTGCATGTTTGTAAATAAGGAGAAATCAGTGGCATGTGAATAAGTGTGCTGCTTGATCAGGCCTTTGTCTGCATTCATGTTTGGGTAGAGTGCAGTTCCCCCCCTTTTCCTTCATCCTTATTAATGTCTCCTGTTTTTTGGTCCTATTCCTTCCCCCCACCCCCCTTCCTCACTCCATCCCCCGCTCCTTGCAACAACCTTCTGCCACCCACTGCTTCTTCCTCCCTCCAGAGGAGCTGATAAGCAGCTGTTTTTGGAGGCACAGCTAATGCCATCCCTCGGGGGGGTGTGGGCAAGGAGGGGGGTGCTGGTGCACGGGAAACCGGGTGTCCCTCATGGAGAGCAGAACAAGTCACCTCCGCAGTCAGCACAGCAGCCACCCGCCTTAGGCCTAGGATGCCGACTTTATCTCCAAATTCAGATCTGGTTCACAGCCCCATGCCAGACATGTGCTTTTTTTTTTTTTTTTTTTTTTTTTTTTTTTTTTTTTTTTTTTTTTCAGATGCCTAAGGAATTTCTTGGTATTAAACTTAGAGAGAGACAGGGAGAGAATGTGGTGAGAACACATTGCTTTGTCTGTTTTAGCATGTGCTAGCAATAATTCTTGATGCCGTCTCGCAAGGGAGAAACACTGCCATGGTAACTTTTAACATAAGCATGAAATCAGCAAGCTCCACTCTGATATCTCATGTAATTAAATAGCTAATAATGTACAATTGTAATTTATACTAATGCTTTTGATATTTCGTCTTTATCTCGGAGCCCTTACCTCTTGGCGAGGCTTCGTATCAATGTGGACATGGTGCTGAGGGTGGGGCGAGACAAGAAAGGGATCGGGGGTACCTCATTATAAATGTGAGGCTGGTGCATGAACCGTGTCTGCAGCAATCAAACAGCTAATTGTTATGATTTTGCTGATAGTGTCTTAGCTGTAATATCCTGCACTGTGTCAATTTTTCAACCCTTAATGTAATGTATTTGCATATCGAACCATCACAGTGACTATCCTATCAGCTGTACTTGAGTGTGTGAATCAAAAATGCATTGTTCCCCCTGCCCTTCAGCATATCGGATCAAAAAGCAAAGCTAAGAGATAATTTTTATTTCAATTAGTTTTTTTTGGACTTGGAGAAGTAATCGCATAGACAGTTTCCTTAAAGATAAACCCCTTGCTCATACATGCGTTAAAATTCAGCTTGCAAGGCACCTAGTGTGGCTGAAGCCTAGATAAAAGATGAATTTTTGAAAAATTGAAAAAAAAAAGAAGAGAAGCCAGCGTTTAAAGTGTCCTGTGAAAGAAAGAAGGCATTTGGCCTTAGGCATGTGCATCCACAAGAGACAGCTTCAACTCTTATAAAGTGGGGAGTTTTGTGTGAGCACAGATGCATTTTGTTTTCCTATGAGGAAAAGATGATTAAATTATCAGAAACAAAGATAAAAAACCCAGGGCTTCCTGGATATTCTTCTTTTACCTCCCTTGTGTCTCACTTACTCCTACTGCTTAGCAAAGGTGCTGACTTTATCTCTCTGAGCTTTAGTTTAAATGTCCAACACTGCTTATTAATGAAAGTAGTAAGCTTTTGTTTATTACATGTAATAATGGTGAATATGACTATTTAATATAAATCTGACATTTAAATTCCACTTAGTTCTGAGATTCAGTTGATATAAACGAGTAACTCTTTACCCTAGAGTAAAAACTCCCTCAGTCTGCATTTTAAAGCATTGAAGTTTTCAAAGTAATCAGTTTTTTTCAGAGGAACCAAATTGTGAAGACATCTGTTATGTTATTAATTTCACATAAATCTTAAGCTCCTCAAGGCCTGAAATGAGGCTTCATTCAAGCCGAATTAATGAAACATGATTGTAAGTCCCTTGCATGGAAATGCTGTCATACAGTATTGAGTTGCTTATAATCACTGAGTAATCTTGCAGGCTGCCAAGGGAGAGCTACTTTAAATCCCTCCATAAAACAATATCTGAAAATATCAGAACACTAACTATATCCTGGAAGATTAATAGCAGATGAAAATTTCTATGAAATGAATCATTCTTTCTCTGTAAAGGATACAAACATTTCCAGTAACTGCAGATTGTATAATATGCAGCACAATCTATGATCCAGATGCGAGTTGCATTTAAGCTCTGAGATTCGTTCTAAATACGAAGTTGCTTAAGTATGCAAGAGTTCTGTATAATAGAGAAAATGTTTGGAATTATATAGGTTTCTAATTCCATATGGGCCAAATCCTGAAGGATGTAGTCAAAAGTCCTGCTGACCTTTTTTTGCCTCAGGAAGGACCAAGGGATTTGGGAATATGCGTAAATATTGTACAGAGAGAATGATAACTATTCATAATGAGTAAGAAGTAGCATTCTAATTTTGAAGTCTTTCTTTGAGCACTATTTGATTTTTGGTCTTTTAATTGAGCAAATGAAATGTGGTATTCCTTTTAAAAAAAAATTAATACAACAGTACCACACAACTTATTTTTAATGTTGAAACAGGAACTTTTGAGAGGCTTAACTGCCTTAATCAAACTTCAAAATACTCCATTGGTCTCCAGCTGAATTGGGAAATAAAAATCTGCATATGATGTTTATTACACAAATCTTCTGAGTCCTGTTAGCTTTGATATTTTTTTTTTCTTTTTTTTCCTTAAAACCCTAAAAAAATCAAAGATGGTTAAATACAAAGACAATCCTTTTCATGTAGTGGCATATTATGCGAACTAAATTATAAGGACAGTGTATACCTGGGTATGAGGTACCTGGTAATTACTCCACAATTAGGAACCTTAGTGACAGTGGTATCTTACATAATGTAACTTAGGTGCAGCTGTTTGAACCTGCATTACACAAGGCTTCAAAATGTCAGCAATTTCCTCTTGGATTTTCAGCTTAAAGATTTTTCCCCTTTTGGCTCCTAACACCTCTCTGTTCTGTCAGATTTGTAAGAATTTTTTTCTCTCCCAACTGCTTTTGTGGAACATGGTCAGTGCTTAATTAATTAATTATAAATAATTATAGCAGTTGTATATATGCTCCTGGTCAGCAGCTGTTGTATTGAAAAGTACTTTGATGTTTTATACAGGGGAAGTCAGAACAGTTCTAGGAGCTGTAGTTGCAGGAGACTTGTTTATGTGTTTTGATGGTATGAATAAGATTTGTACTGCAGTTGTGAACATATCCCTGCATTTAGAGTTTTCTTTAGGACTACAATGTGAGAGACATTGTGCACATGTATAGTGTGAATTTTTAAGTGTCATTATAAAATAGCAAAAAGCTTTTATGTCATTATCCTGTAGGATCCTGGTCTTGCCAGGCAAAAAGTAAAGTGGGCTATCAGAATTCATCTTGGTGATATTTTTTACATAAAATTCACAGAGTAAAGATGCACTAGCATCTAGCTGCCCCACTTGAAATTCTGACAACCTCAGGATGAAATAATAAAGAAAAAAAGGCAGCTAGGTCTGCATTTTACCCATTAGTCAGATTCAATATTTCTTCAAAGATGTTCCAAATCTGCATTTGAGTACCATATGTTGACACTGTGTTTTGGACACTGGAGATTACTTGAAGTACTGCAACCATGACTTGTACTCTTCCTCTGTAATCCTTAGTCTCCAGGGCATTACTGAATTCAGAGAGAAGCAAACAGAGCAGGATCAGGGTTTTTGTTGTGTTGGTTTGGGGTTTTTTTCCTGCTTTTTGGGGGAGTTACTGTCTGTTTCGGGTGCTGCTTTCTTGTTCACCTCTGTGAATCCATGTCAAAATAAACAGAGACCTTATCTAGAGAGTGCCACACTTTGAAGTGCGGAGATGCAAATCCAAACATTGCATCACACTGTCAGATACAGAAATTAGTAGCATCCCGAATGTCCTTTGAAGTTCAGGGCCGTGCTTCTATGGAGTGTATTTCCATCCAGAAATCAGATGGAAGCTATTCAGACTCAGATAGCAATAATGATTTACTTGCAGTAAATCTTACAGTTTTTGGCCACACTTAGGGTATGATTTACTAAATACTTTTTGGTCAGATGTTACTTATTAAGATATTACTCCCTCCCCCCAACTCTTTTTTAATTAAAGGCTAGAGATCTAATGTGCTTATTTTTTCTACACATATGTAAAAAATCAAGTAACTATTATATACCGGATTATTTTCTTCTCGCATCTTTTAAAAATACTGTGATTTACAAACTTTGATAGAAGATAGAACTACTTGACTGCAGCAGCTGTTTAATCACAGTGGAGAATATTTTAAAATGACAACTTCAGTGGTGGTCTGTTCTGAACAATGAACAGAATAAAGTAGGCTGGACATAAAAGCAATACATTGGTAATGGCAAAATTATCAGAGGCACTAAATTCTAATGTTTAATCACTTTTTAAGTAAATACTGCCTCCTGATCATGGCCCTGCAACCAATGTGCTGTGACCACAGCTCCCTCTCCATCTCTCCTCTGGCTGGGAGTGCTGCTGGCTCTCTCTCAGGGTACGTTTGCGTGGTTCACAGCACAAGGGGAAGATCCAGTTTCCTACGTCTTGTAGCAAAAATTCTTAAAGCCAGTCCAAAACTTGATTCAACTGGTTTTGGGTAAGATCCAGCAGACCAGATTTTCTTTGGCTGCTTTTGTAGGTCTTCGGCACCCACAGCTGAGACCAGAATTTTATAGGTGCTCGGTGCTTAAGGTTCAAGGTACTTGCACAATCCAGTCTCCTTAATAGGTGAAGAGAGAAGATTTTCCAGAGACCACTTGGACACCTGAACTTAAGCTTTAATATTTTTTCTGCTTCTTGAGCCACTTTCCTTTCTTCACTGTCAATACAACTGAGAAGATGGCATCCCTCGTTGTGAAACTCCTCTCTATGGAGATTCCTCTTGCTTCCAGTTTTGGATCTTTGACTGTAGGAAGCTGGTGAAACATATTTGTTATATAAGGAGAGAAAATATCAGTTCTTTAGAGGAATGTGTAGTCCAGGCTAAGATACTATTCAAATTTGTGTATCCAAATACCCTGACCAAGAGCCTTATCTCTGTATTCAGCATCCCCTATGGGCTTCTAACAACATAGATCAAAAGAGAATCATCCTTTTTTACAGATAACAGGCCAACAATTTTCTTTTTTCTCCCTTCATGATTATCTCTCCTCAAAATTGCTGCTTACTGAGTTCTTTGGGCTTACACTGTGCTCACAGGGAAACTAACGGGACTCCATTTATACAGTATAATTGCAATTTAAACAATAGATTATTCACTTGACCATAGGGGGCACTTGTCTTTCACTTCAGATGATATCATATGGAGAGAAAGGATCTTTGCAATACAGCTGCAAAACAGTAATACATCCATGTATGTGGATGGGAAGTATTTGTACAGCCATATATTATATCCAAACCCTGAAAGGTGGAGGAAGGAATGAAAGAAAATGCAACTGCTTTGAAAAGAACACACCATGATCTAGGTCTATATTTTATTTCTTTCCACTGGAAAAAAAAAATAGAAGCAAGATGGGAAAAATGAGATTATTTCACGTGGTTCTTGTTGTTATGCAGATTGCCTCTTTATACTCATCCGTTCAGCACATCTGGCTCCCTTGTGAGTTCGCTCTTTGAGCTGGGAGAAAAAATGCACAGTGAGATTAAGGGCAAAATAAGGTGGAAGGACAGAAAGGGAGAAATAGTTGTGGAGGACTAAGGAGGATTTCTCTGAAAAGCTCCAAATCTGTCGTCCCTTAAATCTTCCCATCTTACTGCATCGAGAACGTCTCTCTTTATCTCTCTCTCATGACTGTGAGTGGTCAGGCTGGGGGTGCTCTGTGAGCAGTGCCAGGAGGGCTGACCAGCTTTGCCTGCATTTGCTTCTGTGTCTTGGTTTTCTTACTGCTGTTCCTTGTCTTTTTCATGGATCAAACTCCTAGGGGCAAGGGCTCTGCTCTACACGTTGGTGCTGCTGCTGCACAGCTGATGAGTTAGCTGCTGGGATAAAGCAAGTACCACCCACCTTGTTTTTTTGTTCAGAAGCAAAGGCAGCACCTGAGACCTCCCCTCACAGATTCTCAAGTGAGAACTCATTTGTTCACGCTGTGCCAGTGCTCTGCTGTGCTCTGAGCAGACAGCTCTGGAAAAGCTCCCTGGCGAGTGCAGGGCTCTCAATGCAGGGCAGCCTCCCTCCCGCTGCAGGGAGGTGCTGCAGCCTTGTCTTGAATGATCCAAGGAGCATGTGGGATGTGTAGTGCTGGAGCACATGCAAAGATGACGTTTGAAGCAGACTCTATTGATGAAAATCTTACTTTACCACTTGTTCTTTTAATCATGCACCATGGCGGAACTTTTTGAAGTCTCCTTGACATTTATCCATCACCATGAAGAACCTTGCAGAAGGAAGATGCTCATTAAAGCACCTACATGTTTTACATGAGTCCACACACACAAACACAGAAATAATCATCCTGTGAATCTGCTTGCATCACAGGATAGATGGCCAGGCCCCCTTCAAGTCAGCCTACTTCCATACTGAAATGCTCCTTCTAATTCATTCTTTATTCTGTGAAATACAGCAAATGCTCTGAAATCTTGTGTGCTTCCTGATGTGAGGACCTACCTGATTTTGGTCTCAGGAGTCAGTGTTGAGACTCACTAGATTAACTTCAATTCCTAGAAGAGAGCCAAATGGTTTTTTTCACAAAATGGTTATTGAGGGACTCTGCGTAAGTGATGCTCAGCATTATAATTTGGAAAAAAATTCTCTTCAGAGGAACTTTCTGGATTGTGTTCCTCTGGAAAAATCTTCCCTCGGTGAATGAGCTATTCATAGCTGTACAAGAGAGGCTGAAATGGCTCACATTTTTTCAGCAGTGTAAGCTGTATCTTTTATCTGTTGTTACACTTCCAGCTCCCTGTGCACTACATGACTGAGACAATGCATCAAATAGGTCACATGTGTAAACTAAATCCTTATAAGATGTTACCACCACTGTCACTCTCTCCACAACTTGTTCTCAGCTCTGAAGAAAACCACTATTATTTCAGGTTATTTTAAGTCAGAATTTTGAGGTTTTTTCTTGCTCCCTCCCCTTTAGAAGATATATGAGCTTTACCAAATACTTTTAGACATGGGAACACAGGGCTTTCTTTTAAATGCTTACAGTGGATAAAGACAAAGAAATCCAATGAGCTGTGACAGCCATATAACCAGTCTCTGATAGCTGATCCTTGCAATATGTCTGTGGTTAGATATGCAGCTCCCCCAGTGCTTCCCTGCGGGCTCTCCTGCCTGGTGCTCATAATGCAGCCTGCACATTCTGGACGCTCTGCTGCAAGCTGAAAGGAACATGGGAGAAGATCTGTGGTTTGGAACTGAGCATTTAAAGGTTGTTACAACACTTGTTCCTCTTACTGAACAGGGGAGAAGTGCATTCTTGCAAGCTGGTCCCCTCTGGAGTGCCGTTTGGCACACAGCTTTTTGTTCCACTGTGTGGTTTCAAGGTGAACCCGTTAATTCAATATGACCCTTTTAAGAAGTCCAAACATTACATGCTGCAAGAGGGAAACAAAGCACTTAGTGGTATGAATCATGTTTTAAGATGGAGCAGAGGTGGTGTTTGTGTTGCCCCGAACAGTTCCATTTTCATTGGAATGAATTTATCTTAGGAAAGCACTTGGACACATGATGCCTAATTGCTATTTAAATTTCAGTGATTTTGGTTTTGCTTTGGGGGAGGGGGGTGGTTTGGCTGGCCTAGAAGCCTTGTGACTCAGTTTACATGGCCAGATTATTTGAATTACCTTGTCAGTTTAGACTAATTTTAAACAGTGCTGTTGAACAGTGTTCCCTTTCTATCAGGTTAAGCCTCTGCTCCTGGAGATTTTCCATCAGAGCTCCTGCTCATCTGCTTACTTGGTCTAAAGCATCTGCTGACAAAGTCCTGGAAGAGGGCATAGAGAACATGCTGTCGTGGGTTGTAGTCTGTGTCGCCTACAGACTGCTTTCATTTATTTAGTCTTGATAGACTGAAATGGTAATGCAGGAGATTGGAGGGCCAGGTAGTTTGAGTTTGGGATCTGACTGGGATTACAGAAGTTGCTCAGGATGGGTGTTTTATTTCCCTGGTTTATGAAGAAAAACCCCACCATTTTCTTTTTCATTAGCCTAGCACCCAATGGACAGCCTTGTCTTCATACAGCCCCCATGTAACCACTGTCAAGTGTATCTTCTTGTGATAAGTTTCTGCTGTGTGAATAAGCACTCCTGAGTCCAGCCCAAAGCAGCCAAATGTGGGATGAGGGGCGCAGGGATCCCAGAAATGTTTTCATGTGCTTTGCTGATATGTTTCAGCTGAGTCCTGCAGAACACTGTTGTGATTTAAGAACATATTTCATTGCTATCTGTATTAGACGAGCTCAACAGGTTCTTAGAAATCCTGGAGGATGGAAATACTGTACCTCTCTAAACAGACAGAAATGTGTTGCCTTTTCAGCTGTGCAATGCTTAAGCACTGCACATTTCAACACCTTTTCTCCAGTTGTTACCCTACCTGGAATTCTTGCTGAGGGAAATTACTAGTAAATATCTGAAACGTTGTTGCTAGGAAACTATTGAAATATTATTTCAATAACATTTGGCTTCCTGAACTTTATAATGTAGTTTATACTCAGGAGTATTTTGGATACTTTGGTGGTCTGCTTGGTGTTATGCCAGTCACTGAACACCTTCCCTTCTTACCTGTGACGAGCCATTGAACAGGGTGCTGGTGGCAGTGGGGCAGCCATAGGATGAGGAAGGGTAAAAGAATAGCTAGAGGTGACAAGAAGAATAACATTTGCCAGAATTTATTTGTGGAAGCATGGAGCACATTGGAAAGGAGAAATAATTTCAGAGAAACAAAGGTAGCTCCAAGAATGCCACCCTCTGTTATGCAGAGCTGCCTGGTTTGTGTGTGTTAGGAAAGCTCTTTGAGGAGATGTAGAAGTGCTGCTCAGGTGAAGTCCTGCAGTCAGCTGTGGCTTTTTCTGCAGTGTCTACAACTCTCCAGCCTGGACACTGGCTGACAGTCACAGTGTGGATAAGGCAGTTGGAATATCTGTGTGCTGTTTATAAAACAGTTGGGTGTTATGTTTTCTGCCCACGCTTTCCTTTGCTCCCCACAACTCCAAATTTTTTTTTAATGTTTACAAATAAGGAAAACTGTTGGCTTTCTATGAAGGGCCATTTCATGCTTGCAAAGAGTCCATACGTTGTTGCAGCAAGGCAGGAAGAGAAACTTTTATAATTCATGAGCAGTGAAAGCTTTCTTTACTTCTGGGATAAATATTCCAACCCGTTAGGTATACTTTATATGTAACATTTACATCTTGCTGAGTGATTAGTTTAAACAGCTATTTTTATCCTGCATTTCAGCCCACAACTCTCTAATGTTAATTAGTATTAGGAAGGAAGTATGTTTTCTTCACATGCCATAGCAAATGTGCTTTATATAATGATTACAGAACTTGTTTGATCTTTTGTTTTTACTGAACATAGTCTACAGCACTGACGGCAAACTGTTTGGTTTTAGTTTTCTTGTGCCCTGGGCTGTTTTCCACTGTGTGAAATTGCTGAACTTTTTTTTTTAGGTGTTTTTTTCAAAATCGTTGAAACTGGGTGAGTAAGATAGAATTTCATTGTAGAGGTTCTTTAAATTGCTGTCTTTCAGCGAACAGTTCAAATAACTCCTGCCTCTCCCTGTTTTGGGCAAGTTTGAGGGGCACGGTTAAAACTGCTAATATAAGAAGTTTGGGCAGAGGTATTCAAAGGTCGCAAGCTGTTCAAGTATTGCACAGGCCATAAAAGGAGGGTGTTGGGGGTGGGGAAGCCAGAATATACTAACCTTAGTGAATAGGCATTGCCCAATATTTAGAAATCAATTATGTAAAACATCCACAAATTGGGCAAGTAGGGGAGCTTCTACTGCTGTTCCCATTCTGCATTCATGATTGTAAGTAATACAGGGACAATTTCAGCTGATACATATACACACAGAAATAAAGATATAATTATAGAACTCTTAAAAGGTTTTTTCTTGCACTATTACAAGCAGAGGGGACCTGCTGATTCAAGCCCTCTAGCTCTAGGAAGGAGAAGAGTATGAACCTGAATACAAATTTTTTACTTCCTTCCTTTGGTACTTTGAAACTTCAGATCTAACACTTTGCCTGAATACTAAATGTCTATAGTATTTAAAAAGGTTTTCCTCCCAAAATTTCCTAGAACTACATAAAAGCACATGGAAGAAACTACTTGTTATTCTAGACCTGTATCACAAAAATCAACTTGATGTTTCTCTCAATTAATTTAGAATAAACCAAGTATATTATTGCTTTTTAGTTGTGAACCTGTGACTATGAATTCTGTTTTTCTTAAAACCAAGGAAAGTGGCATAGTTCTTTGTAAACAGTTACATCCCATAATCAAACTACTGATCTAGCATGTCAGTGTGGAGCAATTAGTGGATTAAGAGCCCATGAGGCTCTTAGGGACTCGACTTGAACTACTCTACAACTTGCAACTCAGCTCTACATTGATGGACTGAACTGTTTTCTAAAAAACTGCACATGTATTTTGCATTTCACTGGCTATGGATGCCAATTCGAGTTGGCAATTATCAGCTCTGTGGTGCATTTTCATTAAATAAATGTACCTCCAGCATTCCTACCTGAAACGCTGAGGCTTCATTACTACTGTACAGCCTCCATAACTGTAGGTGTTCAGTGCTGAGATTTCTAAAAGAAAATGAAATAATTGTTTAGGGCGTAGAAGAAGGAAGGTAAAACCCACAAAACAACCAAGGAAAAAGAAGGGCAAGAGGCAAAGAGCAGAAAGAGGAAAGGAGGAATCCATCCCTGTGAGGAGAGTGTCCCCTACCCCTGCCCTGACAGGTGCTCAGTCAGGGTTTGCTGTTTCTGGGGTCAGATCTGTTCTTTCAGAAGATTTCAGAAAGCTCAGTCTGCCTCAGTGTTGTGGTCTGGGGGTCAGTGTTATGTTTAACTTCCTGGCAAGAGGGATCAGTTGAAATATGGGTCGACTGCCCCACGGTGCCAAACTGCTTTCCCAGGCCCCTTCCCTTGCAGCCATTCCTGTCCTTCTGCCTTTAAGGCACGATTTCACGTGGCTGATGCTTTAATGGGGGTGAGGTCTGTCGTTGTGCCATGGCCCCCAGGTTTTGCTTCAGCTGTTTTCTTTGGCTGTGTGTGAAAGGGAGAGGCTTGGGGAGAGGGGAAAGGAGCCGCCTGCCTGGCAGTAGGGGAGCAATGGGCGCGGGTGAGTGACAGCCGGTGGCGAGCGCTGAACCAAGGCCCTCGCAGCGGCTGAGCCGGAGTCATCAATAATGCAGAATGAATTCTTGCTTCCCCCAGAGCTGAGAAAATAATACCCAGCTGGAATTGAGCGAGTGGTAGGGGACACAGCACCCTTGAGACGGCAGGGCTGGAACTCCTCAAGGGGAGAGCTTTGGAGAATTGAGTTTCTCCCTGCGTATACCTGATTTCTTCTCCTGCCCACTAGAAAATTGAGAAGTCAATTGGCCTTTTATTGTTGGGGTTGAAATGACTTTTCTCTCTCGTTTCTTTTTTTTTCTTTTCAATTAATTTTTTATTGAATTTTGAGAAAGGTGGATTTACAACTGCTACCACAAAGGAGGGGAGAGAGAAATAAATATAAAATATTCAGGCTGGGCAGTAGGGAGCCTGGGCTGGAGCCTGTGGCCCCCCTGAGACAAAGCCCCTTCCCAGGCCTCAGGAGCAGCCAGAAGTGACTGGTGGGAAGTCACTGGTACGTGCTGCACCTCATGGGGGCTGTGGGGGTGTTTGGGTGCTTTTTCTATCTGACGGTGAAGGTTCAGGCTAATGGAAGAAGTGGGTGTTGCTACGGGCTTGGGTTTTTTCAGTCCCTTGCCTTGTCCACAACTATTTTAACTGAAGATCGTGCAAAAAGAAAGAGCACTGCTGACACTCATATGCAGCAGTTTCTATGTGAATAATGATTTGTGAAGGTACCAGCCGTTGCTCCAGCCCTCATGTGAACAAAAATATTTGCAGGAATAATTGCAGTGAAATTAAATAAAATAGTGACACTGAGGATCCAATTTGTTTGTAAACTCAAGCATTTATGAAAGTCAGTTTACAGCGGGAGTCTGTGATAATTGGCATCAGTGCCCAGTAACAATTAACTGTAGCTGTTTTCTACAGCAGGAAAATCTTACAGTAGTGGTCAGAAAAAAGAAACTCAGGTCACCTTGCATGGAATGCATTGAATCTAGTGATAAGCATTTCATCTGATTTTAATAAATGTAATCCTGACTGTTACGACCTGTGCCATCTGTAACATTATGCAATGTATCTGTTACGTACAGGAGATATGACATTGGGTAAGGAAGTGGCCGTGATGGGACAGCATCTGATAGCTCAGCTCTGCAGTGTGGTGGCAGCATTCTTCTGCAATAGTAAGGCCTTTATTTATTTTTAAGATATAAATTAATTTGCTTTGGCCTCAAACCCCTTATATCATAGGTTATGATACTGTTCTTTAATTTTCAATTTATTCTGTTTTTGAAATGGCCACAAGTGAGACAATAACGTTGTATAGCTAAAGACTTTAGATTTTAAAAAGTTCCAGATATTTCTGAGATTATCTGATACAATGATTTGCCATGGATGAAAGTCTGGAATTGGAAAATATTTCTTACTTTTCACATATTCTACATCAAAGCAAAAATTACTGTGATTATTTACCAAAAATTGGAGGCATATGTCAGGTTATGGTCTCCTAAAATACTCTAATATTCAATAAAAAAAGAAATTGGATTCATCTTAGATTAGACAGTAGATTCTGTTTGTTTGAGCTGTCATTCTGCCCTGTTTTGGCAAGTTGTGATTAGAAAATGATTATTCCATCCTTAAAGTTTAGCTGCATGCCTGAAACAGTGTGGGCAGATTAGCAAGAACTGCTGGTTCATGTTGCTGTCCATGATATGTTCTCACACATCTGCTGTGCACTCAAGGACGTTTTGCCAGCATACATCCCTGCTGTTTCGTGCATTACATTTGGAAGCTGGGCAGAAAGGGGAGGCTGAAGATTCCATGGTCTCCAGCATTTTGTTTATGAGAGTATCCTTCTAGCAATCAGTGTCTGTGTGGGGTAAAAGCAGATTTCTCCCTTGAGACAAGAATCCAGCAGCTTTGCTAAAGGCATAATCTACCCTCTCAAACATTCTGCTGCTTCTGAGGCCAGGAGACAATTTTCTTGTCCAGGGAGGGAGGAGGTGATGGCAGTGAACCCTGAACCTCAGTCTGGGCACAAGGCTGTCCCTCCTCTGCAGTGCCAGCACAGCAATGCTGTTCCTTCCATGACTGCCAGTGCCCATACACCCCTGTCTCTTCATTGCAGGATGTTCTCATGTGTGAAATGAACTGATACAAAATGTAGGTTATGCTACTAAAATCTCAGAGAACAGTCTTATTTTCACTGCACTGAATGTGAGTTGAAAGAAGTCCAAATATAGAGTAAAACACTGAGGTTCTCTTTTAGGCAAACCTTTCCTTATTTGATTTTTTTTTTCTCATTTTAGATGGAGCTTGAGTTGCGGTTTCGTACTCCCTGCTAAAAACCTTTGGAGCCATGTATAACTGTGATCTCTTAACATAGTTTTGAATGGCCTTGCTCAACCACAGGTCATTAGAAAACCCTACCTGCTGCTCTGCCCTCCTCCCTTCAGGGGAAGTTCACAGTTCCTGCAGCCTTCATTAGGTAGGGTTGGCTGAGCTCCTGTTTAGGAGCTGCTTACAGGTAATTCAGAAGTAAGGCTTTCACGAGCCCTCCTGAAAAATTTCAGTATTTTCTGACAGTGTTTTGCTCTTCATAGACACTACCACAGGAAACCTTTCACTTGCTCAATTAACTAATCACCAATCTTTAGGTGATTCCCCCACAGAAGGCAGGTTTGTTTATTGTGATGACTCAGAAGTGCTTTAAATATCATATGACATTCCCCACATGAAATGGGTCCTACATCAGTATAATTCTGTATGTTTTGCTGAGGTTTAGTTGAAGGTTAAGATTTGAGACATGGATCCATCCACTGTGTAAGAAGGCAGGATGACTGTTGGAGTTTCTCAGGACATGGTTTTTCTGGGCCTACAGCAAGCCCTCGCTGGTGTTTGACAGGAAAATAGTCTCATGTTTTCTGGACAACAGCTTTGTAAGGCATCCAGATGTTTTTAAAATGTGCTAACCAGGATATTCAGAAAATTTGGTGAAAATTGATGTCTGCTCTAGAAATATTAAGACTACTTTTGGACGTTTGATGAAGCTTCAGTCTTGCTGCTTTTATTATTGCTTGGATCAGAATTGTTTAGAAGGCAAATGGCAAGAGCTGCAAATAATATAACAGTGTGTGCTGCCACATTTCTAAGAATGGTGCTGGTGTAGTAATAACAATATCAGGACTCAGACATGCACCACTGAGGTCATTGGGCTTCTAGAGAAATCTGCCTCATTTCATAACATAGTAGGGTTTTTATTTTTGCCATTTCTTTCCAAAACAGGGTTTTGTCATGTTGTTCCAGGAGCTCTATGGCTTGGGGAGAGTGTGCTGGCTTTTCTGCACAGGTCTCTCTCTAGATGGCATGTCTCTGCTCTCTATATTATAGTTTGGGGGAGCAATAGCAATGGTCTGCCCTCTCTCCCTTTGTTACTCAGTTATGGATTAGAGCTCCTCAGTCCTATGGAGATGGTGGGAACATGGACAGCAGGACAGGTGCTGATAAACCCTCCTTCCAATGCACTGCTCTCCCAAAGGCAAGGCAGTGCCCTCACTACCATCTTGTGTTTTGGTTCAAGCACAACAGAGTGTCACAGAGGGTTGCTCTGCCCCTGTGCACTCCATGGAGAATTTGTACATTCTTCTTCTGTGACCACTTCACCTAACATAAAGTACAAACTTCTTTAGATGGAGAAATAAATTTGTGTTTTGATCTTTTGTATATGGAAAAAAGACATATCAAGCTAAACCATTAAATGTTCATGCACTGAAAGAGATTTCAATTTAAATAGAATGAAGCCCCTCTGGAATTCATTGCACAGTATTGTGTTCTTTTGTTCACTTTGTTAAAGATGGAGCCTTGTGTTATAACTCCTTTCCTTCTGAGCAGACTTAAACTGTACATGAAATACCGTATCTGAGGTGCAGAATTTATCTTAGTCTGTCAGCTTTGCTGCTGTGTACTTGGTGTTGCTGTATAACCCACTTGTGAAGCTGGGATGATGTGTTACCATGATTTTTAAGGAAGATACAAGTATTTGTGTAGATTTCCCCCATTCAGCCTGGAAGTTGTATTATTATAGGTCCTCTGTTTAATAGAACAAACAAACAAATATATATAATAAAAGGAAAATAAATTTTACTTAAGTCCTCTATTTATGTCTTTTCACCCTTTGACCAGCTCTGAAACAATGACTATGTAGCACTGATATGTGACATTATTCAAATTTTATTGGGGAGTATTTACTTTTATTTCAAAAGTAAGTGTTAAAGATAAGGAAGCAAAAGAAAAATTACCCCTCTGCTGGACTGATGGGGAATTTATGGCTCTATAAATGAAAAATCAGCTAAAGTTTACAATGACAGAGAGCTCAGTTGGTTAAAGCATGGTGTTAATAATGCCTAGTTCATGGGTTTGATCCCCATATGGGCCATTCACTTAAGGGTTGGACTTGATGATCCCTCTGGGTCTCTTCCAACTCAGACTATTCTGTGATGTTATTTAACAGGCAGAACAGCCTTAAAATTTTCATATTACTACACAATATCTGCAGCTATGCATACATAAAAGCAGAAATCAGAGCTACAGTGGCTTGTTTAAAAAGCCAATTGGATATCAGAAGGTAATATTTAAAGCTGGGGTCTGAGTTAAGACTGTGTTTTTGGTGTTTTACTTTGTGGAATGCAATAGTTGTACATTGGGAT
Source organism: Corvus brachyrhynchos (assembly GCF_000691975.1). Classification (NCBI taxonomy): domain Eukaryota; kingdom Metazoa; phylum Chordata; class Aves; order Passeriformes; family Corvidae; genus Corvus; species Corvus brachyrhynchos. The sequence goes on from NW_008239324.1 coordinate 7,675,578, forward strand.
GAAGTCTGAGAAACAAGGTGGGGAAGCTGGCTTCCCAGTGAACAATCTCTCTAAAACCTACACATTTATTGTGTAATGTGTTCCTCTTGCCAAAGGACCAAATATAGGCACCTATGGGATTAATTTAATTTTTAAATTACTGAAATTTTCTTCACAATGGCAGAAAGAAGTTGTCTTTGGGTTGAGATGACCAATACTTGGGTCTAAAGCTTATGTGCAAATCCACTTTGGCAGTAGTTGCTAGCGTTCTGGCTTTTTGGTGTCTGTGCCAACTCACAAAAGGCAAAAGGACAATTTTTGTGTCGTATGTGGCCTTTTTAAGTTCCTTATATTGGGACAAAGTAAAGGAGGGACAATGCTTCCTTGCTGGAAGAGGCAGTGCCTCAGTGACTGCAGCTATTGACGCTTCTAGGAGAGATCCAGGTTCAAATCCTTGCTCTGGGTAACTCAGAGCAATGGTTGGGTGTGGGTTTCACAAATTGAGATGAGTGATGTAACCAGCAGCAATGGAGCCTCTGTCTCTCTACAGAACATTTCCTCTGGACTGATCTTTGATGAAGTTTAATCAAAACCAAAAACTATTCTGAACAGCACCCGTTAATAAGATAAAACATTTTGAATAATGTTGGTTCAGTATTTTACAAGCAACAGTAACCAATTTATAAAACACTTTGGGATCCTCCTCCAGGCAATCTAAACAAATCTATTATGCTAGGACTGCAGCTGAAGAAGACCTGATCTCTGCCATCAGGCTTGATGCTCTTCTGCATGTCCGGGCAAGAACAGGGGATTCAAGGAGTTTTTGTGAGGAAGGGATGGTGTGAAAAGTGAGGAATAAGGTCAGGGGTTGGCTTTTGTTACCACCTGCACAATATGTAATGAGAAGGCAAACAAAACACTGCTGTCCTCACACAGCAGGAACCAGGGCAGGGGCTCTTGCCATGGCATTCCTTTATCTACCTGTATAACAGGGCTCACAGCCCTGTCACAGGACAAATTATGTGTTTTCCACTAAAGCAAAGAGGAGCTGTACGTTCAGAAGCACTGGTTTTTGGTGGCCAATGGAGCTGTGGCCACTCTGCAGCCGAGCCTCCCCCCTGCCCTTGGTGTCACATCCCTGACACGGGTTCAGTGTCCCTTCCTAGGAGTGACTGTTTGCAGAGCACACCGAGTTCACGTCTCCTTGTAGTGCACGCTTCAAATGTACAGTTAATATCCAGCAGATACGTGGGAAGGCAAGCAAGCTACCTTTCATCTAATGTTTGTAACACAGAAAACCTTCAATATTGAGAACAGATAGACTGGAAGGTAGGTTCACATCTCTCAGCGAGAGAGCTGTAACTTAAATCTAATACACCTGATCAAGGCTTTCTCTCTGCCTTGTAGGTATTTTAATACAAATGTGTCTTTCATTTGACTGATTGAAGGTCTCCAACCTGCAATAAATGAAACATCTGATCCCCTTGAATCCAAATCACTTTTTCTTTGATTTTCTTTTACTTCTATTTCTTCTTTCTTTGTTCTATGGCTAGAGTCGAATTTCCCTTTAGAAATTGAAAGAATGTGTGTGGGTTTTTCTGCTCCTCTTACAGTGAGCCTGTGCAAAGGTCGAGTGGCTAGTTGACTAGCATATTAAGACAGAATTCATTTCACAGACAGTCTGTAGTGATGTGCTTTACATATCATTATCACGCTGAATTGAGGGAAACTGATTATACAAATTAGTTACTGTACATTATTCTCCAAAGCCTTTTATTTGCATAACCAATAGATTTTATGCAAAGAATATTCTGAAAAATCATACACGATCATGTATAGTTGAAAGAAAGTTATTATCTAGGTAGGAAAATAAGTAGACATTATTCACAATTTAAGTTCAAATTATTGTGTATCATAATATTGAGTGTATCAATTAGCTTATACCAGATGTAGTCTTTAAAATATAATTCCTGTAAACACAATTGTGCCTGCAGTCTGGAGTGCTGGGAGCTGCTGATTCCAATGTTCTCTATAATTATGTCTTTGTATGAATCAATCAGTTTAAATATAGAGCGACAGTCTGTTAAAGCCATGACCTCCGTTGGGTTTATTTTTTACTTGGGTAGTCATGTCTCTTTCCAGATGTCAGTGACATAATTTGTAGGCTCAGCATTTCTTGTTCAGAGATTTTTTTGGGGGGGGGGCATGGGGAGTGGGGGGGGGGAGGGGGGGGGGGGGGGGGAGGAGAACCTTCAGAAGGAGATGGGAGTTGGAAATATTAAGCTGTAGAATCATTGAAAGTGTTGCTTTTAATCTATAACTATAACCATGTTTGTGGTGAAGTGTTAACCCTCCTACACATGAACACACTTAGTCTTTGCACAGATATTGCACTGGGTATTAAAATGTATGTCAGGCTGGAGAACAAAGAACACGTGACATTATGGGCTGAATTCATAGTTACAATAAAAGCAGCAATGAAAATTCAATAAGGGGACTGGAACCTACAGTGTCTTTGTAGTTTTTATCTCTGCTAGAGTTTCCAGAGGAGCTGTTAGTGATTAGGGGCCTCATCCTGTGCCGGCGAGCTGCGCTCGCTGCCCCGCACGTGGCACCGAGAGCTCCCGCGGGCGGGCGCTGCGCCCGGGGGCTCGGCAGGATGGCACCCGGCAAGGAACAGAAAGCAGAGGAGAGCAGTCATTTAAAGTTCGTTTTGCCTTTATAAAACTTTCCAGGGATTGGAAACATTCAGCGACATCCAGTTGGCAGAGGAGATGAAATGCTGATATGGGCTGTGTATGAAAACTAGACTTTGTGGTTAGTAGGTCTCCAATGTAAAACTACTAAAAATAAGTCCTTAAAACTGTTGCAGTCCTTTTTACCATTTCATTTCCCTTACATTTCTGTGTTTGCAGTAAACACATCTTTGATGCTGAAACTGGAAGTGTTTTATGTGCTGACTTTTTTGAACGGAGACACTCACCTGACTTTAACTTCAATGGAATAAGACTGTGTTAAAAACACCAATACTTTGCTCTGACAAGATGTTTGGGTGCAAGTCTGATGCATTTCAGAAATGTTTCTCTTTCAGTGAAAGTTTAGGTTCATTTTATTAATCACAAAATTCTAGTTTTGAAGAATAATTATACAGTACATTCCATGTTGTATAAGGCGTTTATTTACATTTTAATTAGAAGGAATTATTTTATTTAAATATAACCTGTTTTAATTGCATTCTTTTTGCACCTATAAACTTTAATAGCCGTAGACACTGATATTATTTTGGGAGTTTGTGAGATTATATAGGTAATGTATGTAGTAACATATTTTCAAGGGAGCTACATTTTTATTTCTTTTAAATTTTCGAAATAATGATTGAACTTTCAGCCTTTCCTTTGTATTTTTTCTTTGGATTAGTTTCAAGCTGGAGTGAAAGCCAGCAATTGTGAGGTAGTGTGGATTTGACATTTTCTCATGTACCCTGAATATTATTTGCAGTAAGATTAGCATCAGAAGGACTGACTTAGATCAGTTGTCTTTGCTTATGCACGCCCTATGTTTCTCAGATTTTTGGAGGGTTTTTGGGGGGATGGGGGGTGTGTGTGGTGATATTTAGTTTCCCCATGCAAGCATACTGGATCAGCTCTAGCTGGGTGTTTGTGACAGAGGACTTGCCAGGTGGAAGGTATAGCTGGAGGATAAAATGAAAGCAAAGAAGGCAACGTAAAAAATTAGACATTGGAGTGGGTACAAAGGAGAGCCCGTGTTCTTTGAGATTACAGTCCTGAAATGAGCAGCAATGAGCTGATAAAGCAACATGGACCTGTGTGGATAGAAGAAGCTGCTTAAACTCAAGACATAAGTGATTTAAGCACCCTGGTGTACGGGTTATAGTTGTCCTCAGATAGGGGCAAATTCTGTCTCCAGGGACACGTGCACCCACTTACGATCAGTGAAAGCTGGAGATGTGAGAGACCAGCTTCTGTGCTTTAGCTTTTTTTCTTATGTGACTTTTCTTGTTAGCAGAGAATTCCCCTGAAATGCATCTGGGTAAGTTAAACCTGTCACCCTTGTGACAAGAATACTCACATAAGTATCCATAATTCTATCAGTCCTTGCAAAATATTTAAAGAATCTGGCCTTTGGCTAGTAGTATTTTTCAGATGTCGCTTTGCTTTTAGTAGTATAAGAAAAGTTACATTTTTACCCTGAGTAGTAGTTTTATTTTGAAATTAAGTAAATGGCAGAACTGCAGCTCTCTTCCTCTCCTTCCTCTCTTCCTCTCCTTAAATCTCTTTTAAGTTCAAAGTGTTCAGATACATAACTCTAAGCTCTCTCTTCCTCATGCTCAGTGGGCTACCTTGCTTTTTTTAAAATTCATGGCAGGGTCTCAGAGCAGGGCTGGCAACCTCAACTAAAGTAACTGCTGCTTTTATTTCCCCATGACTTTGGTTCTCTTTTAAGGTCTCAAAAGACCACACAAACCAGCTGACAGAGCAGGAAGAGAGATGAAAGATGGAGATGGTAATTTTCAAAAAGAAATTGTGTTGCAATGGATGAGTTCTTTATGACTTCTACTTGAAAGCATAAATCAGCCCAGGTTCAATTAAAATTGCATCTAAATTGAACTAAATGAGCTTTTCCTAGTTTAGAGTTTCCTTATGGAAGTGTTGCACGTCTCTGAATAGCAATGGCAAGTTCTCAGGAAGCTGAAACCATGAAAACTCTGAGGAGGGTTTTAATGCCCCCTCCTGACTCCTGCCTCCCACCCTATAATTTTTCTAATGTTGAAGGCTAAATTCTTCATGAAATATAAGTATAAACAGTGCTTAAATAATGACCGTATTCTCTCTAAACGTTGTCTTAGTTGTTCATGCTGCCTTAGTGTTTTAAAGTTAATTGTGCTTTTGTTTAGCTTTTCAACAACTTACTAAAACCCCTAGATCTCAAGCATGATTGCAGGTATATCTAAAAGGTTAATTTAAGAGCAATTAGCAAACTCCCTTCACTGGGAGTGAAGTAGCAGAGGCTGGACTTTGCATTCAGTAAACTCCCATGTTGTATGACAGGTTTCCATCATCTTGACTTGGCTGAGGTTTACTTGAATTAGAAGGTAGTGGATTGGCAACATTTTTCTGATTTAGATGTCATACTCAACCAGGACTGACTTTTTATAGAGGGGTAAGAAAAAAAGGCCTTGAAAGATTGGTCACTGAAATTAAATCTTCAGTATGAAATGTATAAGGAGTCTGAGAAAATCCTTGCAGTTTCTACTGGAATGAGTAATTTCAGAAAGTCATCTAGCACTCAGCTCCTTTAAATCAACCAATAAAATCTTGCTTTATAGAGGAATAATCACATGGAAACAAATACATCCCCTTGCAAAGCTTCCGAAACTATTGCATGCCAATGGAAGCACATTGGTTCCTTTCATGTTCTTGCAGATCCTGTTTACATAAAAACTCAGCCACCCAGAACTCAGCTAGAAGCTGCCGGTGTAACGTGAAAGCATTTTTTGAGCCAGAGCGACTTTATAAAGAAAAAAAATGCTTGCTTGACATAGACCAAAAATGACAGTGTAAGTGGATCACCTGCCTGAAAGGCTCTCAAGCAGTACGGCTGTCCGACCCTCATGTCATCCTCTCCTGACCCCTCAAGAATTCCTTTGATCTCCCATGAAGGCATCAGCCTCCCATGCTGTCATCGCCCCGCAGGAGGTGCTGGCCTGCCCAGGTACAGGTGCTGCAGCCGTGGCCATCCCCGGTGTGCTCCAGAGGCTGCTGCTCTCTAAGGCTGAAACACTCGGTGGAACAGCTGCAAGTGCCTGAATGATGGCTTTAATATTTAAAAACTTAAAAAATGAGGAGAAGCTGCAGCATTTTCATAAGCAGCCTCATTTTCTTGTTGCAATGCTGCCTACCAAATTAACAAATTTGGCACCGCTTTTGCTTATTTTTGAATGTCATCATTTCACCAGGCAATCAATTGCATCTGTACCTTGCTGCAAAGACTTCTCATCTGGAGAGCAAGGCTCCTGTTGTGGCCTTCAGTCTTTATGTAAGTGAGCGTGCTGGCTCACAAAGCAAAAGCTGAAACTCTTACAGAGGTTTTGTATAAAATCCTTGTTCATGAGAGTTATTCACCTTCCTGTTTTCCTCACTGACAATATGCCAGGTTATTGCAGCTCTGAGGAGTTCCACCGATTTCGCAGGGACTGTAGTAGTTTGCACTGTGGATGAGATTTCAAAGCATAATGAAAGGACTTGTGAATCTGTTTTATTTCATGTAGCAATGGAGTAGGAGAGCCTGAAAAGCAGTCTCCCAGATGAGCAGGTGGCAGCTTTCAAATGAAGGGTAAAAAATTCTTAGGACACCCTAATTTGATCGCTTGTCACGACCTGCTTCACAGACGCCACTGAGCATCAACAGTATTTGAGTGCCAGGGTCCTCCAGGACCCTTTGGAAGTCTCATTCTGTACAGGAGGGTTGTGATCCATATGGTAAAATCAAAGTCTGGCCAGATGTAGCAGGAATTTGTATGCTACTACCCTGACTCCTTGTATCAATAAAGAGATGTTTTTGTAAAATATGAACAAACTACAATTTCTCTGGAATGTAATAATTTTCAGCTCGATTGTGCTGATGGCACAGAGCCCAGAGCCTCGAGCAGCCGCGGAGGTGACGCCTTCGGGAGCACAGCCTGCCGCCGGCTGGGGAAGGGAGAGCCCCTTGTCCTCACCCCCACTTCGGACTGAATTGTGCCTCTTGATAAACAAGGAGGGGAGTGCAACCCTGCCCAGTTGGATTAAGTTGCATAAGATCAATTTTTAAAAATATTTTCCCCCTAGTCTGAAGAGGGCACTTAAAAAAAATCCTGCAAAATCACATTTTAAAAGCTTTTGAATTGTGTTTTTGACCTTTTTAATGTTACTTTTGACCTTTCTAATTTTCTATTTTTTTCCATACTGCAAATATATATAATTTATTTTGGAAAGTTAGGAAAGCGAATTCAAATCTCTTCCTTCTATAAGTATACTAAAAGGTGATGTCACAAATCTGCTGATTCGCTAAAGGAGATTTAATTGATGCTTTTCAAAAATGCCATTTATATGAAAATAATAGTTTTCATCAAACCAACCAACCCGCAATATTTTGACACTTTTCAAATAGCTTTTCTGCCTAGTTTTGTCACAAGCAAAAAAGAAAGATATTTGAGAATTCCCCTCATCTGGCCCTTCTTAAAGTCCTATTTACTGCTCTGAACAGCCTTAGAAATTAGCCAGTGGCAAGAAATGTATCACAGCAGAATGATGTATTCCTTTAGTAAATGGACTGAAAACAAAGTGGTAGTGCAGTGTTTTCAGTTGCAGTATGTTGATGAACCTGTCAGAGCAAAGACAAACCACTCTGACTTCTCTGCCTGTTGGAGCACAGCAGCCAGGATTGTAACCGAGACATCACAGGACAGGTGCTTTGAAAATTACAGAATTTAAGAAAAGGATCATGTGGCTTTCCTGTGTGATCAAGAGGTTGATCCTTGCAGATTTCAACACCCTGCATTGCTATTTGCTCCTTGATCGTGTGTCTTTTATGTTAGTAAATAATCCTGTAGATTTGAAATGGCTTTTCACATAAGTAATTCATTTCTGTGCCTGAGACCCAGCAGAAGTCTAATTTAAATTTTTTAAAGGTTATTTTATTCAGAAGTGAGTTTCACCCCGTTACACACAACCAGTACTAATCATTGAGGTGATTCACAGGTATGAGGGGTACAGAATCAGCTCCCAAGTATGCTCTCAAAAACCTGTAATTCTGTTAGTAAAAAAGCCCCATAGTTATAAGCAAGACTGGTGGTTCTGCAGAATCTGGGAGGTGCATTGCTTCTGCCTTTTTTCTTTGATTTTTAAAAATGTTTTATAGATTTTAAATAAATCAAGAATACTGTATAAATTCCACACTACACAGAATATTTAAAATCTTTTTAGAACTGGGTCTTAACTGTTACCTGGAGGTCTGTAAATACCTGCAGTGGTTTACTGCTGATAATGCTGTAATTACATTTCAGTGTTGACTCACACTTCTGCTTTTTTGTGTTTGTGTTGAGCAGTACAGTTGATTTGAAAAGTGCATAAAATATAAATATCCAAACTTCAAAGATGCTGTAGTAGAGGTAAATTGCCAAATGTTCTGTGATTTTCTCGATAGTTTTATGATAACATAAAGCCAGTGTTTCATCAAAGAATTTTTTTTTTCTTTGAGAAGGATTGCACCAACTAGATATAAATTATAAATCATGTTCTGTTTTACATGTGAAATGGGAGCTCTGAAGTGTATCACACTTGAGCAGATGGAGGCTAGGTGTTTTCATGTTTTTCTGAGCCTGTTTTGTTTGTGGTGCCATTTCCTATATAATCTAACCTTAAATTCCTTTGCATAGGGGCAAGAAACTATCACCAAATAAGTACAATTATCGACAAGTGCTACTAGCAACAGGGACAATGAGAAAATCATCAGTAACACACTGCACCCCCCCAAAGCCTGAGTGACATTTGTAACATACAAGTAATGAGCTAACTGAGCAGCTGTTCAGGTTTCATGACATCAGAGATTTTATTTAACAAAATGAATGATCAAAACAAGTGAATTACAAAATGCTATATATATATTTATTCAGGTAGCCAAAGTTGTTTCTGGCTTTTTTCATTCTAGAAGAATGGCTGAGTTTTGGTACAGTTTAGAAAACTGGAAGGAGATATGTTTGAAGAATGCTGCCTAAATTACAGTCTGTTTGTTCATTATTGTTAATAGGCACTATTTTACTGTGTTTACAAATTGCAAATTGAGCTGAGGTTTCTCATTCCTTTGATAGCACCTTCGCCACCAGGTAATAACATTAAAATCATATGACATTTGAATGAAATAATTTCCTGGCTCCGTGTGCTTGCAAACTGCTTTTAAGAATGAGTGGGAAAGGCAGCAGAGGGAAGGGACAAGTTTTGCAGAGCAGAGATGAGAAAAGGCAGCCTCTGTGTGTGTTACACAGACAGGGATGAAAGCAAAAGAACCCAGAAGCACTTTTCAGCCAAGAAAATAACTGGTGTGGGCTCCATAGACTTAGCTTAAACCAGCTGTAAACCAGGAATTTCTGTCACTGTTATTGACCAGACTTTGAACACTTTTATCAGCTGCATGTGTTAATAGCTTGTTAATGATTGATGCTGAGGTCTTTTATGACACCAAATGAAAGTGAGAAATAAGTGCAAGATTTTGAGGTGACTTTTGCAGTCACATTCTTTGCCTAGCACTCTTTGCAGAATTTCAGCTATGTTTTAAAACATTTATGCCTGCCAAGATTAGATAGGTTACATTGCAACTCAGGATAACGCAGAACTACCCGGGCTGGGCTGGGCTGGGCTGTGCATTCAGTCCTACACTGAGCAGGAAAAATACAGCAACCCTCAAATGAAAACCTGAGTTTTAGAAGGTGGTGCAGTTGTGCCAGAGTGTAGAAAGGAGGGTAAAATGTATAGGTGACTTTGTATGTGAGGCAAATAAGTACCAGATTTGCTGAATGTTGTTTAAAGAGAGCACCTTAGCACAATGCATTTCTCGTCGGCCAGGTATTCTAGAACTTCACACAGCTGATCTACATATCAGCTTCACTGAGCCTTTCTGCTGATTGTAGTTAATTCTGTGAGGTTATTTACCTCATATGTAACCACACTCCTCCTCTGCCGAGTAAACTAAGAATCGACAGAAATCTGGAAACACTGAGTACTTGGTTCAGGAGAGCAGAAAAAATGTATAGTTGTCTGTAAAATTTTATATGCATTTATTTTTATATGCATTTATTCTGTTCACATTATTCCTTTTTTGCATTACTGCTTGCCTGTCATAAATCCAATTAGTGAGCTTTCTACATTGCAATAAACTGCTTTTCAGGAAGAAAATTTGTTTTGTGAGCAAAGCCTTTTTCCTAAAACATGACTGTAATTTTCTGGTTTTTCACTGCTTCACAAGGCATTTAAATAAAAGCAAAATAAGCTCTAGCACTGCATTTACTGTACTGTTCCCTCTTTCTGCAATTTTTTTTTTTTTTTTTGCATTTGCAAACAGTTTTGTTCTAGCAAAAATTTCTTATAAGGATGAAACAAAGAGAGATAATAAAATTAAAAGAAAAATCCAAAATAGATGCATAGATCCAGCCCAGAATAAGCAAAAACCTAATTACTGGTGCAGTTGTGTAAGATGTGAAAGATCCAGGTTGAAGTCCCTGCTCTGAATCAAGGACTTAAACCCAGATTTGTCATGCTTTGAACAACTGTTTTTACTGCTCTAATTGTTGTGTGCTTTCTAGGTTTGACAAAAGAAATTCAGTTGAATACCTAAGAAAACTCTCCTGTGGAGGGGATTGTCAGAACTGATATGTTCTTGTGAAAGTTATATTTCCTGCAAATAGATATCTTCTGAAAAAATAGTATCAGTTATTTTGTTGAGCTATTTATTTTCCTTTCCTCTAACCAAGTGAATTTTGACTCATAACGCACCAGAGGCTTAAATGCTTGTGTTGGTTTCTCCAGCCTGTGTTAACTCTCCAGGTTCCAAATGGTACAGAGTTTAAATACAATCAGAGAATATTGGGAACCTTTCGAGATAGCTTTGGAATAGAGCAGCCCTTGCTTTTGGCGGTCATCCTGAATTTGGGTTAATTTTTTGCTGTAGTATTGGGATAATGAGTGATTCTAGGAATTGGGAACCCTGCTGTAATATGTAAATGACACTGGTGAATTGTCTCTGGTCACTGTGTCCGTTATTCTCGTTATTTATTCATGCTTTTTTTTCCTCAAAAATAACAAATTAAATCTTAGGAGACTTGGGGGTTCAAAGGGTTGGTCATTAGTCTTTACTAAGTCCAGTTCTGAAGAGCTTAGAACAAGAAACACCATTAAATTTAACGTTCCAGCGTTTCAGTGAGCCTAAATTCAGACAGCACTACCACTTTCCTCAAAGGATGTACAAAAGCCTATTGTATGATAAAGAAGCTGATTTTTTTTTTCATATCTAGTCATTATAAGCAGTTCATTCTGGTTTCAGAGACATTAGTGGGTTTAGATATTCCTTTATGTAGAATAAAAACCAGCAGAAAACCTTGATGAGTTTTTTGACTGCATCCACAGCCCATGTACGCTTTCCTGACTCGTTCTTTGCAGACCAGAGTTCTTACAAACGAGACCAAGGCTGCAGGGGAGTGATTTCTATTAGCAAATTAAGAAATGGTGGCTTTGAATATATAGTAGTCATCATGAAAATGCCAACGCTTACTGTAAAGTAGCATCAAAGAATGATGGCTCCTTTTTTAAAGGAGATTTGTGTAAGTGCTGTTAACAAATGGCTCTTTTTTTAAGGGAGATTTCTGTAAGTGTTGTTAACAAATGCTGACTCTGTAATAGGAACTACTGTAGAACATGTACAAGTACAAGAGAAGCAGAAGTGGCCAAGAACTTCCTATTTGTTTTTAAAACTATATCCTTTTTGCACAGTCTTTAGAAAACCTGTTAGCACCAGTGATGCTTCAGTGATGTTCAGAGAGGCTGACTGCAGCCCAGCAAAGACTGTCCACTGGTCTGCCTGGGCAGATACTGGAAGAGCCACATGCAGGACAGTGCCTGCTCTGATGTCATCCCAAGCATCCCCAAATTATCTCCTACCCATCACTTATTCTGCAGTTAAAGCCCCAGAAAATTAAAAAGGTGGGTCACCATTTGGGGTAAGAGCAGACACATAAGTAATCACTGTGGGTGATCCTGTGCAAGTTCTGTTGAAAAAATGGAGGCTTCTGAATTGCCACAACATCTTTTACATCACCACATCTTGTTATATTTTACCAAAATTAATAAAATCCATGTTTCATGTGATAATTTCAGGGTATATACCAATTCTCTTTGCTTGCCATCAGTACAAAAACACTCATAGGAGATTGTGCCCATAATACTGGGAGGACAATAAAGGGTATAGGAACCAAATGCTTCCTGAACTTGGGTGCCAGGAAGAGCTGTGTCAGCTGCATGCAGGGGAATAGGAAATTTGGTCTAGTGCTGCAGGAGCTGAAGACACAGTAGAGTCAGTGCCACACGGTGATGAGGCCACCTGGAGAAAGTCTGGCACCAGCCAGGGCCAGCGACGGCTCCTTGCAGAGAATCGCTGCTCCTTTTGCTTTTGTGTTACCTGGGAAATGCCACTCCAGGAAAGTGTGTGTGCGCATTTGTCAATATAGAGCAATGGTCCACCTACCTGGCCAACAAAGCAGAAATGGCAGCACATCAGGAATTCCCGGAGGGCAGAGAGGGAGCGCCTGTCCCTGTGTTAGCGCCGGGAAGCGCGGTGTGTGCTCCTGCCTGGTGAGCGCGGTCTGCTCCGGCCCCAGGGTAACGCAGAGGTTGTTTGAGTGTCACCACAGTTTGTCAGGAGGATGCACACTGGGAGTGAGAAACACTCTGGAGGAGTATTTGCAGTGAGTCAGCAGGTGCTGGTGTGATAAAAGAGACAATGCTGTAGCTAAGGTGGATTTTTATTTAATAAATTTATGATGAGCAGCTAAAAGGTCCAGAGCCATCAGAGAAACAATTTGTTAGAAGTTATTTTTAACTACTAATAAAAAAATTATTTGTTTATTAGGCCATTAAACTGTTTTCATTTTAAGAATGTGTGAATTCACCGGGACTGTCTCCGTTTTCCCCGAGTTTGCTGAGAGGAAACTGATAGGGGAACTTTGAAATAAAGATCGAAGGTGTTGCTGAGCCAGCCAAATCTCCTTAAAAGCTGAGACAGTTTTTTTTCAGTAGTCCATCTTAACCCTTCAAAAATATTTTGATTAACTTAAACTTTTGTAAAACTTCAGGTTATTGTTTTATTTATTTTGAGGGAAAAGTTCTCAGAATGTTGAAAAGTTTAATGTGTTGAAATGATAATACTGAAAGATTTTTTTGGACTTCAACAAAAGAGCTGTTTAAAAAATAAACTGTACAGGTATCCCTGTGTCTAAGGCAGAAGAATATATTTTTTGTTGTTGCAGGGCAGGACCATTATTAAATATCTTAAATTTGAGTTACAGGCAAAAAACACCAACAAAAAAAAGTAAAGGGAGGAAAAAGTGTATTTGTATTTCAAAAAAGCAACAAAGTAAAAGGAAGAGAATGTGGCCACACACTCAGCAGTAAAAAAATATTGCCTCAGTGATAGGCATGGTTGTGAGACTTTTTTTTTACTGTAGTCATGCAAGCTGTGTGTTGCCAAGCTCCTGCTGAGCAACAGTGGAGGAATTACTGGAGCTCCATTCACGGTTTCAAAACTGTTTTGCATTAATGGACAGCCTGAACTGGATTTGGGTTAGGTTTCACTCTGAGCTGTAGCTCTCTCTCTCCACCCCCTAAAATAATAATAATAATTACAAAAGTATGAGATAGGACTAGCGTCTCTACCTCCTGTTCATAACTGAGCAAACCAAATATTATTACACACATTATTGAAGGGGTGAGGAAAGTTAGAGGTCACGAACTGCGCTGTATGAATAGCTGGAGGTCAGATCAATCACAGGCATGTATTTCATGGCTGAGGCTTCAGCCCGTAGAGACTGGGGTAGTTAAACTGCCTTCTACCCGCCGATCACATATTCTAATTTTAACCACAAATTAAACGGCTAAAACCACATAAACTAGAGGATTCTTCAGTGTTTAATAGACAAATAACTAAAACATTACTTTTTTCCTTTTGTTAATGTATGAGGAAGAGTGGAAGTAAGGGAAGGCATGGAGACGAAGGTGGGTGTTGTACTTGGAAATGAGATAGAATTCACAGCAAAATAATGCCAGTCCTGTGTCTTAGCAGTAATTGTGTGAAGGAGAAGCTAGTAGGGGAAGAGGGGCATTGTCTGACATGAGAAGTAAGACCTTTTTTAGAACATTCTCTGAATGTCAATGAATAGCAAAGGATCTCAGATTAGACACCCAAAAATTAATGCACATGATACTACTGTGTCCCCTGATCTATAGGATCAGATAGACACTTTTAATTGCAGTTTTGGAGCTAGATCAAAATGCTGGTGAACCATGAATACAGAATGTTGCTAATGGACTGGGGAGAAGGTGGGATTTCGGGCAAACCAACCTGATTTGGTTTGCATCAGACCCCTTTGAAGTGGCAGCAGTTTGTAGTTGCTTTGTGTTTTGCATTGCTCCCTTTTCATATCTGAAGATTCAAACAATAGCTCCTGGTTATTATCCCACATATTATTGATTAAAAGATTTGCCCAAAGACCTTCCATCTCACTTTCCAGCTTAGTGTGATTTACTTTTCTTTTTACTCCCTGTAACATATGATTAATGCTGAGCTAGAGAGTCCCAGTGAGATGAAGCAGAGTGTCAGGTAAGATTTGTCAGCTCAGAAGTATAGATTATTTTATGTTTCTCGAACTTTGCGGGCCCAGGGAACAGAGATCTTGATTGTTAAATCCATCCACACTTTCCCTAGGGCTATAATATGCCAAAAACATTAAATAGCCCACTTAATACATAACCTCATTCTGTATGCTTGACTATTTTGTTTTTAATTTTTCTTCCCTTTCCAGGCTGCTCAAATGAGATGGGATCAAAGAAAAAAATTATCCTCACTGGATTTTGTTAAAATATTAATAGGTTAGGGTTGACTGGCTAAATTGAATATCTATGCTGATCTTGCTTGCATGTTTAACTTGTGCTTAGGAAAATATGTTTCCTAGGTGATAACCTTTTATGTACCAGCCTGACTTCATTGAAATGCATAGAGATAAAAATATGTCACACTCCATGGCCATGCTATTCTTGTGTGGCAGTGTGATTATTCAGATGATAATTGACCCCCACCTGTAGACAGCTCAAATTCCGTAGTCAATCATTCTATTTGATGTTAAAATATGTGAAAGTACAATTATATAATTTACATTACAAATCATCCTGAATGCCAGGCATCTCAGAACCACTGACAAACGAAAGGGAAAAAAAGTCAATAAATGAAGTGAATTACACTAGGCAAAGAATTCAACTTTTCTTATTTGCTCCTGCACAGCAGCTTTTATGTGGGTGTTGTTGATGGAGCTCAAACAGATACTGCTCAGTACCAAAATCTGACTGCCTTTTAGCCCCTTCCTAACTTTGGTGATACTTTCTGGATAAGAATACCTCCTTTCACTGTGCAGATGAGAGTCCTGACCAGCAGCTAAAGAAACACATCCATGTCAGCACAGATTTATGCCACAAAGGCAGTGGGCCAGTGAGCTCTGCTCCAAATACCCCAACTTTTAAACTCCTGTCTCTGTAGACTTTGCTATGTATTTTAAAGCTGCACAGAACAGTTAAAGAGCATGTTTGTATGATCATAGATTGCTGTTGCTCATGCACCTGATTAAGGCCTGTTACAAACTCTGTTGTCAGCCCTTAAATTACATGGGTAAAACAATCCAAATCAGCTCATACCATTCCTGCATAGGAAATGTGTGCAGTGGTGGGCTTAGGTCACATTGCTGGTTCATCCCAGTGTGTCTGTCTGAGTGTTGCACACAAAGAAATTAAATTTCACATGAATTTCATGGTAGGTAAAGATTTTTTAACTATGTGTATTTCCTCCTCACATTATTTTGGATACATCAGCCCCTTTACAGCAATCTCCAAGATATGGCTGTAGATAGTATATCAGACATGGGCTATTCCTGAATTTTCAAGGCTATGCATTTTAATCCTCTGTTTAGTTACGATTATTCAAAAAAAGAACCTTCTTCTTAGTCAGATGATTCCACAGGTCTGTACTGGAGCATTCCAGTCTGTTCAGCGAGACAGACCCAGCTTGGAAATGTGTAATCAACCTTGTAGCAAGAGAAAGCTCAGTGTTAAATCAGTTGAAGTACCAAAAAGGGGAGCATAAGAACCAACACAAAATATTGCTGCTAGTAAAACAGAATTTAAAGCTTCTCTTCTGGCTCTCCTTGTGCCATTTCAGACACTTACTCTTCAGCTTCACACTGAGGAGTATAGGAAATAGCAGGTGTTAAACTTTTCTGTTTGGGTTTAAACATGCCGTTATTTTGCATTACTGTACTAAAGACTTTGTCAGCCATAGATTCTCCTTTATAAATTATAATAATATATAAATAAATTATAACTCATACACAAGTTGAGAGATAATGTTACCTTATTTACAGTCTGTCTGCACTACAAAAATAAGTGCACTTCATTATCCAGATATACAATGAATAGGTTAAGCAGCTATACATTGAAATTATTACGTGGTTTAAGCCTCTATATCTTACAAAGGAAGCAGACAAAATAAATTTTTTAATCCTGGCCTTCGTATTCTCAAATTGTTTGTTAAAATTCCTTGGAAAATAATGTCAAATTTTGTCATGACCTGATGTGTACTCTTCTACAAAAATGTGCAGAATATCATCATTTCTTCAACTGTTCTTTCTTTCATAAAGGTGAAACCTTTCATAGAACAAAACCAAATGATGTAAAATTGATAAAGTATCAGATTCCCAAGTACAAATATTCTAAGAATGGTTCATCACGAAGCAATTGTGAAACAAGAAAAAAATAGAAGATATAAAATTGTTTTAAACAGCCTGAACATCCCTGATAGGAGAATAAAAAGATCTTATTGAAAAGGCTCTGGTTTACCATGTGGGCTTATTTCTCTGCTCTTTCCTGGCAGTTCTGTGAAACTTCAGCTCTTCTCATCACTCTTAATTTGGGAACAGAATAATCACCTTGTTATAGTTTGTCCCCCAATCTGCTGCAAACAGAAAGGAATTCCCACTGTTGCTCAATGCAGGCAGCCTGTTAGGGTAACCTCCAGACAGGGGAATATGTATTTCTCACTTTATTTCTCTCTCTCTTTCTCCCACCCCCCAAGGCACTTTTCCATAGTTTTTTTTTAAAAACGGACACTACCAGAAGCTTAATTCAGCCCTGCCACAAGTGGCTGCAGTTCTTCTGACCTCAGCAAAATTCCTCAATCATTATCTCAGGTGTGAATTTGGCCCGTTGTCTTTAATTAAAGCTCCAGTCTGCTCTCAGTAAATTTCGCACTCTTTACAAGCATCAAATTATGTTCTTCAATTAGTTGTGTCTTTTCTTCTATCCTTTTAATTTCAGGCCCATCAAAGAGCTGGTTTACTAAATCAATTTCAATGGGAATTTACACATTGTGAATCATAATGGGATGCAAAATTGACTTGGCTAATGAATAGTTAGTGGCTTTGGGGTTAATAGTTTTGGGTTTCAGTCTCAGGTACTTTGTAATAAATTTAATTTTGATATTGCTTTAATGAACACAATGTATTACTTCTTTTTTCAGCCAGGCCCATCTGAGGTGTATTCTCTTTGCCTGCCTCAATTATTTGCTTTATGAATAACTTTATGAGATTCTGTTTAAGAAAAGCACCTCTGCTTGTCCCATTTCTATGTGCTAAATATTTTAGTCTGATGTATAAAGTCTAAATAGAAAGGAGATGGTACATTATAACAAAGATGAAGCTACTTTAGAGGTTACTGCCTCTTGCTGCTTTGCACAGTGAGTCATGGAACTGCTGTTTGCAGGAATACTTCTAGGAATTTTTGGGACTCCTCTATGAATAAAAATAAGTAGAATAGCAATCCTGGTACCAGGGTGTAGTTTTGGTGTAAATAGAACACATCATCCCCTCATGCACTTTTGAGGTTCCAGTTTAGGGCTGTCAGTTTTGCCCAGGTGACCCCTGAAAGCTCACAGCAGTGCAGCCTCAATGGGCTGTCCCATGCAGGCTTTATGGTCACTGTCTGGCCATAGGGGCTGGATTTTGTCAAGCCTGGAGGAAGTGTGTGTAAAGTTTCCATTTGTGCTCTACTAGTTTTATGATGGAGATGTTATTTTCCTGTTCTAAATTTTCATTACCTTCCAAGATCTATTTTTACATAAATTTTTTAAATGGCAGTACCTGGAGGCATAATGACTCAATCAATTCTGTGATAATAGTCTTGGAAACCGCTGCACCGTGATTGAAAGTGCCAGTCCCAAGACAGTCTATGTCAAGCCTGCCAACACCCAGTATCCACTGAATCAACATGATGGTAGCATTAACATGCCCATGAAAGAGTTCTGGTCCATCTTCTGCCTCTCATTCAAGAAGGCTGCTCACAATGGATGTTGAGTTTGATTTTGACATGATGCTTCTCACCTGGCATCACATCCTGTGTTATCACAGCCACATACCAACTTCTCATGCCTGGGAAATCATGTTGGGAGGTGGGATGCTGTCCCTGTCACCGCTTGGCATAAAGTTAATCCATTGCAATGTTGGCAGTTTTACAAAGATAATGCATTGCTTGGTGTGGGCTATAGCACATCATTGCCTTGTGTTTCTAGGTAGAAAGTCTAACACTGAATGCTTTTGAGAACAAAAAAAGACAACAGCAAGTAATTTTTCACACCTTCCCAAAAGAAGCCTGTGGGGCTTGTTGCCCATATATTGAAAGTAAGACATCATTTTTAATAATAAAAACAGGCAGAATTTTAGCAAGAAGGTTTTTTTTTTTAATGCAGGGGATAGCATTAAGGGTGTGCTTCAGAGCATGGGTCTGTATTTAACAAATGCGGTTTAAGTTTCCTGTATGCAAATATATTGGGAATATAAACACAAGAAAAAAGAGTGACAGCTATTTAGGGGCAGCTCTAGTAGGACAATACATAGGTATAAGATGACCAGGTGTAGATTTAAGCATAAAGCCTGGGATGAAGTTCAGGAACTTCAAGAGCAGTAGGTGAAACAAAAAGTTCAGCTACAGCCCGAATGTAGTAATCCATGAGTTAACTGTCTGACGTTCTGCTCAACGGTGCTACAGACACAGAGACATCTGAGCAGGCTCTCTGAAGAGCCAGGTCATGTCCAGCTGAGCTGGACATTCATCATAACTGACCTGCTGACAGTGGTGAGCCAGAGCTAATTAAGCCCTGCTGGACCTTAGCTCATTTATACTGAGGCATTGGGGTGGCTCTGCACCATCAGCTGTGATGTGTTCTTCAATACCAATTTTTTCCAGGTTTTTCCCATTGCACAACGTATTCCTTGTTTGCATGGATAGTGGAGCCTGATCAGATTCTGAAAGCAGGTTCTAAAGTATTTTGTAAAGGCAGCAGTGACTCTAGAGACCCTGTAGTGGCACATTTGCTGAATAGAAGGTTGGACAGATGATTCCGTTCCTGTGTTTGTCAGTGTGTGCTGTACCTGCCTATACAGGCTGACCAGCTGGAGCTGAGCACTGCTGCAGGGAGCACTCAGGATGTGGCAGCCTTCTGTGAGGGTCCAGGTTTGTGTTTGCAGTGTTTCTGTAGCCAGTGTTGCCACAAGAATTGCTGCAAACTGTATAAAACTGTTGTCTGTTATTTGTGGTTCTGGAGATTGCATATCTAGATATTTTCCATATTTCTTATTCCCCCATCTCTTTATCTTATATTTTTTTTTGGAAAAGATTTGTGTCAGATTGTTATGGAAGGGAGCCTAAAACATACCAGACGCTCTACTGGTTTTGTGTACAACAACTTTTTTTCCTCTATTCCTGTCTCTTTTTTACAAAAGAACAGAAAGATGACTGTGTGCAAAGGAGAAAAAAAGTTCTTGAGTAGAATTGAAATATGACAGTACAAATTTGCCTACCCAGGTATGTGAGAGACAGGAAACACACTTGGATGATCAGTAGTGCCTATGATCCTGTCAGGAAAAAGTGACTTGGAAAAAGTTGGGTTTGATAACCTAGGCAGAAGCCCAGTTACTTTTGGAGATACTATGTTGTCTTCCCATTGCTTTGTGATAGTTGTACGGGACAACAGTGTGCTGCCAGTCTGTCGAGTCTGTGTTTTTCTCAATACACCCTGTTACCAGCAGTCACCAGGTTTCTCTTCCTAGGGCCAGATCCAATACCTGCTGAAGTCCATGGAAAAAATCTCAGGATCCTGTACCCTGCTGTGCTATATGAGCCAAAGCATGAGTTTGAGAGTCCACTACATCTGGTTCATTAGATGCTGAAATGAGTTGTGCCAGAAAATAATGACTCCCTCCTATGGGCAGTGCATTACAGTTGTATGAGGGGGTACAGTCAGTGAACTAACCCCAATCTCCTAATTCTGTGCATTCAGTCACTTAAGGGCTGGATTCCTTGCTGATGTACATCAGCACTGTTCCAAGATTTACACTACCATAAAATGTCCTGAGATGTGTAGGATGTGGGTTGTTTTAAAAAAAAAATCTTTTAATTATGACCAAATAAAGGAAAGAATCTTTTAACATGAGTCTTAGTGTAAGTAAGCAGGCAGTATGGGAGGGAAAAGTATAACCTGGAGCTATGGCTCTGCAGTGAATGTGATTCTAGTATTTTAAAATTCTGTGTAGTTTACTACAACCAGTAGATCTGCACTATTTATGCAGCTCATATTCAGCTAATTGTGACTTACTGACTCGGCTGCTTATTTTTGAGCCATTGTACTTAGGATGAACAGTGGTGCTGTATTACTGGTATTACACATCAGGCATTAAAGACAATTAATGGGTTTTAACTTCCAGAATTACTTAAGAGCCTTCAGAAGAAATCTGGAGAATAGATTTCGTTTATTGGAATGAAAATGTCACAGATTTGTGCTTTGGTAAATAACCTGTTCACAGAGATGTCTTGCTTATCACTGTGGTATGCTTATTCATTAAGGGCTAATTGCAGAGGTCTCTAAATGAAACACTGCAAACCACATTCCACTCCAGCGCCAGTTTGTTTAAAGTCTGTAAAGCTTTATTATTAGCACAATTTAATTATGAAAATGGCAACCATGGAGAATTCTGAACACATTCTTTCCCTTGATCATTAGTTACAGGGCAAAAATGAAACACTTCCAACAATGAAGGGTTCATATTTCAAGCTTATACAGTAGCTGCTAAAAGGCTATACTCAGAAAATCAATTTTATTAAAGTCCTTCAAGCACTAAAGGGACTTCCATGCAACTAAGCAATTTTAAAAACATGTCCACAAGCAGTGACTTTTTGATTCATGTTTTTAACAGGGTTATATTTTCCCTGTTTTCAATATTGTCCCCCAAAGCAGGGTCAGAAATGGTTTGAGGGGGGGAGAAGAGGTGAGCAGAGCGTGTTCTGACATAGCTGTGACTTGCATCCTTTACCTTAAGGTACTTAAAAGAGGACTCTGAACTGGATCTGAGAAGCCTGTCATGCTCTTAACTAAAACAGATCAAAAGTCAATGGTGTTTTCACCTTTTTCAGCTTTCTTTTGCAGCCCAGGAAATTAAGTTTGGGGAACTACTAAGAAACAGTTTAGATTATATATATATTTTTTTTTTAAATGAAGCTGTGATTTGAGCTAAAAATAACAGGAAACTATTTTCCTAGAAAGAAAAGGGAAATACATGTGTGGTAAAAGTATGAACAGAGTTCATGCATTTCTCTGCTCCTAAGGAAGAGAAAGGGAGTTGAGAGCTATGTCTGTATTTCAGGGCCTAAAATCACTGGACGAACAGAAAATTGAGTGCAAGTCCACCAAAGTCACTGAGTTGTACAGTAAATTATTGCCATGATCCAAAGTCCCTTGATTTCCATGAATCATAACTCCACAAAGCAGTGGATAACCCTAGACAAGGATAAGAGTGTGAAAGCCTTATAGAGTATCCTGAAATTTTAGAGGATAAAAAAATTTTAGTCTTTATATGCATGTCTATATGTATGTCTGGATTAAAGCTTTTAAGACAGATATAGGATCCCACTGGTTATCCACACGATAATGCACGATGTTTGGCCTAATGACTTTCCCATTTAACACTGTTGTGAACCTTGCATCAGTTTGGTGGAAACTGAAGCAGACTTGCAGCAAGTTAGAAAAGTTAACAAGTGCATGCTTGTGTATACATTCAGTATTCCAAATATTCCACACTGCAGCCACTGAGGTCAGCCCAACATATTTTATCAATTTTAACATGTGAATTAATCCAAATGCTCCATGTACTTCAGATTTAGCAGCAAAGGATCAGTGAAGTCATTACGTTCTTTTTTTTTTATTTATTTTTATAAGATGGGATTTTCAGACCTTAAGTCTCTGATGACAGCCATAAATATCCAGCATTAGGTATGAGTGATTATGCCAGGCTGTTCTAGTTCTGCCTGTGGAAGATTGTTTCATTCTGGGAGCCATAAGGAATTCAACTGATAGGGAAAAAAACCTCCTTTTGGTAAACTTAAAATGCATAAATCAAATTTTTGATCCTAATGCTGGTTGTGGTAATTTTAAATCGCATGAGATTAGGCAGTGATACTGTCTGTTCCTGCAGATTTTGAAAATCCTACAGCAGCAGCTCTGCTCAGGCCCCAGCTTTCCTTGGAGCTCAGCTGCCCCAGCTCGCTGTAGCCCCAGGAGTGATTCCTTTCTCCACCTCTCATCACTTTTAACTGCCAATGGAAAGCACTCAAATGCTGCAGTAAGGGACAAACCTTCAAGTGCTCAGACTGAACCAGTCCAGGAGTGCTGGGTCTCTCGACAGCCCATGTTTCAGCCCCACTGGCAGAAGTGCGGTGAGAAGGGAAGGCAGCGTCGAGCTTTTCCTTGCACCATGATTTGCTTGGCACAACCCCACCTCAGGTAGATATGGAGGAAGATGATACAAATATTAAGGAAAAACAGACAGATGTCACAGCCTGTGTTGGAAAAGGGCAGCACAGTTTGAACTGTGACTTGCTGCTGGCTGAAAACAGGGTTTGTCTGGCTCAGTGCAGTCTAAAGAACTGTGCAGTTCTGGTTCACAGTGAAAAACCCTTGGGTTTAAAAAAGGTGAAGTAGGTTATGGGAAGAAATTATTTTTCACCTATGAATATATCACATTAAAACCAATGTTTCATTTCAGTGTCAAGATCTAGATTCTTCTTTTATAGAAAACACTTGTAAAGAAAAGTAAAAGAAAAATGAACTCTCCACAAAATGGTTGTTTTAGACTTGTTAGACTACAGAAGGATCATTACCAAAATAACATATATTCATGAAAGGCTTTGATGTTCCAAAGGAGCACTCCCTCCAGCCACATCTGCAAAATCAAATGGAAAAATACCTTTCAGCTACACCAAGTTCTTCATTTTACTCAGGCAAAGAAGAGTGTAGCCTACTGAGGGTATGGCAGGAGGCTAAGGAGTAAAACCAGTGTTTGTTCCCTGCTGCTAATGCAGAACAGGACCCTGTGAGGTGCCATTCGAGATGTTAACTGGATGCAGCGTTTCAGGACACACTAATCTCTGGCCACCTCTGCTTCCCCCTCACTCACTCCACTGTTGCCGCTATTTTCATCTTTGCTTTCCCCCTCCTTTAATTTATGTAAGCTTAGCTTGGTTTTTGCTATGTTCTATTTTCTGTTGTTGACATTATTGACCATTTTGGGTGGTGACAAACAACTGAACAGTATCAATAACAATTTATTAGGTACTCTAATTAATGAATTTAGCCTGTGACCCAGCTGCAATCACAGCTGTGTTTAGTGTAAGCCTGCAGACTGAGGAGTAGTACTCACAAATTCAGGTGCTGTGTTCACACTAAGCAGCTTAAGAATTCTTCTTATATTTCAAAAGAACAAGGAACACAAAAGCCTCAGAAATTATAACAGTTTTATAAGTATCATAAGAGTTGCAAATACTTAAATTCAGAGCAAACCTTTCAAATAATCAAGTTTTCTAAAAATTATTAAAACCTGTAAAAGCATCTTTGTCATATTTGACTACTACATACCTTTTAATTCAGTTGAGGAACAAGTAGTTGAACTGATAAGAATATAAAAATGTTTGGTTTAAAATAAAATATTGTAGCTGGGCAACGAGTTTCATATGAAGTGGATGAAAGAAATATCCCGATGAGTTGCACTAAACTTCTTGAGAATGAAAAGTACAAACTGATGCTCTTCTACATTTCACCCTTAACCAGAACATGTGTCTCCATGTCCAGTCACACACATACCTGTGAAATGCCTTTGACCTACACAGAACTGTCAGCAGGGTCATTTCCTGCCATCTCACCTGCCATGGTACCAATCATTATTCTCTGTTACAGCAGCCCTTCCAGAAAAAGACTAAACTTCCAGACTTGGAGCAGGGGCAACTCAGAGCTGCAAGGGGCCATCCCCATCAGCCCTCCCCAAGTGCCCCTGCATGCTGTTCCTGCCTTCACCTGCCCCAGGTAAGGCTTTGCAGACCTGTTACAAATCTTTATTTCTACACAAGTCTATTCTTAGAGATGCTTGTGCTCCCTTGTGCTTCTGTCATCATGGTGGGGATAAAGACACCTGGGACCCCTGGGTGGGGGAAACTGAGGACAGCCCCTTTCAGGGCTGGTGTGGCAGAGCCTCTTGTTAAGCTGCTGTCTGGGGGGGACCTCAATGACTGATGCTAGAGGTGATCTTGTGCCTGTTTCCATAGGGGTTTAGTGCATAAATAAAGGTGCTCCCAGTTTCTTATGAGGTGCTCCGGTCCTCCTTGGAGGGCTCTTGAGCCTGGCTCTGGCCAGGGCCTCTAATCAATGCTGGGATGATTGCTGTTAGTTGTAGAAACTAAGGTAGAAATAGGCACAGCTACTTAGGTTCTACCTTTACTTTCACCTGCCTTGCACCCTGATGCCTGTAAGGGAATCCCAGTTGTAGGGCAGAGCAGCTCTGTCCTCCATTGCTCTTTTTCTGGAAGGGCTGCTGTAACAGAGAATAATGATTGGTACCATGGCAGGTGAGATGGCAGGAAATGACCCTGCTGACAGTTCTGTGTAGGTCAAAGGCATTTCACAGGTATGTGTGTGACTGGACATGGAGACACATGTTCTGGTTAAGGGTGAAATGTAGAAGAGCATCAGTTTGTACTTTTCATTCTCAAGAGCAGCACCTCCATTTCTGGGTTCTATTACATATTTCATCACATTCTCACTGAACACATTTTTCATCTTCTCCACTGCTATTTCATTGTCTAAGTGGAAAGGAAATTCAATAAGTTTTGATAATTTTTTTTCTTAGATTTTATTTTTATCTGAACTTTCAAACCCATGATACTGAAATGGATTAGAAATTCAGTGAAATGAGTTCACCTGGTGACTGGCTGCATGCATTCTACACAGATGAAAGCCCTGACCCTGCAAACTCACTCCTGTCAGGAGTCCTTGATCTCATGGTAGTCCTTAGGACTGCCCGGATTAGAAAAGAATTGCAGGATTAAGTCTTAGCAATTCATTTGAAATATAAGACATTTGTTGCTTAATCTTGCAAAACAAGGCTCTCAAGTTTTCTTTAAAACATATAAATATTCATTGAATTATGAAACTCAGTGGTCTCTTTCAGGAGATTGCTTTAACCATGTGAAATGGAGCGAGCTGCAATAAAAACTTGTCTCATTTTTATCTCTTCCCATCATTATAGTAAAGGAGTTTATTTGCTAAGTAATGAATGTATGATCCTAATATTTGTTAAATGCCCAGAAGCTCTCTCTGGAAAATTACATAACAAATTCAGCTGTAGGGATCTGTGCCTTTTCAGAAAGTTTGAGGATGTGGTTTTGGGTGGGATGGCTACCTGAACAAAGTGAGTTGGAAACAGTGAGCCCCCTGACCTCTGATGGCGTTGCTGCAGAGAGCACAGTGAGCCAGAGCTGTGCTGGGAGGCTGCTGTGCTACCATGTGTGCAGAGCTGCTGCTCTTGTGCAGGCAATTAACAAGGGATCTGACTCTAAACTCGGGGATCTCGGCCAGGCTTTCTGCCTGATCCCAGCGCAGTAATTCAATCCTAAACTACTGATCAACTGTCCCTTCTCAGAGCAACAGTAAGGGAAGTGTTTTCTGCTGGCAGGACCAGGGAGAGCTGTGTGCGCCCGCTGAGACCATTTGTCACTGCTGCTAATTTCAGTGTTTAAAGAGCCAGCCTTTCTCTGCCATGCTGCTTGTACAGTGTGGATTTTGGTCTTTTTTTGACAGCTATTACTCACTGTTGGGTTATACTTGTGAAATGCACTGTGTGCTGTTGTTATTTCTTATTGTT
This sequence comes from Corvus brachyrhynchos, assembly GCF_000691975.1. Taxonomy (NCBI): domain Eukaryota; kingdom Metazoa; phylum Chordata; class Aves; order Passeriformes; family Corvidae; genus Corvus; species Corvus brachyrhynchos. The sequence goes on from NW_008239324.1 coordinate 7,701,658, forward strand.
GTACTTGCAGGCAAGTAATGCAGAACTGGAGGGGAAGTGCTGATCTGTCCCTGGAAGCAACACAGTTTGGGGATTGTCGTGCATGCAGAGAAATGCCTCGTGTACAGAATGCAACGCACTAATTTTTTTAAATGCCTAAATTACCAAGATACTGATTTGAGAGCTGTGGGCCTCTCTCCTGCAGAAACATTTAGAAATCACTGTTTCTTCCCTTTTATTTGTTTTCTGTGTAATATGAGAAATTTGGGGGTAGTCATTGTAAGGGCTTGACTTAAATTGAGAAAAACCAAGTACTTTACGGCCTGACACTTCATCCTTCATTCATGTCACTGCTCTACTTTTGTTTCCCAGATCAGTCAGAGTTAAGTCCAGACTGTCAGCTATAACTTTGAACTTCCTGGCTTTTCTTACATGAGTACATGTCTCTTTTTTCTTGTTTATATTGATCTTAGATTTGACCTGTGAAAGAGTGATTGGGAGGTTAGAGGCAAATTGTCACGCTGCCATGATGGGCTGCAGCAAGTAGAGGGAGCTGCAGAATAAAGCAGCTGCTCTGCTTTAGCTCAAGCCTCCTTCATGGGCTCTGTTACTCCTCTGAGGTCTGGACTCCTCCTTTGCTGCTAGCCCCAAGCTTAGCCCTGCTCTGCTTAATAAATAAAACTGGAGAAATCTTCATTATAAACAGCAGGCAAAGATACTCCTGAGACTGTAGAGGCTGAGAAGGCTTGAGACAAGGCTTGTAAGGCACAGAGCTGGTCAGAGTATACAAGTCAGAAGATGCATGCTGGTAGGAATTAATGATAAAAGTGAATTAATGATAAAAGCTGCACAGTGCTAATTTATTTGAGAAGAATGATCACCATATCCCAGGTACCCAGCTAAGACGTGTGGGCAGCTATTGCTCTTGGTTATTTAACTTCCCAGTACTGCCATCAAAGTAGTATATATACATAAGGCTGGTTTTGGCCTTCCCTACCTGGAAATAAACCTGAGGGCCTTCAGGCACTCTGTGTGGGGCTTTCTTAAAACCATGTCTGCTGCCAGAGTTTGAACTGCCTGTTAGGGCTGAGCTGTTGTGAAGACCTATCTTGGTAAATTCAAAAAAAGCTTAATACATTTACTATGAGTCTAAGTGTACATTAGCAAATTAAAAAAAAAAAAATCAAGAAGGAGTTAATTCTCTTTAATTTACACTGGTAAATTATTTTCTCCTGCTAATTGGAGATGGTTTCAATAAACACATTAGGTTTATGCTTCAGTGTTCTGCTTGATCCTAGCCTGGTCTTACTTTCCACATAGAGAGATTATTTTGAAAATACTCAGAACTACAGGTTCAGAGTTCACTGACATCAATAAGGTTTTTCCAGTGCCAGAGAAATCAAAATAACACTCCAAAGGTCTAGCAGTAAAACAATCAAAACAAGAGGCTTCTGCTTATAAAACTTGTATTTTTAGTTATGAAAAGTATGTAAAATGTGCCCAGTGAGCAGAGCTGGAGTGAGGTGGGGTATTCCCGGCACAGCCAGAGGCTGAGCTACTGTAAACATGATGACAGCAGAGACTGTTTTGCCTGCATGGTTTTAAGTCTGTGTGGGTTTCAGCACCCTTTATAATAACTTAAACTTACTAACAAGAGTAATTAATTTAAGATAAACCACCAAATAATTTTAATTTGTGTATTTGATCGCCCATTGTCAACAAACAGTTGATGAGATTAATAAAAATGGTTTATGTATATATTGGGGCAGTTGTTACCTCAAAGCAAAATTATTTTAGGTTATTCTGGCTAGCAAACTGGCTGTGAATATTTCCCTGTGTATAGTTTGTGGCTGCACTTAATCAAAACTGTCTTCAATATCTGTAGTTATAACATCATATTGTTCTCATCATCTAGATTAGTAGATTTTTTCATAAAATCTTCAAATTTTCATTTCACAAGTTCAGAGTTCATTCTGAATGAGTGTTGTTTAATACCTGCCTAAGATTTGCCTTTTCTGTGAAATGTTCTTCCCAGCACTGTGATTTATTGCTGTAGTTGTAGAAAGCACATAAACACCACCAAAGTGAATTAGATATTTTCTGAAGCAAATATTAATGAAAGAAGTCATCCATTTTCAACAGCTGTGCATATATCACGGAAAGCTTCCTGAGACTGAGTTGATTTTAGATATACACTGGATATTAGCTGAATATTTGATTACATCTAATGAAACCCATGTAGTTGTAGCTGTGTCCTCTGTAATACCAGCTGGAATGTACTTGGTAGTTCCATTCTCCAAGAGGAGACTGGTGTTTGAGCATCTCTGCACTGGTAATCAACTGGTCAGAAACTTTATATTTAAGAAGGGTCTGAGAAATGCTGCTCACAGAAGCATCATGGGTTATGGGTGTTCTGGATGGGCATACTCTCTGTTTTGGTCCCCCACCTGCAGCCCAGGGACTCTAATTCTCATTATTGTTGGTAAACTGCTGTGGGTGCCTGTATCTCCTAGACTGCTGATGAAAGGAGTTTTCCATTGGAGGGCATCCTAGGCAGGAGATGAACTCCCTGCTCACTCAATGGGCACAAACCCACACCCACGTCTTTGCCTCAGCTGACAAAATGCTTTTTCTAGAGGCATGATGATACGTTTTAAAGGCTGCTGTTGACTGTATTCAAAAGAAGACATTTCAGAGTAATCAGAGAAATAAATTTCAAAGAGACTGAAGGGCTCTTCTGATCCAGTCTTGTTTCCTAATCTGCAAGCCTGTGGAGAATACAGTATATTACTGAGATTGTGCTGAAGTCTTGGACATGAGGTTTTAGTGTTATTAAACAGGAGTAGCTTCACTTGCATTTCTCCTGATTTACATTTTGTAACTGCACCCAGTATCTTTTTCAGAGATTAGTTGTGCTTTAAAAGTGCTTTCTCTAACAAAGCATAGTGTGTAACATGCTGTCTTTTCTCTCTAAATTTCTGTAGGACATGGCAGCTTTGTGTGCTGTTGTAACAGCTCCATTGCTTGTGTTTGGATTTTCTTGGAATTACTTGGCATGAATTGTGATCATCTCCCTTTTCATTCTCTGTATGTGTAACAAGGCTTGAGAGCACAAAGGCCCTGTGTTACACGAAATAAGAAGGGCTGAACACACAGCCTTGAACTCTTGTCATCCAAAGCAAACCTGGCTGATGGAGCTGTCTGTGGGCCTGTGCCCCTGCTTTAGCCTCAGAATCTTGCCAGGGTCCGTGTGAGGCTCCGTTAGCATCAGCCTGCAGGGTCATACCTCCCATTAGGAAATTGCTGCTGCAGGGACTGGTTTCCTCTCTTGATCCCTTTGTGAGGGAATTTGGTTGGTTTCTTTTTAGACCATGACACCTCTATTAATTGGATGGGGCTGCAAATGAGGACTGAATTTGTAAGGCAGAGAGAGCAGGAGGAATTCTGCCTTCACTTCCGTTCCTGGCATATTCTCCCACCTCAGTTCCTGAGAGAAACATGGAAGAAATCTGTGCACTAGTGACTTGCCCAGAAGCAAAAATTCTTATTTTTTCACTAATGCTTTATTTGAATTTAAGGGATTGGTTATGTTCTGCAATGGCATAAATGCCACATCAATAGTGTTCATTGAGAGAGATTATTATTGAGTGGATCAGATAAATGTGGCCTACAAATGTGCTGATTTACTCCAGCTTGTTAAACAAAACAGTTTACGTATACAATTTAAACATTCTTTATCCTTTTTTTTCCCCCCCAACCACATCCCTTGTGTGCATAATTGAGATTTCCTTACCACCCAGAAGACAGCAAGGAAACTCCCCGGGGTTTGGGCTGTGTTCTAAGCGGGTGCAGCTGGGAGCGTGGCCGGATGCCGCACACCTCCAGCAACACTAGAGAGCAGGCTGACACTGCTGTACTGCTGGCTCAGCTCTGCAATCTGCTGGAAATGTAATAATTGCTCTTTTATTCTTTAATAAACACACGCCACATCATACAGAGAAACAAGGTGAGAGAATGAGAGGGAGGATATTGCATTCTTCCACAAAGGGCGGCTCAGTTTTATTTTATACACTGGGTTTTTTTTAAACCAGCAGAACGGTCCTGCTATTTTAAATTACTCTTTCATCTTTCCTCCTGTTCCCCCCCTTTTAGTTAAATTAATGTATTGATTAGAGCCCATTAGTGTGTAATCGATTGTTAATTTGACTCATCTTACAAATCATGTTTATCTCTATCAATAAAAAATATATATATTTCACATCTGACTCCTGCAATAAACTGACGAAAAGCTGGGCATTCAGAATTCAGGCTGGAACTCTAGCTGCAAATGTAAAAGTACATACTGTGATAACTTACATGTTATTTAAAATATAGATATAATTTGTAAGAAAATTGTTAGGGAAGCAATGGCAGAAGTAGGATGAGTAGACAAGTATGGGAGGAAATGTGTGACTTGTTTGTTTTGGGTTATTTTACTTATATTTTTCTGAGCAGACAGGACTAGACATTGTGACAAATGCCACTGAAATATGGTGACCAGTCTGCTTTGTGTGCTGGTGGTCTGGCACTGATCACTTGAGACACGAATCAACTTGTGTACCTGGTCTCATAGTCTGTGATGGTGTCCTTAGGATGCTGTCTCCTGTGCTGGCTGCTCTGCAAACTTCCCAGTTGTCTGCAGATTTCCTTTCTGAGGTAGCAAAAATTGAAATACTGTAAATACTGAAGGCATTTTTAAATTTTGAGGCCAGAAGGCACATGATAGTTTTCAGGGCTAGTGGAGCAGATACCGACATTCAGGCAATAATGATTGTGCTTTATACGGGCAGGATCCATGTAGATACCAACTAATCCCCTCCACTGAGGCAAGTATAGCCAGTATTATTATCCCTGTGTTACAGGTAAGAAATTGAGATGAATAGTTATCAGAAGGGCATATATTTATATCAAAGTTAGGATGAAAAGTTTAAGCCAGTGAACCTTTGAATCTAGTGGGTAGTTACTATTAAAAAATTAAGTCTTGTTATCTGCATCTTTTTAAAAATTGTCTTTTGAGGATTAGAGCTAGACTTGGTTGTAGGTTTTTTGTTTTTTGTTTTTTTTCCACTAGTATTTATAGTAAACATTGTGTAAAATAACTGAAAATGCAGTGGTGGCTGAAGGAAAAGAGAGAAATGCTTTTAGTGAAATGTATTGAACTGTTTCAAGCAAAAAATTTCCTTTTCCTGAAAGTCTGAAGCATTTTCCAAAGAATTTTGAAATAACATTTTCATGTCAGAATCTTACAAGTTCAATGAAAATGTTTTAAAAGGGATACAAAACCAAAAAGAGTGAATGTGTAGGGTCAGTTTATTCAAACACAGACTCTTTTCAATTTTTTCCCTTTTAATATTTTTCACTCCAGACAGGAGAACCTTCCACCCTCCCGCCCCGTACAAAAAATTGAATCTTCTCACAGTTCTTCTATAGATGGCTTTATTTTTCTCCAAGTGCATTTCAGCAGCAGACTCTGTGATCATCTTGTGCTGGATAGATACAACCCATATGTTTCTCCTTTTAGGAAATATGACTCTTATAACAGCTAAAAAGTAAAGGCCAGGAAGATTTGCAGAACCATGCAGCTTATTAGTCCATAATCCATATTGGAACAGACGTTAGTACAGTGCAGATAGGCTGTGCCTGTGTGGACACAGTCAGATTAGTCTCTAGCAAGCCTGCAGGGCTGAAATTTCTCACCAAGACTGATCACCGGGGAAGTTAGAACATGAAGGGCCAAACACAACTCAAAAAATTGGGTTTTTCAATTCAGCCCTTTAAAATTTCTGTAATGCAATCTGCAAAGCAGCACACTCTTCAGGCCTGGTCCTAAATGGAGATGTTGGGTCACAAATAGTGTTGTCCAGGGAAATTTTGTGGGAATGGTGGAAGTTTTAAATGAGAACAGTGTACAAGTTGATGAATTTTCTGTAGTTCAGGCTAAGTTTGGCCCAGTGTGTTTTAGTGGAAGGAACTGAGTCTAACTTTGTGACGAGTTTTGTTGATTAGGTGGAGAGAACTGCTGAGTCTCTCATCCATAATCATCTGACCTGTTCTCACTGTTGGAGGAAACACCTGTCTGGGTGCTGCCCTGACTCCCTAAAGCAGAACTGCACAGCCAGTGCCTGTGAGCACCGCCAGAGCAGGTCTGGTGTTACCAATCAGTAGCTGAATCTTTCTGTCTAGTGAAAAATTCTGCAAGTGTGACAATGCAAGAGTCCTCTCTGTGGTTTGTAGGGCGTGCTGGGATATCTGTGTGGTTACATTTAATCTGGTAGACCCAGGCTGCAGAGCTGGATCCAGCTCTGAAATGTTCTTTCAGGTTCCTTATGGCAAGGTCTTTAATTAGCGCTTGCAGAGCATTGAAATACCATGACACTGTGCTGCTGCTAATGAAAATAAACCTGGAGTTGTGTTCCTTGGTCTGTTGACATTTGCAGCCATCAAGTCTGAGCCGGACTGGGAGCTGCTGCTCATGTGTAGGTGAAACTGCAGTGTGTCAGACACAGAGCACAGCGAGACACCGAGCCTGAACCTCCAGCCTGTGGCAGAAATCACTGGGGCAGCGACTGTGGTGCTGCCCATCCCTGATGGGCCCTGCCAGAGGGCCTTGCTGACCTGGAAGCTTCATCTGTGCTGGGATGCTGCTCTTCCTTCCTTAGAGGCTACCTCAGGACTTTTCCTGCCATGATTACAAAGTTGAGGATGATTTAGCTAAAATATTATTTTGAAAATGGTGACGATGAGAAGGAAATGGCAGCAATGCAGCTGTGATCAGTTTTTGAGTTTAAACTGGTTTTGGAGCACCAAGATTCTGGCCAGTTGCTTGAAGTATTCAGTGTTTCAGTCACATGTTGGGGAGGGAGCCATCCTCCACATGCCTCTGGCTGAAGGTGTTTTTAGCCATCTCCTTATGTATGGGACTTGCAGAGGAGGAAAAACTGAATTGTTGCTTCTCATCTTCTTGTTGTAGTTATTTTTTCTAAATATAAACAGATAAATATGTAATACCAAAATGCTTAACTTGGGTTAAATGTGGGAGAAGGTGGGGGAAAAGGCTTCACAAGCTGAAAGAAGTGCAAAAATATTTGTGCTGTATTTTAGTCTTTTTTATTTCCTTTTGGCTTGTTTGTCTTGTGGTGTTAGTGGGATAGGCCCTACCAGTTTTGCTGGCATGTATTTGTAACCCAGGAATGTTTTTTGGCAGATGTAAAATTAGAAACAAATTTCATGTGTTCTGCAATGCCCTCCAGTGCTATAAAGGACAGGAACAGAATATGTGGCTTTGTCAGGATGACTCCAGGAAACCACAAAGAAACAGAGATTAGAAACAAAATTGGGGAAATAAATAAAAAAGGAAATAACCCCCCCTAGCAGATGCTGCACAGCTTGGGAGGGGAGCGCAGGGCAAAGCCCCTGCCATGAATGGGAGCAAACAATGGAGCCCTTGGTGCGACGGGAAACGAGGATGCATAATTTGGGGTTGTTTTCCAATAAGTGGTTGCAGGATTTTGAGGTCAGATGATGCTCCAAAATTTACCTATTTTCAGATGTGAATAAATAAATGCTGCTCCCCTCCCCCCAGCAGGATGGGAATGCTGAACGCTCGGCCCATCAAATTAAACACAGGCAGGTTTTCATTTCCAAGCCTGCACGTTTGGAGATGATGGATGGTGAGATATATGTCTCTATAATGAAGGTTTCATTACGAATTTTTTTAAATGTGCAACATGGCTCTTCATTTCCAAACAAGAAGTGCCATCCCCTTTCTTGTAGCTCTTAGATGGAATATGTGTGATATTGCCAAAGGAAATGGTCAAATAACCACTGAATATATTGATTTAATATAAAGTTCTATTTGCTTCATTTTTACTGCAAAGCATCAGAAAACCAGAATGAAATAATAAACTGCATAAATAAAAATAGGGAGGGGTGGTGTTAGGGTGATTAGAGATAAATGATCAGTGGGATCATTTGGTTGCAACTATTCAAGAAAATATAACTGGCTTGTCTCTGCCTTGTTTGTGCCTTGTTCACTGCCTGCAAACAGCCAGGTGATCAAACTGTCCCAACTTGAGCACTTACAGAAAGTTTGAGTAAAGAATATTTAGAAGCCACTCATAATAAAGCAAACAAAGAAACCAAAAAACCGAAGAAACCTACAAACAAAATACCTTGAGGTCTTTATGCACTGCATGACAGTGGGTTTTCCCAATTGCAGTAAAAATACCATGGAGTGTATCCAAATGGTAAGGGTTGAATGAGTAGCAACACTTGGTGTGCCATAGATATAGATACATATATACATATACATATATACATATATACATATATATATATATATAATTCAAGTTACATGATCTTAATTTTTAATGTTGGCCAAATCTAGGACATGTTTGGGCTGATGGGGAGTCACAGAAAGCCTATCATCAAGGGTCTTAACCAAAAACGTTTGGCCACGAGACCTGGACCATCTGTAGAATTGGTCACGTGTGGAAAAGGTTAATCTTTATTTGAGGGGAGCAAGGCACTGTGGAAATACCTGTAGTCTAAAGGATGGGCTGTTGCCCCCAGGTGATAACTGGCTGTGAGAGGGATGCTGAGGGGGCAGTGCAGTGTTAGATGTTGTGCAGGGCAGGTGCACTGACACAGCTATAAATGTGTGAAAATGGAGCCTCCCTAAAATCATCCAGTGATTTTCCTGCAATTACCAATTTGATTTCATGTTAACTGCTTTTCACCTTTCCTTCTCTCAACACTTTCCCAAGGGATTTTTTTTTTGTACTTCACTTGGTACATGTGTGTGAAGTATCGGAATGTCCACATCTCCTTAAACCTCTCTCTCTGTTACTATAAATGTTGCCCTCTGAATGTAAGAAGGACTTTGGTGACCCAGTTTTGTGTGGCATCAAAATGTGAAAGTTCAAATAGTGTTTTTTGATTTTTCTGGTAATACCATGCACAGCCTTTACCCTGGAGCTGGAGGAGTTCTAGGAAAGAGGGTGAGTTCTAGGAAAACCTGGTGGCACCACTTTCCTCTGCCCCTGCAGTGCTGCCCCCCATTAAATATGCATTATGCACTAACACTGAGACGATAAATTAAAACCACCCAGACAGCTTTAGGTTCTGCATTTGAGTGTCGAATGCAGCTTGTGGAGAGCTGGGCTTTGCTGGGGCTGGGCATGCAGTGATGGATTTCTGTCTCAGCAGGACTTCTCTGTGCTGTTTCCTGCAAAGGCCAGTGGGGGAACAGGCTCCTCTGAAGGAGTCCAACAGGAGCCCCTCTCTGACCTGCACACAAACCCTCTACGGACCCAATCCACTCCTTGCTTAAGCACCAAATTGACAGAATGCATTTAAATATCGTCACCTAATTTTGCCTCCAAATTTTCTGCTTTTCTCTGGGAGATTTTCTCCACTGCACACTGTCTTACCCTAGGAGGAAAGGATCCGAGCATTTGATACTAATCTTAAGGAAATTTGATTTTTGGCTTTCTTTGAAAGTTGATTAAATGCAGCTTGTCACCCCACTCCTTTTTGAGAAGCAATAAACTGTGCTGCTGTCACTAGGACAACATACCTCAGAGCTTCTTCCACTGCTCTGGCTTACCCAAGCTCATATTCTACCTAAGGCGTGCAAGAACTAGTGGGACAAAAAAGTCTAAGAATTAGAAGCCTATAGAATGATAGTCTTATGACAATAATTAATCTATAATAATTGGAAGCTTGCAAGAGAGATATGGGTTAACCAGGATGGGATGGGAAGGAATACAGGGAATTGGGGAACATAATTAGCAGACAAGACCTTTGGCTGACAATTTGCCCACCCCTTACAGCAGTGTCCCTAACCAGGCCATTCACTCACACTGGTTATATGAAGAAGTTTATATGAAGAAGCTTTTTTTACCATGTTTGCCATAAAGAGCTGTAAATCCATTAAGCAGATGGAGTTGGATTATAGAAATATTATTTAAGGGAGAACAAGTGAAAATATCTTAAAGCTCTTTTATACCTTTATTTCTATGACTGGATGGGGGCTTTAGAAAAGGTTTTTAAAGAAAAAAACAAAAAACAACCTCACTGAAAGTTTGGAGTCCTGACAAAATAGGTAACACAATCTGTGCTGGACTATCATAAATATACCGTTATGGTCATTTTAGGAAATGCATATTTTTGAGTTCTGGAAAATGTATATTCTATACTTGGGGTCTGATAAAGTGAATTATTGACAGGTAAAGTCATAGTCTGCTTCCAAATCAGTAGTTACTTGTTTTTCTTGTACTAATAAGCATCCAAGTTTTTAAAAAGGAAAATTTATCCTCTCTTGTGAGGTACTGATGGGTGAAGAACTGTACCTGAGACCATAATTCTCAGAAGTTAGTAGGAATTAGAGCTCTTCAAAGCCTCAATTTCCCTTCCAAATGACTGGGAGATGATGATTACTGCTGTACCTAAATGTGTGAAATAGACTGTTCTATTTTGCTTTTTTCAAAACATGTTTGCATGTTGAATGCTGTGTCCTGAAAATGCAAAATTACGTTATTGGATCTTCCTGAATTTACTGTCATGGTGCTCTGTTCCCTCTTGGTCACTGTAGTGCTGGTGGTGTTGCCACTACCACCTACAACTGTCCATCGGTACCAAAACGTGCCTTTGAATCTCTTTATTCTTCTGAAGAAAGCAGACAGGTTAGAAATGCTGTAGTGCTCCAGCAGGGAGGTATTGCATGTTTGTAACGTAAGACTTGGATTAAGTCATTTTGAGGAGGTAGCATTCCCATTAAGGATGGTTGGTAGAACTTGGCTGCACGTTCGGTGCACGCCTGGAATTTGGCTGTTGCCTGAAACTCCCTGTGCGCCTCTGGGGCTGCGCTGCCAGAGAGAGCAATTGAGACCTGCAGAGTGGGCAGCTCCTTACCTGCCACCAGGCAGAATCCAGGGAAGTGGCAAATGCTTTTTTTTTTTTTTCTTGTGTTCAATCAGACTTTTCTTGTCTTCCAGTCTCTCCTGAAAGAACTGACTGCAGAGCTATCGTGCCTTCACCCAAAAGAGTTTTGGTGGTTTATGGACTGTCTTCTGAGAGTGGCTTTACACACCAACACTTTTATTTCTACTTTTATTATTGTTTTTGTTATTATTATTACTTTCAGAAGAACTTCCCCTAGATGATCTCTCCTCCATCAGTCCTCTTCTGCGTCCCAGAAGAATGTAAGAAATTTGTTTGGCTGCTGTTGGAATCCTCTGCGTCAAACAGAAACTGCAGCACTTGGTGCTATTAGTGAGAGCTTTGTAATTGTGTGTATACAGAGGCTTTTGGCACTGCTTTCTATTCAGGCATTCCCATTTCATGCCCAAAACTGAGTTGTTGAAAATATAGATGAACAATAGTTGTTTACTTGTAATTAAAGGGCTGTGGGCCGCACTCTGCTGCCTTGCTGGCGATTGCAATCTTTTCCTGTTCAAAATATGTCTGTGCAACAAATCCAAGAGTACTTGTAACACTGGATGGCTGCTGGGGATGAAGGGTGCCTATGGCTGCTGCGATGCAAATGTGGCAACATGGGGAAAAGGGAGAAAGATTATTAGCAGTGAAGGCCTGGAGCCATGGGCCACTGACACGGTTGATTAGAGCCAGCATGAATGTGACCAGCTGGGCTACAGCCTGATATCAGTGTCCTGTGGGGACACCTTCCAGCACTGTAAGCTCTCTGGGACAAAGTTTGCTTCATCTTAACTAACACAGGTGTTGGGCTGGAAGTGCAGAGGGTGTTCTTGTGAAAAAAGGAGCTTTTAACCAACTATCAGTGTCACAGATAAGGTCACATCATACACAGCCTCTGTTTGAAATTTTAACAGATGAGTGTCACAGTTGTGTGTGTTTTGAGCCCATAGAGGCTTTAAAAATGTGTACATTCATCTTGTACATGTTCTTCCAGCTCTGCTCCTCAGTGTGATGACACATGACCCTGTGGCAGAGCCCAGTGAAAAATGCCCTCCCTGCTGTGGGGGAGTGTGTGCGATGCTGCAGGAGCTGGGGAGAGCTGCTGGCACGAGCCGCTCCTCCCCAGGGGACAGAGCTGGCAGGACCTGCTGAGTCTTGCCAAAAATGCAGTGTTCTTCAGCAGCTTTCCCTGTGTGTCATAGGTGAGAGCTCTTTGGGCGCAGGGAAGAGCTGCAGTTGGTCACATCCAGATCCAGCTTTGGTCACACCCAGTTCCTCTTGGCAGAATTGTCTTCTGCCTTGCACAGCTCAAACTGCTCTGCTCAGCTGCTACTTCTAAATGAAGTTTGTATATGATTGTTACTGAAGCTATTGCAAGCTGTTTTCCCTTGCAAGGAGATTTTTGCCTTGGAATTCTTTCAAATCTTTCAGAAACCTCTGTTGGTGGCTGAGCTAAACTACTGCTTTCATTTGGTTAATTTTACTATTTAGTGGAATTACTATTTTTTCAGTGTTTGCTTTCGTAAATAATGATTTTAATCGTCACATGTTTTCTTTGGGAGTTTTTTTGTTTCAAATCATAAATCCATGTATTTAGTTGACTGAGGAGGAAGTACAGATTTTATTAGCTTGCTCCCAAGAGTGTAGCAGGATATTGTCCTGTCACAGGAATTCCTTGGTCCAGAATTTTTAGCAAGGCAGGAAGAGCAGGGAGAGTAGGGCAGCAAGGAGACACCTGACTATCCCCTACCTTTGGTAGGTGGAAAAAGAGCTCTGGGATGACAGTCCCTGGGGTAGCTTTCTGAGGAGAGCTTTAGCTCAACATGACATCTTTTCCAGTTAACGTAGCCCAGAGACAGGAAATTTAAGATTACCTTGGTTTTGTTACAGCTCCTTGAGTTTTCGTATTTCCTTACAGTGTCTCTTTGCTTTCCTTTTTTATTTTGCTCCTCCTAGAATGTGCTGGAGGTGGCAGAGCAGGGTAGAGATGCACCAAGAGTGTTTCTGGATGTGGCTGTGTTGGCTCGGGGTGTGTGGAGCACCTGTGGGGCTGCACACGCAGAGTGTGCTGGACCAGGCTCCCACTGTGTTCGTGTGCTCAGTGGACAGCACAAGGGCCTCAGGCTCTGGTAATCACTGAGCCCTGGTGAGCTGGCACATGCCCCTGCTCACAGGTGTAAAACAGTGACCCAGAGCTGCTCCAGATTAACGCCCATGGGCACGGTGTCCACCGTTACCTCCCAGTGAGTGGAGAGCCCTTGGGCTTTGCTCACTGCCTTGCTCCCTAATATTGTGCTTTCATTTCCTGCTCTTGCACAACTTACAAGATCAATTAAAATTGGCTGACATCTGGAGCCTTTAAAAGAAAAGGAAAAAAATTAGTGGTATTCCTGGACTCCTTATTCAGAAAAACCTTGCAAGGATTTCAAAGGCACGTTCCACAAGGGCTGCTGGATTGGTCCCTATAGGACATTGGCTGGTGCCTGAGAAATAAAGAAAAGCCCTTGACTATTAGCCGGTTCCGCTGTAATTCAGAATAATACCAGATGTTTCATTATGTATCAGCCAGCAATAAAACTGCTTCTTTGAGCTATTGAACAAAGACAGTTGACAAAAGAAAAATTAATGTTGTGTCTTTGATCTCATGTTTTAAATTTGTCTTTTATAAATAGTGATGGGTTCTGGTTAAAAACACTCTAACAATTTGTTAAATATGCAAATGTCTGAAGTTTCTTAGCAACAGAACAAATAAGTGTTTTTCTTCTAATATAATATGTATGCTAGTTTAGTAAGCACACAATAAGTTAATTAGGCTGCGGTTAGGTATTATTTGTAAATGTCATATTAGCATGCTGTTTTGTTTCTTTGTTGCAACCAAAAGCCTCAAACTCACTGATGTCACTTATTGCATGTTGTTTTTTCCTCTAGTTTTGAAATGAGTTTATTTTTTTAACATAGTTGTGGGCAGAATAATGATTTATTGAGTTGTGTGTTTATTATTGTTTTGCTTGGTTGTAATGTCTTACTGTCTTTACATTGTTAGCAATGTTAGAGATTTTACAGGGAAATTCTAGGAAAGTACACATTACATGTGTAATAAAGCTGCTGCAGTTTACTATGATTAATGTCATTACAATGAATACCAAATGAATTAATAATGATGGGGCCATTTAATTTTAAAATGTTGGCATTTGTCTAAGTGCTGCTCTGAGAGAGGGTGGAGGAGCTTGGCACGGTAGGAATTGGATAAAGCAGGATTTTTGCTGCCAGCAGCCAAGCAGCTTGTTTCTCTCCAAGCAGTTACGGTCAACTGTTAACATATTCACTGCCAAGTAGATTTATCTAAATCCAGAGAACCTTTTCCTATGACTGTCAAATTTCACTTATATTCTTGTGTTTTCCCATCTTCTAGCAAAGCTTTCTGCCAATAGCTCTGCTACTTCCATGGTCTTGCTGTAGCAGGTAGGGGGTACATTCCAGGCCAGAACACCTCTGGGTCACTGGTAAAGGTCAGGGATGAGCAAATATATTCCTGCAAACAACCAAGCAAGTAGCTGTCTTGTGAAAATTTTTGAAGTTTGATGCATTCAGATCAAAGCACATTGCTAATCCAGGAATGCTTCCCTGACAATCTTGAAGCACATTTTGAAATGTCTTAATCCCCACTGCAGTGGTCCTGTAGTGCCTTGTCATTAGGGAGTAGTTTTAGATGAGGGTTTTTTTCCTTGATAAAATACCTGGAAGAGCAGAATCATGAATTGCTCAGTCAGAGAACTTGGAGGACAATGGCTGATCATGGAGGGAAGCACGTGCAAGTTGCTGTGTCAAGCCAGCTGAGGTCAGGCCTGGAACGGGAAAAGAGATGCCTGAGGAGAATCAGCCTTGACTCTGGGGCTGTGGTAACATTTCCATCCACATCTAGAGAGTTATTTTTGCCATGTCTGAGCATTTGAAAATGAATTTTTATGCTCTGTGCATGGCACTCATGCATGCTCGTAACTTAAGTTTTCAAGTGGTCAGCAGAAAGTATCCAGTAGATCCTTGCTGCATGCCAGAGGATGAAGGCAACCTCAGTTTTCAATTGCCTTCTTTCTCACTGGATCATCTCATTTTGCACTAGTTTATATTGTCTTTTAGTCACCTAAGCACTGAAATATCATTAGCAAGACAGTCACTTCCTATTATGTGCGTAGACCAAGTACTGTAAAGTTGAGCAGACAATTCCATGAAGGATGCTGAAAGGAGAAATCCAGCAGAAGTGGGATGTGAATGTCATATTGAGAATGGAGAAAGTGGTTGGAAATCATTTGCCTCCCTAAGGTGTTGAGGTTGCAGGAGTATTTGACAGAGGTTTTCCTAATAGTCTTCAGTGTGCACATGAGAAACTGCTGCCAGAAAATGCCTGTAAATTGTACAATTCTTTTAAAAAGAGGCTGGGAGAGGGGGGAATGGACACCACCACCACAGTCTACCTGTGCTGATTAGGTGTGATGGAGTTCTTGGGTACAGCTCCAGCAGCAGTGTAAGACTTGTAACAACAATGTAACATTTGGATCCCTATCAGCTTGTTGCAGTCTTCTTCCAGCAACATCCGTGGGAGTTGAAGGTCATTGCATTTCTGTTTCTCACAAAAATTTCATCACATCAGCAAAGTAACTTTATTGTCCTGGGAGAAAACGTTACGAGCAGTTAGATTAGCCCCCCGTGTAATGCAGGGCGTAGATTTTGGGTTTATGTTTTCACTGTGGTACCCACAAGTTCTCAGTGGATTTAAAGCATGCTGGGTGGTTTATTTCATAGGACTCCCAGAGTACACTGAATGATGGACCTCCTTCCCAGTCCTCTGTTCACTTTATTAATTATCTTAACCAGTAATTTTATCAAAAGCTTTTAATTTTGAATTAATCTGAAGCCTGTGTTGCAGGTTGGCTGGTTTTTCCCTCCCCAGGGATCATGGAAGGGCCCTCCACAGCAGTCTGCATGTGTTTGTGCAAGGGTAACTTATGCAGATCAGGTACCTGCCCTGTGAGGGTGGAGGCACAGACAGCTGTGGAACCTGCCAGCTTTGAAATTGTGTTTATGAGCAGGAGTGCAGAGGGGAGCTCTAGAAAGAGGAGTTATCATGGGGCTTGGCAAAAGTAAATGTCCTGAAGAACTGAGCAATGACCCTCTGTCATGTGGCTGTTTCCAGCTGCCTCCAGTCCTTGTAAGAAAAGAGAGAAGGGTGGGATGTGTCCCTGGCTTGTGAACAGCCCTCTGGCTCTGCATACAGATGAGCAGCACAGGATTGTACATGCGCATTTAGTTAATATCCTAAAATCCAGCTTAATGAAAAAATCGAAGTTCTGTGATAAACCACCCTCTTTCTGATTTAATCAGAGATAACCTGGGCGTCCCCTTCTGCTTGAATCCCTTTGTGGTGGTTTGGGTGGTTCTGTCATTTTGGCCAGTATGGTTTTATTCCTTCCTTATTAGGGCTGATGTCTGTCCCTCTGTCCCTCTCTTCCTTTTTCATACTTGGACTGGAGTGCCCTTGGCTGTAAGATCATCTCTGCCCTGTGTTGAGGTGACACAGAATGTGATACAACTGTGATTCCTGGCAAGGGCTCCTAATGCTGACAAAGGGAAGATCAAATAGGTGGAGTTTTCCAAAGTTCATGGGAACAGTTTGCACAGGGAGTCTTTAAATAGAAAAGACTTTGCTCTTCTTAAGTCTGTACAAAGCAAATCTAACTTTCTTCTAAAGCCTGTGGGATTTTTATTTACTTTGTTGGTCACAGAGGAAAGGAAGTTTTACAGCATGTGCTCATTGAATTCCGATAAACACCCAGCAAGTGCTATATATGCTAATTAAGAGATAATGTTAATGGGCTGGAATGTTGTCACAGGATTAGGCGCTCCTGCTGCCACCAAAAATGTTGGGGCACTTATCAAAATAACAGTTATGGATGTGGAACGATAGTTCGCTCCCAAAGCAGGTACCAGGGACTGCGGGATTGGGAAGGAGGTGCCTTTGGTTGTGCTACAGGGAGGATGGAGAGGGACCCGGGTGCCCAGTGGACGGACAGACAGACGCTGGTGTGACAGACGCCGTGCTATTGTCCTGCCCCGTTCCC
>NW_008239324.1:7719329-7729389 GCF_000691975.1 Corvus brachyrhynchos
CAGGGGGCGGGTGTGTGCGGCCCGCAGGCGGGCGGGGGGGGGCTCGCCACAAAAGAACAGTTTGGTTAAAGCGTTCCGGTGTTTTATGAATAAATTGGATTCTACTTACAGCATTATTAACCTGCTGTATTCTGACGGGCTTAGGGGGAGATTATCGTGTGCTTGAACAAATCAGTATCTACAGATCCACACAAATACTGGGTTTTAACAAAAATATACTGTGATTAAGGCACACAGCGGATCAAATTCAGCCCCGACTTACACCAGGTGCAATCTCATTGATATCCGTGGGTTAAAAAGCAATTTTTACAACTTAAAGCAATCAGAAATCAGCTTAGTGTACAGACTTACTAGACCAAAATAAGGCCCAAGAGACAGTATGCTAAGCTGATTTCTGATTGCTTTAATTTTTTTAAACTTTTATCAAAGATTAATGGTCAATTACCTGGCAATCTGATTTTCTGGTACAGATTCCATTTGCATAATTTCATAGACACTTAAAATATGACCAGACTCTAATCAGTATGAAATGGGTTGAGGCATGGCTTGGTATGGCTGATCAAAATCAGCCACAATTCCTGTAAATATGTACTATTGCTGTAGTAACAAGGGCGATTTTAATAGGCTGTCATCTGAGCAGTAAACAATTGGTTTAGATCTTTTTTTTTGTTCTCTGCATGGCTAAATATAACTCCAGGGCAAATAGGCAAAACTATGCAGTTGGAACTTGCTTTCCTTCAGGTTTTTCATTTTGTGCTTGAGCACCACTGTTTCCGCAGATATTCCTGCCATTTATTTGCTTGTGCTACAATACTTGCGTGCACAGGTTACAGTGGAAAATACTCTGCAGTATTTGCCCCTAGAGTAGTCTTTCCTTAACTCAAATGAGTGTGGGGTGCTGCTTTTTTTGTAATATACATGCAGGTCCCTGACTGAGGTAAAAACCACACCAAAACCAAAGAAACAAAAAAAGTAAAAAAAAACCTTACACCCTGGAATGAAGGAAAGTTGGTTTCCTAAAGAGTGTGGTTTATGAACATTTCAAGGCAAGGAAGGACAGTCAGATTCTCTGCTTTTGCTCCCTGTATGCATTGCGGGCCAGATGATGCTCTGGTAGCTGGATGGAACTGCTGGAATATGTTTTCTGGAAAGACACACAGTTTTGTTTCGGAGGTGTCAAGAAATGGAGAATTTACCATCTCTTGATCACCTGATCTAGTGCTTAATTACCCTTCTGTTTCAATATTATTATTCCTTATATTCCTATTTTCCTTACCTGCAGCCTGTCCAGATTTTCTCTGGTACCTGGCTGCGCTGCACTGTGCTTCCTCTGTGTCCTTTGGATTTAGCTGAACCGATCAAGCCCTTCAAGGAGCCATCAGTGTGGCACTGAGTGGAGTGCAGTACATCTGTGTTGGCTTTAATCCAGTTCACATAGCAACAAAGGCATTGGAGACAGCGAAAGAACAACTACAGGATGCAGCCGTGCACGTGGTGGGCAGGCTTATGTCGTCGATGCTGTGACATGTCTCTTGGTGTTACCAAGCCAAATTAGACAGAATCCTGCCTCCCTGCTGCTGTGCAGGCTGAAGTGAGCCATAGCCTCCTGGTTTTTTTTTGCTCAGGCTCTTTGGAGAGGGTAGTGCTCTTTAATCTTGCAAAATTTATTCCAAAAAAGGGAGCCAGGGATTCTGCCGGTGTCCTAGTCATGGTGCTCTGCTGTTGGTGCTCTGTTGCTGCTCCTTCTCAGTTGAAGATTAATTAGGAGGGATTTTAGGCTGGAGAGGTTCAGAGCTAGTGGGTTGCCAGTAGTTTATTCACCAGGACAATCTGCTGCCATGGAGGACAGACTGACTGACTGGCAGGTCCTGTGGTACCTCTGGGGCTCTGGTCCCCAGGAATATGCAGTTTTTGAGGGTTCAGCTCTGTGTCAGACTGCAGACTGCCTGTGGTGAGGGGGAAATGTATTCCACGTCAGCCAGTGGTTTCTGGGGGATTGGCTTTTTTTAAAAGGAGAAAAAAAGTGGGGGCAAGCAAGAGTCCACTGGTTTCATTCCATTCCCCTTGGTAAATCAGTGTTTGATGGGGTTTGGTGTCTCCAAAAAGGACCAAGAAAATGGTGGAGAATATTAAAATAATCTGGTCATCTTGATATCCTGTCACCATCTGTGAGACAGCTTCTGCCTGTGTACAGTGAACTGGCTGGGGGAGGATGCTCAGCTCCTCTAAATATTTTTAACCTCATTGCAAACTTTTCAAAGATGGGAGTTATAAACATCCAAAACTTCCATATTGGCTCAGTCCCTTCCATTATGGTTTATCCATAAATACTAATATTTTATAAATCTGAAAGTAAATGCAGGGTTTTTTTTCTTCCTGTCTTCTGCTATTTTTATAGGTCACAATGCTCATTACTCATCTGTTCCGTAAGTACATGATGCACATAGACAGAGAAATGGGTCAGGAAAAAAGTTAATTTCCTTGGAATACATGCACAAACTTTGGGGTTCTTCCCCCCCCCCCAAATTCTTGGTCTGATTTGAAGCCGGTTGACCATTGGAACACAAGGAGTGCAGGACTAGCAGTGCAGGACAGGGTCCCTGAGTCCTACTCCAGTGGCTGGCAAAGGGAAACAATAAAATTATAAGATTTCTTCAAATGCTGGTGTAAAACAAAAAGAGGATTCCTAGATGAGAGGACTAAAATTGAAAGAAACAGTAAAAGAGAGGATTTCTGGTTATTAAAAAATATAAGAGTTTTTCTGTGTAAAACCCCATTCACTTCTTTCCACCAGGGACCCCCTTGCAGAATTTTCTCCTCCTGGTTGTGTTCATTTCTTTTGTTGTTTTGCAGGATCTCTTTAGGGGTAGGTTTTTCTGTGCAGCACCATTTCTTTGTACTACTGATGTTTCCTTCCAAAACACAAACAAAAGGAAAAGAAATGCCTTATGGGAAAAAAATCTTATGAATTATAAAGACACTTATGATTTCTTTTAAGACTTTGGAGCTGTATGATAAAATTAAACAGAAGAGTGTGTGTTTAACACTGCTGTGCAGTGCAAAGAATAGGAAAATATTGATCTCAATGATTAAGAGAAATTAATTTATCTTCATCCTTCATTTAATTCCACAAGACTCTTTGCAGAGATGTGAGTGGGTACTAGGGATCTGAATCTGAAATTGTTTAAATTCTGGAGTATTAAGGGTCATTTACCAGAATTTTATGGTGGTGACTCGGTTTCTGAGACAGACTGAAGTTTTTGTTTCGACCCTGTCAAAGACCCCTCCTGGTGTAAGTCTCACTTACACGAAGGTGATGTTAATACATTTACTGGTGTTTTGACTTGTGGAATTAAGCAACAAAAATTGGCCCTTAGTTTTGGTTTGGTTGTAACTACTATTTTATTTTAAGATATGGTAAAGTGAAATGCAGCTGTAGAATATTGTTGTAATCTTTGCAACAGTGAGACAAAACCCCAAGCTGCAACCCTGTGATATTTGAGAGCTTACAGTCTTTATGTTTTTTCTCTTAGAAAATTTTTTTTTTTGCCTCTTCAATCATAAGAAAGCATCACATTCTAATTTATAAAAATGCCCATTTATAAGCATAGATATATATTTAGGTTTGTAGTTATATATTTATAGGTCCCATATTTTTTTAATGGTTAATTACAAAAATTATAATTTAACTTTCTCTCACTCGTTCCTGCCCTCACACTTCACATGTTGAAGTGCCAAACCTGTGGCTGAGCAAACACTGCTGGCCTGTCAGCTCTGCCTCAGCTGAGCATGGGGTGAGGGGTCACTGAGTGGGGGCTGTGGGAGTGCGAGGACAAAAGTTGTTACTGGTTTGATACCTGGGGAGATGTGTGTCTGCAACATCCATCAGCCTTCCTCGGGGAATCCCGTGTGATTCTGTTAAAGAATAATGGTCCCTTTCTGTTTCTCATTTATGCAAATAAAAGGCGAACCAGAAAAGACATCAATAAGAGTTAAGTGGCAATATCAAGTCAGTTTTACTGCCAGGTCACTCAGTCCCCAGCAAATCAAGTAAGAAAAATGTGTCATTTATCAATATAATAAACAGGTATATCGCTCCTAAACCCAAGCAACTCTCTTGAAACCATACCTCAGAGCAAGCAACCCATATCGTTTGCAATGCACTAAGTAGGACCTCTCTGTAGTGCTTCTTTCTTTAGCTGCCGGTGTGCAATTAACCTGCTGTGAGCCACAGTGGGATCTGACAAGTCGGGCTAACCTCTCTTGACATCTTATGGAGGAAAATATCTAGGTTTTCTCTCAGCTTTATATGGGTAAAATTGTGACCCAGGCTTTGGAGTGATTGCCATCACTTGCAGAGCTGTAAGGACATGTTGGCATACCCGGCTGGAAGGCTGAAAGAACACGAGTGAACTCTAGCAGAGATTTTGTTATACCTTCTGGTTTTGGGGGACTTAATTTCTTTTTCTCCTCTGTCTTTCCCCTACTTTCTATGTCAAATAATTCTTGCTGAAAAATCGTTTTAGTCCTTTGAAATATACTTTTATCCTGGTATTAACCCACCACAAGTTTGTATAAAAACGTCTTTTGGGTTGTGTTTTCAATTGTGTGTGTCACTGCTGTGATTTGTGTGATCACTCATAGCAATTGTTTCTAGGGGGAAAAAGAAACAAACATTCATTCCTAACCAGCTTGGGTGACCACAGAGGACAAGTACAACCTCAAGGCTGGAATTAATCCCTCTGGACCTCAGGCACTTGAGCATATTGCCTGACTTGGGAGCACAGGTGCTCTGGGTTCCTCTAGAGAGGAAGACAGCTCTGAAACAATTCTGGGTGTCGATGGGAGAAACTCCTTTCTCCATTTATTTGAGATGGAGGCCAGAGTGCATACATCCTCATGCCAGCGATTGCTGGGTTATGCTGGTTAATTTAAGAAATTATGCAATGATGGGCAGATGTTTGTCTTCTCCTACAGTGATTATAGGAGTTTTGTTTCCATAAGAAATCAGGCCAAAAGTCTTATTCTGAAGAACAAAACCAGTGCATTCTGAAAACAAATAGCATGCACAGAGTTTTCTCTGGGGAGAGGCTGAGGGAGCTAACCATGCGACAGATGATGTTCAAGATCCCTTCACAGGCTGCTGCACTCGTGACCAGGCTGTTTGGGCTGCCATAAGAAAAAAACACAGACCTGAAATTTAGGTCTATGCAGTGTAACTCTGGTGACATCCCTATAGCACTCAAGGAAAAGCCCACTAGACATCATTGTGGTTCTCTCAGGAGGGAAAAGCACAGCACATCAGTGAAGCTTAGAAAACTACAGGGCATGAAACATTATAGTGCATTGAATTTCATAACTAATAATCAGGGTGTGCTAATTTGTAATCACTCTTACAGGAGGTAAGAGGTCTGACCTGAGAGCCAGCAGTGAAGGGGGCAGTGAGTGGCAAGCACTGCATCGTGCTTCCGAGAGCCCTTGGATTCAGAAGCCTGCAGTTCTGCAAAGAAGTGGGGATCACTATGTCATTGATGCCTCCTGGTTCTCCTCAGCCCTTAAAATGTCACTTGTGAGCCTTGGCAAGTTAAACTGATCTCAGTGCCATGCTGAGTGGAGCTAGAGGTGGTGCAGCCCAGAATCAGCCTTAGGATTTGGGGTGAAAAGTGACCTAGAGAACATCTGGGTTATTAACTTTTGGAATTGTACAAGTACAGTTGTCCCTGAGCCTACACTCCCACACTGTAATTACATCTGCTCCATTTATGAAATAACTTGAAATGTATTTGTAGCCTGATTTTCAAATGTATATGGAGAGCAAATGAGGTTATATTATTGCTGTAATTGAGAGCAACTAGGACAAGTTTTATTAATTTCCTGCCACAGAGTACTGAGTAAGCTGGTATTTTATGGGAAAGTTCAGGAAGAAGTGTAATATCTGTTACATTTCTGAA
The DNA here is from genome assembly GCF_000691975.1 of Corvus brachyrhynchos. NCBI lineage: Eukaryota > Metazoa > Chordata > Aves > Passeriformes > Corvidae > Corvus > Corvus brachyrhynchos. Next base: position 7,725,281 of record NW_008239324.1, read on the forward strand.
TTCCGGATGATACTTGAAGAGTTTTACTGGCAATTGATTTTTCTACAGGTAAATTGTAGTCCTTGATAGACCTGACCCTGAATATAGTGTCTCCACTGAGATGCACTCACTGAGGGTATGATGAAATAGAAGCAGAAGGTGTATCAGCTCTGCTCTGACAGGTGGTGAGAAGTTGGAAATTGGAATTCCTGCTTGTAGAAGCTCCCTTTCCCTCAGCTAAGGCAGCTATTGTTGCATTATCTCCATTATCTAAATTTCTCTGAATGCTGAAGGTTCACAGAAGTATTTAGCATACATTTGTCTGTTTAAAAAATCAGTAATTTGATATCTGCTTTAAGGTCCTAATTTTACATGCTACTGAGGATGTGTGTGCTGCAGTGTGCCCCTGCACATGTAGCCACGGAGGTTATGGCGAGTTGGGGCTGGGTGCAAAAAACCCTGCTTAACGGGAACCTGCTGATGTTCCTGACACAATGTGGTCACTGTATCCCTTTTCTGCTTTGAAATTGTAACATCACAGAAACACTTGCTTATGCTGAAGTTCCTGTGGTCAAAGTAGTAATGGCAGTGTAAGAGAGCTAAGAATTTATGAGTTGGTGGAACCACCTTCCCCTCTGATGGAAAGGTTACTGTACAGTGTTTTTGGCCTTCTTTGTGAGGGAACAGGCAGATAAATGCCCAGAGGATGACTGGACAGCAGAACTGCTGCTGCCTGAGGAGAATTTTGACACTTCATTTTTTTACCATTGTGGGCTGTTCATGTTTCAGAGTTTCACAGGGATTCCTTCATTCGTCTCCTCACTCCCCAGGTGGCTGTGGGCCATTTCAGGGTTATCTTTCTGTACATGCAAAGGAGAGATCTCGTAAATATAAAGCAGTGCCCTGGAACAGTGGTGCCTTGGGTGCTGGTTAGGTAATGGCCAGGCTTGGTACCCAGCCAGGGCTGGTACCACATGTCTCACAGGAGCAGTCGTTTCTGCTTCTGTTCCTCTTGGTTACTTGTTATTCAAAGGAAAACCAGCTGTCCTGCCTTATCACTCTGTGTTTGGAATGTGGGCTAGAGACTGGTTTGCTGCTGATAAAATGTTGCAGCAAATGGTCCACTCTTAGTATGATTTCAGCTCTCATGCCAGCAACACCCCTGAGAAGAGCTTTGTTTCTCCTGTGGTCCTGTGGGTCTAACAAATGACCCATTTCTCACCCTGGGGAGCTGCTCTGCAGCTGCGCTGTCAGGGAGACTCTTGCTCCACACGCAGTACTGAGCTCCAGGAAGGGTTTGCTACTCTGACCACTGCAAGAGAGCATTGTCAGGCAGGTCTGAGTGCTGCCAGCAGTGAGTTACCCACCTGCAGTACGTGCAGCACTTGTTCTTGTACCAGCTGGGCCTGGTCACCAGGCTGTCAGAGCTCCCAGGAGTAAATTGCAGATGGTGGTTGTGGAGCTGTGAAGAACATGGTCAGATAATAGCATGAACCCCTGCAAGGCTGCTGACTCAGAGCTCCTTGTTGTCCATTTCCTTGTGCAGCTAACCTTTTACTTTCCCTGTGCCTTGTGTGGTTTGTGTAGAGCAAACCTGAGCATGGCAATGTGGATACTTGATTTTTCTGTTAGTGACCAGTGGTGAGATTGCTTGTGAGCTTCTGTAACTGTTTGTTTCTTAGCTGTTCAGTAAAGGTGTTCCACTAAGCAGATGGCTGTGGAGGGCATCTTTTAGATGTTGTACATTGATGTTGTGGATTTGAAATTCAGAAGTGAACCCACTTCAATGAATCATCCTAGTCAAGTGGAAGTGATTTTTGTTTAAAAACTGCAATTAGCTTTGATATGTGCCATATTTACCCTGGAGGCCATTTCATGTGGGCCAGGTTTTTTGGAGGGCCCGTGTGGCTCAGAGTACCTTCACTAGGAGGGCTGACAGGTAATCATTCCAAGTCCCTTCTCTTCCAGCCCAGGCAGTCTGGGGGAGTGGGCTGGCAGGTTTCACCAACCAGGTGAGCAGGTGCCATAGCACAAACTCAGGACTTGACTAGTAGCAAACTCAGACTTTGAGCTCTGTTGAATTAAAACAAAAAGAAAAATCCAAAACAAACAAACAAAAAAAACTGGAACAAAACAACAAAAAAATGAATGGTTTTACGGGTGCACATACTGAGTCTGATGGACTAAAGCAAGTTTAAGACCTTAATGGAATCCATCAAACTAAAGTGGACAGGCACATGAGGTGGAAACATCCTGGCAGTGGTGCCTACAACCCCTTCAATATGCTGTAATCTTCCCTGTATCTAAAAACATTTTGCCAGCTCCCATCTCTCTCTGCACATCTGCATTACCATCCAGTAGGACTAGAGTACCAAACTGAGCCATCCAGGGGGCTAATCCATGAATTTCAGCATTTTATAGGTCCTGAGAGTGTCTGCCCCATAAAACATCTTCCAGCTCAAACCAAACTCAGAAATTCATATCTGAATAAGTGAGCAATGGTTTTGCTAATCCCTCCTTAGCAAAGTCATGGCTTCTCAAGAAGGAAGGTCTCATGTTAGGATCTGCTCACCGAGGAATAGGATACAAGTCTTGTGTGAATGTGCCTGAAGGAATTGCTCCTGGCCTCATTTGGTATCAGTGGATCCATAGGTGTTTGCAGCAGAAGACTCCTGTGTGTCCATTCCAGCTCCACTCCCTATCAGTGCTACACAAAGCTGTCCTAACGAGATGGAAAGTCACCGAGTTGTCATCGCTTAAACCTGCGCATTTTAAGGTTTAAGGGGTAGTGATTGAACACTACAATCAGTTCTTTTATTACCCAACTACTGTCCCAGGAAGGGAAGTAAAATTTAAAGCACTAGGAAGATGTCAAGGAACAAACAAAAAATTAAAATCTTCTGCTCGGTTTTCTTGAGGTTTCCCCTTAGGCCCTTCAGCACAGCAGACATTATTACTGCTTTACTAACAGTGGTGGGGAGTACACCTTGACAGCAGCAGAGCAGTGTTTTAGGGTATTTTCTCTTCTTTAGATGAAAAGACAGGCTTTTGGATTCAGGCTAAAAAAAAAAGTATTCATCCTGCTAAGTAGATTGAAAAAGAATCCAGATTAAATAAATCATTAAATCATTCCAGAATGTTATCCACCTGTTCTGGCCTGTAATTTATTTTCAGATGAACAGTAGGTAAAAAAAAAAAAAAAAAAAACAATACAATGGCAAAAATAATTTTCCTCTAACAGATGCTTTGATCCTGAAATGACACCTGGCCTGAGCTGCTTGTGCAGTTTTCGAGATCATTTTGAACTAATTGCTCCAATCCATTGTTCTATAACCTCGATAGCCACATCATGCTAAAACTTCTGTGGCAGCTACCTTTGAAAAGGGATCTTCAAGGGTTTTGTTGCTGCAAAGCCAGTAAAACTCACCCCTTTATTGTGGGATGGGAAACCTGTAGGGGAACAGAACAACTGTTTGAGGGTACAGGCAAATACCAGCCAGCTGGGGGTGACGGGTCTAGACCATCTCAGTGTCAGGGCTCTCTTCTTGTGCTTGTGCAGCAGTAAAGGACGGTTTATTCTCTCCTATGTTCCTAAAAGGACGATTGTGCTTCAAAAGGTTGGGAAGCCATAATCTTGCATTGTCCAGACCTTTTCATGACTCAGAAGTGGTTCCCTGTCCTCTCTAGGAGAGTGCCAGTGTGTTTTGTGCTGACCATGTTGGCTGGGGATGGGAGGTGAGGTAACCAAGGACCTGAGATGGAAGACAGCCGCCAGGTCTGGGAGTTTGAGGAAGGTGGTGAAAGATGGTTATTGTCCCACGCTTCCACACCTCCTCTGGCCCAGACGCAGCTGAAGGCAGCTGCAGTCCAAGACCCCAATTTCATGTCTCTCTGGTGTATATTTAAATAGATTTAGCCCGGTCGTTTGGTCGTTTTTGGACGAATTCTCCCAATTACTGAATGCAACAACGCTGAAGCAGGAATCCGCTGCAAGACCTCTGTGGAGGGGAGACGGGGCAGAATCCCTCAACTAGGGGTGTGGGGAGGGAGCAGGGGCTGCCCGCTGCCTCAGCCCTCACTTTTCGGGGCTTGCTTCGCTCGTCGGTGGATCGGGCTGAAAAACTGCAGCT
>NW_008239324.1:7729907-7732093 GCF_000691975.1 Corvus brachyrhynchos
CGCACCGGCCTCATCTTCCCAAGCCGCCCCAGAAAACTGGCCTGGCAGAGCCCGACTGCCCCCGCTCCACCGGACAACCCGAGTTCATTTCCCAGAGAAGCGGCATTAAAAAGTCCATCTCGTAGTAAAGCTCCGACAGAGACGGTTTAAATACGTTTATTATGGCATTGGAGGCGCGGAATCTGTTCGTGCGAGCCCATTATTTTAGTTTTGTGCCCGGGCGCACGCAGGCTCCGCTCCCGGTATTAGTTCTCCATCAATCCCCGCTCTGGTTTTTAATCAAAACAGTATTCGGAATATGATTCCCGGAGATTATATTTCGAGAGATTTGCGATACATATCTTGCCGGCGTGACAGATTGCAGGGGAGTCCTGGGCGGGCGGGATAATCTGCATCTCGCTCACTTGACCTTTAATGAAAGGGGAGTAAAAGTAATAAATAAAAAATAAAAGTCTTAAAAGTCCTGGAGGTTACCTTCGTGCCTGCCTCAAAGAGACCCCGAGGCCTGTACCCGCCTAATTAACTCTCCCTGAGGGCTTCGCGGCTCTTTCGCGGCCGGGGGATTCCAGGGCCGGGGGCTGAGTCGGCAGCTCAGGAGAGCTCCTGGCCACCCTCGGGCCGCGGGGGCCGTGCAGGTTTCGTCTCCCGTGAGCAGCTCAGGAGGCCGATGCAGAGCTGCCTCCCCAGAGAGCCTCTTCCGAAACCGCCGGGAAATGGAACAGGAGGAAGCCATGTCGCTCCCCTGCAGAACGGGCGAAGGCGGCCGGGACACATCCAGGAGGGAGGCCCGGCCTTGCTCGGCCGTGAGGACAGGCGTGGGAAACCTGCAGGTGTGTTCCCAAGGCAGATAATACCTGTCCCTTCCGGTGGGAGAGGAGGGGCGAAAAAGTTGCCTTGCAAGAACCCTTCGAAAGGGCCTAATACTCTTTATTACAAGCCCTAATCCTTCAAATCCGACTTGAAATAATGTTTATCTTTTCGCAGCCTTATTTCCCCTTCTCTAAGCTTCGGATCACTGCAAGAGACTGCTGCTGCTGCGCCGCCTCTTGTCCAGGGCTATTACGGAGTCCGGGAAAGCGCCGTGGCCGAGCGTCTTCGGGCCCTTCGCCGAGCCCCGCTCCCGGCCGCGCCATCACCTGCTGCCCTCTTGTACACTTGCCCCCCTCCCCCTCCGGACCCGACAAAGTTTGCTTTCTTTCACAGTGCCCCCGCAGCCGGGACTGCTCTGCTCCCGGGAAGGGCCGCGGCTGTTACCGGGACCGAAGCCGGAGGCAGCCCCGTCACATCTCCCTGCGTTGACCTGCAGCTCCTCCTTTCCCCTACAAATTGCTTCTCCGGTCGCACACCCAGAGGGCTCCCAGTTATGCAGCCCCACTCGTTTTTGAGTAGCCTTTAGTAAACATATAGAAGTCTACTCGATATTCAAGATTGATTTCCCTGATTTATTAAGGCAGAATTCATTGGACTCTATTGACCACAAATGACTTAATGTAAATGCTGACCCCAGTGAACTTGGAAATAGCAGGTATCGGGTTGATCTATAGATGACCTCTTAATTACCACAGTTATTAATTTAAATTATTGCCACTGCTTCTAGAGACAGGAACAAAGAAACATTCTTTCCTCATCCCTGCTTGGTTTATTAGTCTGAACACAAAGTGTTTGATGACACTTTTAATTAAACAGAAATAATGCAGAGATACGGTTTCCCTTTCTCGTCTGTCCTGTAAAGTGCAGCACTGCTCTTTTGACTGACTGACGACGGTGACCCACTAACAACGTCCTACTTCGCCGCCCGGTCGCCACCCGCTGCCCGGGGGTGCCCCGGCCGTGCCCCAGGGCGGGTGGCGGGTGCCCGGGTTTGCTCCTCCCGGGCTGTGCCGGCTCCTGGCTGGAGAGCTCCGAGGTCACTGACGGCTTCGTGGCGTTCAGCTCATCCGTGTTAATTAGAGACTCTGAAAAATACTTTCAGCGGTATCTATGTACAGAGACGGGAAAGATACAGTCCGGCGTAACCTGCGCCGCTTTTCCTCCTTCTCCTCCCCGGGGTGGAGCGGAGCAACTGCAAACTGGCGCTCCTTGGCAGAGCAGGGCGCTGAGCAGAGAGCGCAGATTTGGGAGGAAAAGGAGAAACAAACCACGACATGAGGGGGGAAAGACAAAAGAGGAGGGTGGGTTTGTTGGTT
>NW_008239324.1:7733133-7734194 GCF_000691975.1 Corvus brachyrhynchos
GGTGGTCCGGCCCTTCTCCGGCTTCCCCGCCTCCTCCTCCTCCTCTTCCTCCTCCTCCAGGTCGCTGGACCGCAGGTCCTTGTCCTCCTTGTAGCTCTTCTGCTCTGCTTGGACACACACGGGGAAGAAAGGGGCGGCAGGGCGTTAGTGCGGGTGCGGGGAAGTTGGGGGCCTCGAAATCGGCCGTCACTTCGAGCCTACTTGGAGGTGCCCATCCGCCTCTCCCGCCTACCTCTGCCTTCACGTTCCGCACTGTATTCATCCTCTTCCCGCGGGGTTTCTTCTTTCCTCTCTTCCCCCGCTTTGTTCTTGGGAGACCAGGTCATTTTGTTTTCTTTCTTGAGCCTCCGTCTGGCGTTAGCAAACCAAGTAGACACTTGCGTCAGGGTCATTTTAGTGATGATAGCCAGCATGATTTTCTCTCCTTTGGTGGGGTAGGGGTTTTTGCGGTGCTCGTACAGCCAGGTCTTGAGGGTACTCGTCGTCTCTCGCGTTGCATTTTTGCGTCTGGCTGAACCACCGAAATCTACCGTCCCGTACCTGCTAGGAGATGATTAGAGAGGGGAGGGCCGGCGGGAGTCCGGCAAGAGCCCCCCGGCCCGGCCCAGCCGCGCCGCAGGCCGATGAGGTCCCTGCCCATCTGCCTTCCTGCCCCTGCCCTCCTGACATCGCCGCCCAACTTTGATTTCCTCTGTCTGCTGCTCCCGGACGCCTCGTTTCTTTTGTGCAACGTTTGTCAGGTCGGAGCCCCCCCGTCCCCCGCCGTTTGATGTCGGCCGCCGCCTCGCAGGGGGATGCTAATGCTGCCGGGCGCTGATCAAAGGGGTTTTACCTGTCGTACTGGTACTGCCCCAAGGAATGATCGTAGGAGTAGTAGGTAGCGGGCTGCGCGATTCCCGAGTGCAACGTGCCGGCGCCGTCTTTGATTTCATACTGGGGGTTCTGCAAGGGAAGCGGCAGCGTTTGGCGTCGAGCAGGAAGGGAACCCCGCCGCGCCCCGCAGCCCCGGGTCCCCACGGCAGCCGAGGCCCCTTGCTCTCCCCCACCCCCGCAGGGCCGGC
>NW_008239324.1:7734701-7735840 GCF_000691975.1 Corvus brachyrhynchos
ATAGGAAACGCGGGCTGAAGCAACTAATTATAGAAACCGGGAAATAAACCGACTGGGACGCAGGAACTCTTGGGAAGGGGGCACGATTAATCAAGCAGACAAAACTTTAAGGAAATAATTGCACTCGAAAAAGGTATAAAATCCGTACGGCTCCATCCTTTCCGCCCCCGCTCGGTCCATCTGCATTGATTTAAAGGCAAAAAGTTGCGATTACAGTTAATTTGACAATAGACACAGCAGTAAATATGTCAGCCAACGCAATCGAAGGCATTTGATTTCAATAACTTCAAGGGGACAGCTAACTTCCCAAGCGAGGGAGGCACATCTTGCAGTGATTACGGTGTATAAATAATTCTACCCAAATAAATCGTGACTCGAAGTACGCTATAGCGACGACTTAGTTAATTCAGGGTGCCTTGGTGTGAGTGGGGGGGTGTCCTTCGGAAATCGCATGGGGGAAAAAAAACTCTCGACAAATCCTAATAAAACACAGGGAAAGGACCGACCCGTGGAGGAAGGAGGGAGGAAACGGCACAGCCCGGTTCCGCAGAAACGCGAGTAAAACCCCGAGCCCGCCGAGCGCCGGTTCCCGCTGCCCGCACACCCTCCGCGGTGCCCGGGCGGCAGCGGCGCTGCGGGGGCTGCGCCCGGCAGCGGTCGTAGCTGGGATTTATGTTTTTATTTGTTTGTTGCACTTAAAACTGAACGGTGATGGGTGGGGAGGAGGGGGAATTACCGGTTTCCTACACGCCTTTGCTGTGCACACTGCGAGTTATTTGTTTAAGCCTAACACAACACAAACGAGACATAAACACACACGCACATTTTTTAAAAAAAGGCTCCAGATGTGCCCTTTTAAAAAAATATTCTAAGTAAGGGGAAGGGAAGAAAAAAAGGGAGGGGGGGGACAAGACATCTGGACAGCAGCAGCAGAATCTAAACAAAAGTGAGTGCTGCTCACTCGCCTTACCTGTGAAGTGGTGCTGTAGGGGTATCCGAACTGAGAGAAGGACATAGTTGCTCCTTATTTTTGGACCATAGGCAATATTTTCCCCCCAAGATCGATTGTAACTAAACCCTGCTTCAAGATGCACCTTCTCACACACACATTTCCACGTATGGCTTTTTTTTTTTTTTTT
>NW_008239324.1:7735853-7736296 GCF_000691975.1 Corvus brachyrhynchos
GATACTTAAAAAAATGCGGCATGTGTGTGGGGGTGGGGGGGGGGTGGAGAGGTTGGTGCCTGGATTAAAAAAATAGGCTACCCCCCACTTCCCATCGCTCTTAATAAATATGTTTGTATAGAGGGAGTTAAAAAAGCCACCCCACATGTATAGAGAGTTTAAGTGCAAAGGGGCTTTTGCAAAGAGGGGGGGAAAATCACGTAGGGCTTGCAAGATACGGAGCTTGCTTGTATTATTTTCTGCTCTATAGGTCTTTAGCGTTCATCGGTGGGCGAGGAGCGGGGTGACGTCACGGCCCTGCCGGCAGCAGCAGGCAGCGGCGGGCAGGAGCAGGCAGCGCCCCGCGCCCGCTCGCAGCACTTGTTTCATGTTGGTTTAATGTTGTGCTGTGATGCACGTCAAAGGCGGGACTGGGGGGGCCTTGCGGTTGGGCCTTTTTTCCT
>NW_008239324.1:7737497-7797497 GCF_000691975.1 Corvus brachyrhynchos
CAGGCTGCCACAGCCCTCTAATGTTGCCCGCAGCCTGGCGAGACGGAGCGCTGTAAACCCGAGCCGTGTCAATTGTCGTTAACAGGGGCAATAACTTAAAATTCATTAAAGAACACCTTTGGGTAACATTACTGCTAATTATTTAATTGCAAGAATCCCTATGGGGAAAATTATGCTAATTATAAAGTAATAAAACCACTTGTTCTAAAGCACTTAATTCAGCAAAATTTAGTCTTTTCACCAGAACATTTCATATGTTATTTGATGGAAGAAACAACAAGCGTAGCTGTGTGCTCATCCTGCCTGCGGCTCAGAGCCCAAAGGAGCTGTCGCTGGCAGTGTGTTTGTGCTGGCAGGTTGCATGCAGGGCTCTTGTCCTCCTTGCCGAAGTGACGAGCACAGTGGCCACCAAAACTGGGGCAGAATTCACTGTGCAGAAAAGCATTTTTATAACAGTGATAATGCAGATCAATACAAACGTTGTGTTTCCCAATCTTTATCACGCACTATCAATGTGAAAGCAATTCTGTTACCTGTCAGGTATGTTGTAGCTGAGCTAAGCTTCGGGAGGTGGCATTTCCCAACCTAGCTCTCTCCACTTACAGCACTCTGCCCTATGGAGATGTTTCAGCAGCATACTTTTTTCTAGACATGCTCAAGAGCCACCCAGGTGACCCCTTTAATTGCCCTTACAACCTGGGAGATTGAACGGTGTTCCCATTAACAAATACAAGTTCTGCTGCGCTCCCCAGCTCTTTAAGAGGACACAAACTCTGTCACTTCTTGTTCTGAGCGCTGCCACCATTCACTCTGCCTGTCCATCACTGAGCAACTGTACTCTGCATGTCAAAGCTGCCAAAACATCTTTCTGTGATTTGTAAATATTGGCATAAACCTTCTGTTAACAAATTCTTGAACCCAGTTTGGTGGAGGGTAGCTTTGGGTTGGAGTGTGCAATTTGCCGATTTTTTCATTGCAGGAACTCAGCTTCAACAGCCCAATTTCCATTCTGCACATATGCCATGTCGCGGAGAAGCACAACTGATGCTCTACATGGTCACTGCAGATTTTTCTTTTTCTAAATCTGTGTCATCTCTCTCCCTGCATACAAGCATATCACTCCACCCACCCCCACAACGTGCATTCCTTTCACCCAGTCGTCCTAGCGAGGAGTGTGTGACTACAAACACAAGCAAAAACGGAAAATGATCTCTCTTGATTCACAAACTTTTGTTCTTGAAAGAGAGGACTGTGAGGCTTAACTGTAAACATTTCTGCAAGCAGTTCTTCTTGAAGTGAAGCAGGAGTTCAAATGCAGCCAACAATGCGATTTTTGATGCTTTTAAAATCAACATCATTTGGTTTAGCTATGATATTGCTTTGCTCGGGAGGTAATTGCAAGGGGTGAAAGTAACAGTATGTGCTTCCTACCGATGCAAATGCAGCTGCTGATAACTGCAAATGAAATAATAGGTTAATTGAAATAAGCAGAGGAAGAAGAAAGCAGCTTCAAAAACATGTAGCAGAAATGTGGCTGAGAAGAAAGTGTCTTTATATTTTAGAATACAGGGGAATTTTTTGGCTGTTGCTTTTTTGTACTGAGAAGATGAAAATTCTTCAAGTCCATGCATGAATAAACAAGTACAGCTGGGCAGCCTAATACATAATTTATACTGATCAGTCACTGCAGATTTAACTGAATAAAGCCAAAATGAACACTAATTGTTTTGACAAACTAAAATAGTGTATATGATGGTTTATTATGAAGCTTGCTGGTTACTGTCTGTATCTCAGTGGCTATTTTCAGGACTGATTTCTGCATGAGAGGCAGAAAATTATTAGGACAATATTAAGATTAATATCTTGTTGAAGATAAAGCATTTTAATTGCTGAACATACAAGCAGAAAATAGAAAGAACTGTCTTCAGGACAGAGGGGAGAACTGGCACAGTGAACTACGGGACGAGAGCTGATTTAGGGGGTGAGGTATTGCTGAGTTAATGGGTGGTACCTTGTTGGCTGAAGGCTAAACCTGAAAGTAGCATTTTGGTTTTGTCACATTTGAAATACATCAGGAATAAATGTGCCTTTGGATACTTGTCTTCTGAAAGAGGACATCCAAAAATTGTCAGTGAATTTCCGGAGAGTTATGTATGTAGGCTTGTTAATCTAAGAAGCTACACAGTTTTGCTCTGGTTTTGGTACGCACAGAGTGAAAGAAATACATTAGTGGGCCTTTGCTTTGCTTCTCCAGACCCTTTTAGTGAGATGGATAGATAAATGAGAACAATTTAAGATATCATTTGGAAATTAAGTAAAAGACAGACAAAGGTAATAATGTTTGCAGGGATCCCTGAGCACCACTTCTGCACGGGCTCCTTTGTGTGACACTGAGCTGCTTCTTCCTAACAGTCTTCTGCAGTGGCCTCCCCTTGCCACCTCTCCCTCCTGCCTCTTCTCCAAGGACTGGCAGGTCCACTTGGCTCCCAGCATGACTTGCATAATGACTGATGGGTTTGCTGAATCTCAGATCATCACTGTGTTTGCTGTGATTAAGTTTTGGGATATGGCTGTAAAACTGACAGTTGGGCTTGAGTGTTACTGGAGTTGGAGGATGGTTGGACCCAGGGCTTTATTCTGGACCATTCTGTGCCCAGAGGCAGCCAAGTGGGTGGAAGCTGGACATGAATCTTTCCTAGGCTCTGCAGTGGTGTTTTCCTCGGATCTGGGGCTATCACTAACTTGTGATCACCCCAACTTGTGAAAACATACTTTGCTGATGAGAAAATACTTCTTTTTTAAGAGTGCTGTGCATCAGGGTAGTTGAATACTTCTGTACTAACTTTCTTCAGGTTATCTGTAGATTATTCTATAAAGTATGAATTCATCTGATGAAGATACACCTATGCAGAACTTGTGAGAACTTCACCTCTGAGAACTTGTTTGTGCTTTGCTGAGATATGGGTTAATTTACGCCAGGAGACTTAAGAAGACTTAGGGCAGCTCCCATTCAGTCTGACCCCTCTGTGGATTCAGTTTCCAGTAAAATCAATAAATTTCTTTCTTTTTTTTTTTTTTGGTGACAAAGCCATTGCTGGTCTGACACATCATGAGCAGGGTTCACCACTAACCACCCAGCTGTGCCTGTGCTTTCATGGCCTTTGCATCAGCTCATGTGCAGTTGGTGTGAAGGAGTCATGTGGCTGCTAAGCTGAAGGTTTTTAATTTAACATCACCGTAGGTATCGTTTGTAATTTTTGTTCTGTGGCAGTGAATGACCGTTTTATTCCATTACCTAGTCTGCTTGCTGTAATTTCCAGGGTTTATTTTAAAATTAGTACACTGGCTATATGCAACTCTACCTTCTCTTCCAAGAAGTTCGTGTTCTTCACCAACTTCTGTGTGCCATTAAACATGAATATCAGAACTGCTTCCTTATTTATTCTAATTTGTAATTTATAAAACCCCAGTTTGTTGTTCTAATGTTTGTTGTACACTAGAAACACAGCTTATAACTTGCTCCAAACCCAGAAAATCCTTTACCCAAGACAGTCCCACCCCATCAAATCAGTTGGCCTTGAGCCTCTTCCTTAGTTAACATCTGAGTAAAGAAAGGGCTCAGCTGGACTCCCCCTCTAAATCCTGCCTGAATTAACTCCGTTTTGCATTTGTAGAAATCAGTGCAGAACAGGACCCTCTGGGTAGTTCACTGAGGACTCTTCTGCTAGTCTCCTTCAGGTACTTCAGGTTTTTCTCTGGTCTTTCAGCAGTGTTTCAGGCTGTGCTGGGGGCTGGGGGGCATTGGGGAGGAGTGGCTCCGGCAGTGGGCCATCTGCAGCCCTCTACTCTGGGGAAGCTGGGACCACTTGCAATTTCACACACAGGCAGCACTAATCTACAATAAATCTTATGAAATCAATAAAAATATGGAAAGTATATCATTTTTAAAGAAAAAACACATGAGATGGCTATTAAGGGCACAGCCATTCTAATACCTGTGTCTGGTTGAAACTGCAATTAAAAACATTCCAATAATAAATCTACTTTGTCTCGTTTAATGCTTTTAAGTTGCTTGAAAGTTCAAACTGGTATCCCAAAAATGTGCCAGGACTTTCACAATGTATTTTATAGACTCATAAATAAATATGGCAATTAATCTAAGCTATATTTCTTTCATATTTGATGACAATTTATTATGACACTCACTCATTCAGTGCACAAAAACTCTAATGCACTTAAAATCGGATTTCAAACTAAACGTTTTATGGGAAAATATAGTATTGATCATCCATTTAACGATATCATGAGATGATTCATAACCTGCTATAAAAAAGGATCTTATGAGGACATGCAGAATGAGTTTTGTGGACCATTCTCATCACAAAATCCAACAAGATCTGTAGTTCTCAATGATGTTTTATATTTCTGTTTGGAGTCTTTGCCTATAATGGTTTGGTGGTTTATGATAGATAGCAACTTTAAGATAAAACATTTTTCATATTTAAGTTAAATAGTGTCTAATTTGTTAAACATATACTGTTATATGCACTTTTATACTGTCCATTTACACAAATTCATGCACAAAATTTGTTCCTTTCAAGGATAATTTCCAGAATTTTGTTTATATTCCTTGGGCTGTTTGTGCAATACACATCTGCTGCTGTGTTCTTTAATAAAAACGTGACCCAGGAGTCACATGGCTTCACACGCTGCTCGTTGCTGGTGGTGTGATGCACCCTGTGCAGCTCTGAATGCTGCAGAGGCTTGGTCTCTGACGTGCCAGCAGCAGTGATCTGCAGTCAGCTGTCCCAGCCCTGTGGGGCATTTCTGGAACTGTTTTCAAAGCTGAAAAGCTCCAGAAGATACATCCTGAAAATGCAGGCTGCTGGGGTAATTTATGTGAACTTGGGATCTGGTGCAGAAGGAAGGAAGGGCTTGCAGCATGCTGTGTGCTGCGTGCAGGTTCACACCCAGGCTTCTCCAGTCCTCCAACATCAACTTGCAAACACTTTTCCTCCTTCAACATCAACTTGCAGGCACTTTTCCATGGAAATGTTGGTTTGGTTTGCCCTGTGTGTGGATCAGCCCTCGGACGCAGCCACGTGGGCGATGGGCATCGTTTCTGTGCAGAGGGAGAAGGGGATCCAAAATGGCAAATGTCTTTTTCTGTCTTTGTAAATAATTAGTGTCTGCATTTGTGCACTTGACCGGTCTCTCCTTGCTCCTGCCTGCCTGCCCACTGCCTGTGGGGTGGCTCTGCGCCACAGTGGGGTGAGCAGGGCAGCTGGAACAGACGTTTTGCAAGTACCCAATTCCTCATCTCATTCTCTGAGATTCTTAACATAATGATGTCTTCCAGTTTGAGCAGCCCATAGTTGTTGTCAGCCTAACTATCTTCCGGATATCTTTCCTTAATGCCATAGGTTTTGAGTGGTGGTACCAATGCTTGGAGAGACAGCAGAAAGAAATAAGTAGTGAAGGCTAAAGCACGTGGTTAAAGAAGAGTCTCATTTATAAATCAATTTTAATAACATATTTAAAAGCTCTCACATTTGCCTTTAATGTGTTTCCATTTCCCCTTTGGTCATTAATATTTAAAATATTTTTCTTTACTGATCTTTTTTTCTATTGTGTCCTTTCTAACTTCCCTTTCTCTCTTTAATCTGTAATGAGTGAGTTTTTGAAAAATGTATAATCCATGAGAAATCCAGATAATTTGATACAGGAAAAACCTTCAATCCCTTGAAAGAAATTTCAGAGGAGTTGAGTTTAAAAGTTATTCCAAACAGTTTAACTCATAAAAGGGTGTATGTTTTCACTGATAGACTTTCACAATGAGAAGGTGCCATTATTTCTGATAGGAAGTAATAATCAGCAATTAACATTTTTTAAAAAGATAAACTTTTTTAAAAAAAAGTTAAAACCAAACTGTGGATAACATTTTTCAGGAAGCCAGTTGTGGGGGTGACTTCATTCCATGAGTGATTTAAGGGCATGAGATTTGCTGGAAGTTCATTCAGCCTGTATGCCAAGGGCCTACTCTACTTTTGAATATGGAATTTGGGTTCCATGGTTGTACCTATCTTTAAGGTAGAGATTGTCACTTTAAATGTCCTGTAAGAGAAAGAAAATGAAAGGACTGAAGGAGGAGGGTCAGTGACCGGTCTCCTAGTTGGGTAAAAAGCTCAGACATATGCTTTGAAGGATTCATCACATATTATAAATAATGTGGATTTTATAAATGATGTCAAAATGCAGCTGTGGTGTGGGCGATTGCAGCCACAGATAGGTCGGAGTGCCAGTGCTGCTTCCCCACAGTTTAACTGGAGATTGCTCAGGGGTGAGAGTATTTGTAGCTCCACTTTAGGACAGGGAAGAACCACACCTGTGAGGCCTTTGTTAGGTGGATTTGTTACACCTGGAGCAGGAGGGAGGAGCTGGGCTGTGGTTTGGGATGAAGAGTGGCTGGAAGTAGGAGCACGAGGCTCATGGCTGTAGGACTGGGACTGCCCAAGGTGAGTGAAAAGTGTGGTGGTGTCCCCACTGTGCTCATATCTTCCAGCTGCACTTGTGCTGGTTCTGGGGAGTGCCCTGAGAGAGGCAGCACTTCCCAAGGGCCTTCCTGGGTATGGGGAGAGAGGGGAGGGGGTCTCCTGAGGCTGAAGGTACCTCTGTCCTTGGTCCAGGCACACAGCAGCCTGTAGCTGGGGTAGCATATCATCTTGAAGGAGACACAAGAGCTAAATTTAATGTGTTGTAAATTCTCTAGAGACAATGGGGAAACCTCCAGACGATAATTCATTTATACATCATGGGGAGACTCTGTGGACAATGAATGACATGCTTTATTGTGGAACTGAATAATGACTGCTCATCAGAGCTACTGGAAAGGATTTTAGATACTTAACAACATTGGTTTAGTTTTTTAATTTTAGTTTTCTTACTTTAGTCTTTAATTTACTGTGCCTAGGAATACTAAAATGTAACAAAGATGGAATGGGGATCTGCAACGTTTATTTTTTTCAAGGAAGAGTTTAGTATGATGTTGTGTGATGTTTGAGTATCTACCCAGGCAGTACTATAGCTCCCGTGGCTATTTTGTTTTGTCTTCTTATCTTTGTAAAACTTGTACTGGTCTTTGGGTTTAGCACCAAAGATCTGTACTGGTGGTAATGGTGAAAGAGGTATTTGTGTATCTTTCTTTCTCTGGCTGCTGTTGAGAGTGAAATGTGAGTTAGTTGTACCAACTACTGATACAGTGAGTGGTGGGTCTGCCTGGGCACTTTGCTGGGGGCAGCGGGGTGACCCTGGGAGGGGCTGCTTTTCCAAAGTTCCATTGGAACTTTGTCTGTTCCAAAGACAATGCAGTCTCCTGAGGGATGAACCCTAAAAGATGGATAAAGATTTGTTCCTCTGCTAGGTTTGTTCCTCATGCATCAGCTCCCAGTGCCTCTTTGATTATGCAGAGCTAGCAAAAGCCTGAGCAAATGTGCAGTGGGCAGTCAGCAGTGTTGGAATAGCCTTATTATGGGGGCCTGGCTTGCTTGTGCTCCTCATTGTTTCTGTGTCTTTTATCACTCAGTAAAAATACTGCCCCACAGATTGTTTTACCTGTACTCATCCATTGAGCTTAAATATTTATCCAACCTCCTTCTGCTGGTTGTAGCCTGTTACGGGGTTTGGCTGTGGAAATAGCTGATGGCCTCCCTTGTGTGCTGTGCTGGGAAGGGATGGAGCAGGCAGGGCTATACAGAGGCCTGCAAAGGGCCCTGGGCATTGCAGCTGTGGGCACAGGTGGGAAACAGCCTCATTCCATCTGCCCCCAGCTCTCTGGCCAGGTGGCTCCTGTTTGCAGGCAATTCCTGTGCAGGCTTGTGTGTGTTGCTCTCCCAGGATCCAGTTTGGGGCTCGATAGCCCTGTGACTGCAGTGGCTGCCTTTTGTTGTTTCTGTGGCTTTGTTTTGGTCATATGTGCCAAATAAGCCCTGGACAGTAGCAAGTGAAGTTAAACCTTTGAAAAAAACCACAATAGAAAGAAAACAATATGAATAATGTCATGTTTAGTGTCAGATTAATTCTTTATGAATGGGTAAATGCCACATGTAGACTGTACACAGTCAGTCTAGTATTATTAGATATATGTGTAGAAGCAGTATTCAGAGCTAGTAAAAACCCATGTTGTTTGTAGACACAGTGAGTGAACTCCATGGGGAACGGTTCAAACTGGTGTGGGAAGAATATTCTTGCTCTGCCCAAGGATAATTTTTTTTTTTTTTTTAAGATAGCATCAGTGTAGTCTGCACTTGTACTCTTTTTTGCCATTAATTTGCCCATATTTGTCCTTCTAGTCTACTCTCTGTGGAAAAGTGATAAAGTGCAGCTGTTTTATTGGAGCTTAGAAAACGAGGGGTAACAGTGAGAGACAGCTGGCAGATCTTTGACATCAAAGAAATGCAGAAAACTTAAACCCCAGTATCCCTCATATGCCAGACGTGGTCACTAATGCCCAGTGTTACACTTGTGTGTTCCTGGAGCCCCAGCAGTGGCAATCCCTTGGCTCTGCCGTGGGTGGGGAGCAGCCAGGCCCAGGGCACCGTGCAGGGAATAGCATGGCTGACTGTGGTCTGCAGCCGTGGGGGGCATTGTTAGGTCAGTTTAAGACCAGAGCCTTCAAGTCAGTGTAATTATGTAGGTGTTGCCCTTGCTATTAGCACTTTTGGCCTGATAGCTTTAGTGTATATTTTGCAAATAAAGTTACTGTCAGGTTTCATTATGTTGCTTACTGACCCACTGCTTTGGAGATGCTGTTCTTGGTCTCGGGGACTGGCTGCTTCTGCCACAAGCTGAGTGACACAACCCAGCAGAGACCCATCTCTTCTGGTTTTTGATGTGATGACTTCGAAGAGTTCTGTTGGTGTTCGATACAAGTTGTGACTGCCTCTAAATATTTCTTTTCCTTGTCTCCTGAGTGCTTCCCTGCAAATGTTACCTACTCTCACTAAACTCCAGTCAGTCTAGTTTGTTTTCAGTCATCAAGAAAGGTGTTGGTACATTTAATTATTAAACTAGCAAACAAGGAGTGTTTTGAGACGGGTAGAGGGGAGCAGAGCAGACTGGGTTTCACTGGTTTAGCATTAGCCTAAAACTGCTTCTGTTAATGGAAAGCTTTACCATTAACTTGGGGGTGAAATGTGTAGCTATTAAACAGAGCTGGTAAAATCTCTGGGGTTCTCAGGCATTGCAGTGAAAGAGCCCTCTTGGAGAAAGGCCAGCAAAAGAATGACCCAAAATTCAGTCCTTGCATGATGAGAATTATCAGTATGTAACAAAAATAAAATTACAGTATTGGCTTCTGCCTCCCCAGGGCTGGCTGCTCTCTGCTGTGTGGGTCTGAGTGATGTACTCTTCATAATGAGTTGCTTTCATCTGGTTTGGGCCTTTGCTCTTCTTTTCAGCTTAGTGGAACTGAACCTATTTCTGCTGACAATGGTAGTGTTGTAAGGAGCGTCAGGCTTTAGGTCTCATAGGTGAGTTTGGCACAGTAGAATGTGTCCAGGGCTGCAGTGCCCTCACTGAGTTCAAGTATTGCAATTTTAATTTTAATCTTGTAACTGTCTCTGTATGTACTCAACATCAGCTTGACTTGGGTGTGCTTGCTACTGGACTTTAACAAGAGCTAATCAGTTTAAATGCATCTGCAGTTGTTTTTTGCATCAGTTTAATGAGGTCAATTTAAAATTGAATTCCTAAAGCTATTGCAGGGCTTCACATACTGTCAGGTCAAATAATTATTGAAGGTCAACTTAGTAACAATCTTTAGTAACTGTTTACATCACAATGTCTTCATGGCTACAGTGCGTGAGGACTTCAGGAGCCCCAATTTGAGTTTGTAAATTGTAAGGGAAAATGAATAACTTGGAGAGTGATGTGAGTAACAATCCCTTTCATGAATCCAGGCCATTGTTGAAAGCACATCAAGCTGTTGGTAGATAAATATTTTTCTGGAGTCAAGAACAGAGAAACATGTGACATTTCAATTACCACTGTTCATATTTAAATGTAAGTAAGTGGCTTCTTTACTCTATAATTCAACAAACCTTATAATTATGATCTTACGATATTTTCATAGCACTTGCAGAAACATATGGCACTTCAATAAGCAAACAAGGCAAGAAACGGAATTAAGGATTTCTGTGATGTTTGTTTGTGTATTTGTGGCTGTGTTTTAACCTCTGTGTTTAAAATACCTCATTTCTTAATTTAGCAGTTTATATAATAGGAATGAATTTACATGAAACAACACCGAGCCTTGCGGTTGGGTTACTGCTTATGTCCTTAATCTGATGTAGGAGTTTTCTGCTGAAAAAAACCCCACAACTCCTAAGCAGCTGAATAGTGGTTAGAAGTATTGCCAAAGCTAAATGATCATTAAGGACTGCATGGGTCAGTGCCTTATTAATGTAAATTATTTTAGCTCCTGCAAATCCTTCTGTTCAGAACACCATGCTGATAGAGTTTCAGGCTATGATCTGTGCAAAGGGTAGGAAATATTGATTTGACTTGTAATGTTTCTTGATATCCATGACTCAATTCACAAGACCTGTGCAATATCAAGGCTTGAACTGGAGGGATCATTCAGCCCTGACCTGATTTAGTAAAATGCCTCTTAACTGAATTTTGATAGTAATATACAGTAATGCACTTAGCAGCTTGTGAGCTTACTGATCAATATGGAAAGTGTAATGTTATACCAAAAGACTTTGTTTATAATCTCCTTCCCCAGCCTGTGACCCCTGTTCTGCTTTATGTACAAGTTATTGTTCTCAATATACCAAAATACAGAGAAGGGAAATGAAGCTGTGAGCTCCTTAAGTACAAGCTGTGTTAGTGTGTGTGTACAGCACCATGGTATTTTCTGCTGGCATCCCAGGAAGGCACCATTGGATCTGCTAGAGATGGCCACTGCTTGGAATTATCTTGGAGTGTGTGTGGTGTTTCCTGCCTGTGTCACTGCATGCAGCCCTTGCTTTAGTGGGGGAATGCCAGAGCCAGCTGGAATGCAGTGGAAAGTGAGGTGGCCCTGAAAATCCACGCTCTAGTTTGCAGAGGTGGCTGCTGGCTTTTTTTGCCAGGTGAAAACATCAATAATGGCTTGCTCTGTACCAGAGTGTCCATAGTGGATCTCAGAAAAATAAGTGTTAGCTTTTGCAGCAGCAGAGCTGTAGGAACCCCATCCTGCTGCAACACTGCTCCCTCACATTTAAAGAAGTTGTGTGTTTTCCTTAAATGCTGCTGGGTGATATTTCAAAACGGCAGGACTGGGGAAGGATGTGCTCCCTTGGTCACTAGAATGTGGTTTCAGGCTTCTGAGATACCTGAGGAGGTTTGTTTTTCTGACCACTGAAGTACTTCCTGATTTTTCAGGGTTTCTTAACTCTCCTCAATTTGGTTGCTGATAAGCAAAGAAAAGGTAATTCAACTCAGTTGTGATTTAAATAAATAAAAAGACAGGGAGGAAATCAAGCTGTACCTTAAAAGGGAGTGCAACTACAATGAGATGGATATCACACAGTCTAAATGATTGGGATGGTATAATAAAATATTCACAGAGCCTCTTGAAGTACATGTTCTGTAATATACATTTTAAAATAATGTTGGGTGTTATTGGCTGAAAGCAATTTATCATTCACAGTGAATTTTAGATGTAGGTAGGCTCTTACACTGAGCTAATGCTCATCTTATTCCTTTTATACTCTGTGTTTTGTAATATTCTCCAGAATTAAATTAACAGTGCTACTTGAAACTTTGAAGCCAATTCATGTCTATGTGGCTCTTGATTTTATTTTTCTTTGGTTGGGGGAGGAGGGAGGGATGAGAGCTGAGGCTCTCAATGGGTCATTTCCTGCAAGGCAGAGCACTCTGTTATTCTGGAGCACCGGCTCAAGAAAACTGGCTTTGCAGTTGCTGCTGTTCGTGTCAAGGCAAGTGTTGTACACAATATATGAAGTGTAGCGTAAATAATTTAACTAGCTTTTGAACATGGAAATAGCAACATGATAAAGTAGCAAAACATAACAGGTTTCCAGCCAAACACATCACTGATTAGTTAGCCTAGCTAAAACAAACAGATTTTTTTTTTTTTTCCTCAAGTGAAACTGATTTAAGTGCAAGGGAAAGGCTGCAGAAAGGCCTGTTTGCAGATTAACAGCACCCTAGTTATTTGCAGCTGCAATAACTTCTCGAAGGACAGCTGAGCTGGGACTGTGCACTTGGGTTGCAGTTGTGTGTGTAAGAAGGGAGGCTTGCTGGCATCTTTGGCAACATCCCTTTGACCAAGGTGTGATGTTTCAGCGCAGTGATTGCACAAGTCAAAGGTCTTGGAAGCTCCTGGGCAGACTTTCAGATGGAATTGTCACACTGACCTTGAGGCACTCCAGATCTGCTCATTCACCTGCAAAATTTAATGATAATATTTTTTCCCAAAATACACAGAAGTAATTTTATATCCCAGCCAACTCATCTTGCTCCAGATGAGTGGGTTGTTTGTGCTATAGGTTCTCTGTTGTCTATACCTCTGTTTCCAATAGCATGCAGACAGTCAAATTTTAGAAGTCAGGGTTCTGTCAGATGAGTTATTTTCTTAAATTAAAATCGAGTTTCTGACTAAACCTGCAGGACTGACACTTGTGAGAGTTTGTGCCTGCCTGAGTGGGAAGGCTGATGGCAGCATGTGTGCAGAAATGCTGTGCACCTTTCTCTAAGGGCAGCCCTCGCAGAGTGGGGCTTTACTGGAGAGCTCTTGCTTGAATTGTTTTGTATTATCCTAAAAAGGCCTTAGGCACAAGATTCTCTTCTTGCACATCTTGTGTTAGGCATCAGCATGTATGGAAGGCAAATTTACTATTGGAACTATCAATAAAACATAATTTGTCTGTTAAATCAGTAATTGTGAAAAAGGCTCCCAAGGTTTTTATTCCCCCTTTTTTTCTCTTTCAATTATTACAAGGCCAGTTTTAAATCTTGCTGCAGGTGGAAATGTGCCCTCGTAAGACTTGTTGATGCTTCAAAATCTGCAGGGTACCTGGGGGCCTTATTGTTGGCCAATGGTGTCAAGGGAGGTCTGAACTAAAACCTAATAATGATTAAGTTAAATGGCTTCAAGTACTGTTTTGGGCTTGTTCTGTGGCAGATGCCCTTTGGGGCAGGGGAAGCCAGCTGAGGAACAGTGACTGTCCGGGGGTCGGGAGGTACAAAAGTGGGAAGTGAGGATGTTTTCATATCTCTTTTTTGTTCACTGTTGTGATGATAGAAGTGGGAGCTTTGTGCTGTGCTGGCTTATGCAATTCTGTGATTTAAGGCTGAAACTCCTTTATTATAAAGCTCATTTTCAATGTGATTTCTTTTTTCTTTGGGGAAAAAAGTCATAACGTTTTTTCTTTTTGAAACAGGATCTTCTGGGGCATTGGTTAAGAATTGGGGAGAGTTTTAAAAATGATGATACTTAAAAAATATTTTCTGACTTTTTTTTTAAGTTTATTTTAATACTCTGGGGCTTATTTTTAACTCCTGGAAAGCTTGGCCTAGAGACTTGATTTGTTTTGTTTGGCTCAGCTTACTGAGAATAAGGATGTCTGGGTGTACTTGGGAAGGAAATATGAGAATTAAAGACCTGTTTTGGTGCATAAAAATTATTGTTTGTAATTTAAATGGTTAGAAATGGAAATAGGGTTGTTTCTGTCTCAGTTTGCTGGAGAAAAATGAGCTGAGAGAAAAGGAAGTGTGCAGGAGAGGCACCTGGGAAGGAAAATGAGGCATGTAAGGGCTGTAGGTGGTGATTCAGGACTGGCATCATTGAAACATGGACCTTGGGAAGCTGTAAGGGTGGTGTGTTACCCTCCCCTTCAAATAAGCACTGTTTGATTAAATTTGCCTTGTTGAAACTCGTGGATATGAAGCACAGCAGAAAGGAACAGCCCAGCAGTGAGTGGGCCTGCTCATCTCTCCCTGTCACACCTCAGGCCTGGCTCAGCAGGGTCTTTGGAATGCTGCTGCAGTCAGTGACCTCCTGGGACTGCTGAAAGCCTCAGGGGGCAGGTTTGCACGGTGCCTTCTGACTCGGTACTTGCCCGAATGGGTTTCTGGCAGGGTGAGATGCTGGTGCCTCACTCTGCTGACATCCAGCATGACCCCCAGCTCTGGGTGTGGTTGTTTTGGAATGCACTGGATGTCTCATAGGTTGCTGCAGTTAGACTACCATAAGCCTTTTGAGGAAACTATTGCTTCTCAACAACAGTTTTAGGATGACTGGAGGAGTAAAAGTACATTATTCCATGATAATTTCAAGTCTAATCAGATGCACATCTTCAGTAGCAGATGTATTTGTTGCAGGTGCATCTTTCTCATGTTATCCTCTCTGTCATACAATGCATACACTGAGAAGAGAATGGCTCTTGGATAAGGGATTAGTGATTTCTTTCACTCTTCACACTGCCATAGGTACTGGGAAAGGACTGTGGTTTTAGTGGAATTTAAAGTTAGTGAGACAAGTGACTGTTGAAACCACCAAAGGGATGCAGAGTGACCCCAAAAAAATGGAGTTGCTCCTTCAGTTTGGCAGTTCCCCCATGTACCACCTGCCCCAAGTTAGGTTCAGGCAGACCTTGGCTTGTTGGCTGCACTGTTTGCAGCAGCTTTCAGTGAGAATGAGCAGCTCACCTGGTACTCAGCTCATCTACCTTTTGCCTCACCAGCATGAGCTTGTTATAACTAGTCCCACAAGACTTAACCAATATTGGGTTGACTTTCTGCTGCAGAGGAAACTTCAGGCATCATATTGATTTGGCCCAATATATTATATGTGTATTTATTTGCCAGCAAAGACATACAGAAATACTGGTGCTCTGTTTTAATACAAACTCAGCTGTTTGCTGATCAGCAATGACTATTTAAATTGACCAATCTACCTCACCCTGGCTGGAGATCAAGGGATCAGTACTTAATTTCATTCCTTGAATAAAGATTTTTATATATATATTTATATATATATCTCCACATGGAAATATCAGAACATGAAAGGTTAAATCAATATGGAGTTTTACATTGCTTAAAGGGCATTTGCATCAAAGCAGCCATGAATGCAATTCACTTGTTTAATGAATTTTTTATGCTTATTTAATGAATTTCACAAAGGTGTTTTTCATAAAATGGATAAGGACTTCCAGTTTTATGAAATAATAAAAATGGAACTGAAGTTATGAAATGAGCAATCTCATTAGTTAGGCATGATATATTCATATGAAAGTGTACATGTTTCTGAATTATTGCAAGCAGCTCTATTGCTTGAACTGTAACTCGTTATAATAGTATTGCAAATATGCCTTTAGTTAAGATATCAGAAAGTGACAGAAATTAGATTTTGATTGTTAATAATGATTTAATTAATACTTATTGTATTTAGCATAGTATGGATGTGTCTTTCTTTTGAAAATGTATGCTTGTATTCTTCATTGATAGATAGTTAGTGAGATGCAGCACTATTCCTATCCCCTTTTTGCTAGAATTCTGGCTTAATTTTGTGTTTGAGAAGCTTTATTCTGTTTTATTATCCTGATGAACAGAGGAAAATATTATGATAGTCTGCCAACAGTATGAACATGCCTTATTTTGCAACATGGGAATCTGTGATCTAATGTACTTTTGGAATTGCATCATCTTGCTGAAAAATTCTCCCAATCTGAAGGCACTTCAGGAGTGAAAGGGGACTGTGAGCATTGCTTGCTTAAATGACTTGTCTGATCGACTGAACACTGCAGTGTTTCTGCTGGTGGGATTTCATTATCCGTTCCAGCAGCACCTGCAGCAAGGCTGCTGCTTGCCCTCCAGTTTGGACAGGACAGATGGATACACTAATTCTGTCTTATTAAGTTGTGTTTGAAATCTGTCCTGATTTTGAGCATGTGGTGTTACCTTCAAGTTCAGTGGGATTATTCATGGGCAACTACAAGCTTGGGCCAAGGGGTTGCTATGTGCTGAGTGATTGTTGTCAACTTTGGTGTGTTTCCAGGCTTGTTGGTCCCCTGGGTACCACCACACCGGTTAGGAAATGTGCCCCAGCTTCATTCCCCAGCCTGAGTATTTGCGTTGTGCTAGGTGCAAATGATTTCCAAGAATGTTTCCTTTATCCCTTCCCTCTCCTGCTTTGGCTGTTGCAGCCAAACTTTCTCTTTCCTTTCTGCCATTTTGGACTGACTTACAAGTGCCTTATCCAAAACAGGCTTTACAACATGGTATAAACAGAGTATTGTCATTACATGAAGTGAAGCAGCTCCAAGTGGAGTAAAGGAATCCCACTGCCCAGCCCTGCTGGTTTTACAGCCCTCATGCTCTGCCAAGGCAACAGGCAAAAATATTGCAGTAATGAGATAAAGTGGGACTTTTTCAAAATTAGTGTTCTTGCCTTATTAGGCATCCCTTGTGCTATACTCCAAGTAATCTTGTTAACTACGTGCATTAGGACACAACAAGGCAGGGCAAGATAGTAAGATAATGGTTTGTCCTCAGTGGTTATTAGAGGAAAAAGATAAATGGAAGGCCTTTTCACCCATGAAGTGTCATTATCCCACTCTTTGGCACGCTTTGAAGCCTTCTTGTGATTGTGCAATTAGCCAAATAAGATACTTACAGAAAAAAAGGTAGCACTGACATCTGCTCCTGCCCTATCACCTCCTGCGGGGCGTCAGTGTGCTGGTAGAGCTGGTGCTGTGCCTGTGCTGCAGAGCAGCTCCAGCGTGCCTGGCCCTGCAGTGGGGCTGCACTGGGGGGATCTCTGCTAGAGCCCCTCAGAGCACAGTGCTTGCTCTTGGGAGCTTGTGCTGCTGGATTTGCACTGTTGGTGTCCCTTGTCCAGGCTGGACTTGGGATGGTTTTGCACCATGCAGGATCTGTCTCTGTTGTGCCTTGGGTGTGTAAATGTTGGTATGTTCTTAGAAATTAAATTCAATGGCTAAGTCTTTTTCACCTTTAAGGCTTCAAAGAACACAGGCCAGTGCTCGCACACAGATCATGTCACCCACGGAGGGGCACACACAATCCAGTCTTTGAGGTGGGGAAGCTGCTGGGCTACCCAGAACATGGAGGGTCCTGTCCTTTCCCTTTCCCATGCTGGGCCCTCTTCTCTCTTTCACAGGCTCTGTGTCCTTGCAAACCAGAGACAAAACAGTGTTTTGGCCCTGAGTGTCTTGCAAAAGCAGCAGCAGTGTGGCGTGGTTAGGTAATTCCTCCCTGTGCCACAGGGCAAATCTGTCTTTGAGCTGGGCTCACCCAAGGATTCCTGAGGCCATGGCAGCAGCTTGACTGATGCTCTGCGTTTGGAGCTGAGGCTCCAGAACCATCCTGGAGCTCAGCGTCATTACAGTGCACCTACTGTGGCAACTGTGCCCCCCAAGAGTTTCATGGCATTGCACCAGATTTAATAGCTAGCTGGTATTTAATTTGTGGTGTGAAATAACATCTGTTATTATATCTAACATAAATATTTACTTGAGAGATTCGACTAAAAAAACATTTGCTTGCCTTCTAAGCCTATCAATTTCTCATCTGTGGCTGACAAAGAAAGCTTTGAGTGCTTAAATTCATTTCTAGAAATTAAATTAAAATTTTCAACGCTAAAGATTCTGTGATTCCAGACACTTTCCTTTCCTTTTATTGTGTTTGACAGCAACTAGACTCTCAAGGTAAGTGGTGGAGTGTAGTCCTATGTAAATGTGAAGCATAAAATGAAAACTGGGGGAAGAAAAACATTTAAGGTAGGAAATTAGAACAGTTATTGAGTTCCACACTATGGTTAATGAGTGTGCAGAAAGAAAACATCTTCTTGGCCTAGTGAGCTGGAGCATTACAACTGTTGCAACACTTCTTCTGTTTTTAGAAGGAAATAAGTAATAACCCCGACACATGGGAAGTCTTCAGTTTGCATTTTTTAATGCCTCAGGGGAGTGCAGTGTTTCTGGTTTAGAATCTGTTAAAATTTTATTTAAAAGGCAGGTTTTGTTCTGAAAGCAAAACAAAAATTAACATATTAAGCATATCTGTAGGTCAGGAGTGTATGGGAGAGGGCTTGGCTGCTTTACCAGGACGTGGCTCTTACAGAATTGCTCAGCTGAGGTTAGGGGCTGTGAAGACTGAAAATTACTGTCCCTTACTGAAATACGTTCAGTGTACTCGGGTTTTATGCTGCGTTGCCCTGGGTATAATTAAAAGCAGCCTGTAATGGCACTGGAGCGGAGGGGCCTAGGCACAGGTTCTCAGTTTTGGGATACTTTGGCATTCTACCAGGAAAGGGAGGCTGGGATGGGGTGGTGCTGCCCGGGTGAACCCTCTCCTGGTCATTGTTGACTTCAGCTGGAGGTTGTAAATGTTACCCCTCTGTCTGGGGATGGAGAAGGGGTGTCCAAAACTTGCTGGGGATGTGCTGTAGCATCCCATGCAGCCTTTATTCTGCAGTGCTGGTAAGCTCATATTGTCCCCACTGTTACACTTTAACTGGACATTTCTTGTGTTTTGTTGGTAGTAAAATATCTGGGCTGACCTCTCTGAGGCTGAACTGAGTCCTGAGAAAAATTAGGCAATTCAGTTTTAAGGTACATGGCACAATGTTGAGCAGTTGAAAAACATCTGAACCCTCTGTGAACGCATCCCTGTGATTGCAGCTAAGGTCCAGGGCTGTATGGCCTGAATTAATGAATGTTGCTTCTGCCCAGGGCTGATCAGGTGTGTGAGGTGTCTGCTAGCACAGCTATGCAGCTTCTGCTATCTCGCTGAACGCCTCAGGAGATGCAGTGGGTAGTTTTGCATGCTACTGCATTGTGAGGTTTAGGAATACTCTTGCACACATCCTGTGCTATTTAAAAGTCCCTTCATGCAATGGTTGAAGTATTTTCATCCGATGCTGTTACTGAGCAAGCTGTTGAAAGGTGTGAGCAAGTAGCAAGTCGATCAATATTTTATCCTTTCTAGGCTAATAAGTTCATTATTATTGACACAGTGTGGCTGGCTGCCTTCAGTCTGACAAATAACATCCCAAACCAAAGTAGTTGGAGTTCTTTTAATGATGCTTTGATTGGGAAATATCTTGGGGTCAGGCTGGAGCTTATGGTTGCATCTGGAGAGTCAATTTTTATATTTGACTAGGTGTAAATAATATGGGACAGGGCAGGGACCCTCAGTCTGGTCTCTATCCTGGCAGAAAGGAGCCAGGTTGTGAGTTCATGTGCCTAGGGAGTGATTCCTGAGCCTGCCTCAGCTCCTTCACCTCTCTTCTCTCCTTTGGTCAGAAATTTCCCTTGGGTCCTGAAGCTCAAGGCTTGGCTGACACAAAACATTCTGCAGGACAGCCAGCTTGTGCCCAGCTGCCATCTGACCTGTCCTCTCCCTCCACCACTTCCTCTTGCAAAGTTTTCCACTCAGAGCAGGAGCAGCAAGGCTTTGTTTCTTGCTGCCCTGGGTGGCTGGGAGCAATTGTGTTTGTGGCCTGAGCCTTGCTACCTCTCAGAGTTAAAAGCTGCTCTGAAGTTTTTATTACCTTTTTTGTTTCTTGGAGATACATGGAGCTTAAAATTAAATGGTTCAAATATGGATCAAGATTAAATAATTTGGGTCAGGGCATGTTCTCAGATGCCCTCCAGGAAACACAGTCAGTAGTTAACCTAATCAGCTCTTGTAATTCCACCAAATTCAGCTGAAGCAGCATTTCTACAGTAGAAGGAAACTTGAAGCTTAATAGCAAGCATCCCAATTTTTAGACTTTTCATGAGACTAGTTTGGCTCTGGTGTTCTTAGCAAAACCCAGAAGCAGTGTCAGGGCATGGGTTAGGTCAGCAGCTGGGTCCTGGTGCTTTGTGTGTGTTGTGATGCCTCTTGCTTAGTATTATGCAGTAATTGTGATTGTTGGGGCTAGAGTAGTTCAGAAATTATATTGCTGACTTCAAAGTATATGTCAGTCCAAACAGGCAGGTTTGCAAACTAAAATAGAGATTAAACCAAACCAAGAATTTCAATGGTTGTCAATGAAGTTTTTTATTTTTGTCTGTGTACATGAACATACATACGCTTTTCAATGCTTCCAGAACTTGCAGCCTTCCCTGGAAAGAGCTCTGATCTGTAAAGGCTTGTACTTCATAAAACACAGTGGCCTGGTGACCTCCAGCATATGGAGTTGCTGGGGAAACCTGTGTGAAATGGCAGCTTTTTGCCTAATGGTGCCATTTTATTTGATCAACTCCAAAATCCTTAAGACACGCCTGGGGGAGGTCACCAGCAGGTCTGAGCATCTACTTCCACTTGGGCCTTTGAAATTCTGCTTTGTCTTGTGATTTGGTGGGTGCTTTTTGTATCATTCCATGTGCATCTTATGAAAAAAGTAAGTGGGCAAAGGCATAAACCAGCTGTTTTGGGAGGCTGGGGTGGCCCAGGCTTGATGTGTAACTGTGCTGTGGGCAGTCAGTGGCCCTCTGCCTCCTCCAGTGCCATGGTCCCACTGCAGCCCCCGTGGCCTCTCTCTGAGAGACATTTTTAAAGATTTTTCCACTTGCAATGAGCAAACTCCTGGTTGCATCCAGTGCCCAGTAAAGTAAAAGGAGACTCTGGTGAGGCCCCAGATTTCAAGCTCTTGGGGCTGCTACATATTTCTCTGCTTGGGGGAGAGGCCAAGTGTTTGCAACTTTAGATGTAAAATGTAAAAGCACTTGGTTGTCACATGCCATTAGCTGTTTAAAGCGTGACATCTCAGGAAATGCTTCATCGTAATCCTCCAAATGAAGAAATCTGAAGTGAACTTCAAACTGTTTGCTCACTTTGGGTATCATGTTGCAGGGTCAGATGGTGAACTCAGAGTTGTACCTACTCTCAAATTGGTTTAAACTGCCGTCAGACAGTTCAAGTCCTGAAAAACCAGCTTGTGCATTTTCTTTACTTTTTCTTTACAAGCAGAACTTAGGAGCAATGTCTGTATGGCAAAGCTTGTCCACATACTCTTCTCCAGCTGTTTTTCCTGAGACACCTTTTGCTCAACAGCACTGTTAGTTTAACTTTATCATCTGCTTGAGTTTGCTTTCCTCTTCCTGCTGGCAGATGACTAATGGGAAAAGCTGCTCTGAAAGGATATATGTTGTCTGCCTGAGCTTTTGCCTCAGCAAGTAGCTGTATTTCACTTCAAAAAAGAAAAGCTTGAATCTGTGATGCTACGTAAGGAAGAAAGTGGTGCTGATGTTTTTGGCTTTGTTCCTCAGGATTGTTCTAGTTGCTTTCCTGTGCAGTGGTCCAGTGGAAGACATGTCTGGTATGTAAGGACTGGTCATCACGGATGGCCAGGGGGGCCAGTGAAAACAGCTTTGTAGTCATCCTGACATGAAATTGCTTCACTAACAAGAGTATGAAACATGAAATTATAGTGTTGTGTGGAATGACGTTTATTCAACTGTCATGCTCAAAGGTCCTATTAAGCTGTCAGCTTGGTCTGCTCTATCCTTGATTTTGCTCCACTGAAATTTAACATGGTTTCACTTCTCAAAGCCAAACCTTTCCAAACTGACCTCTGTCTCCATCCTGCTTAATGCCCTTTAGAAAGATTTTTTTTTTTTTTTTTTTTTTTTTTTTTTTTGTTACTTCAAAATGTTGTGATTGTCTTTCTGGTCAGAAGTCCTTCATTCCTTGTTTATTTTTTCTTTTTAACATCATAGTCCATATTCATCCCTGTGTAGGTCTAGGGTACTAATTTGCCTCCAGGAGGGTGTTTTTGGCTGGTGGGCTGATAGCTGTGCAAGCATGTTGGGTGTCCCTAATGTTGTTCCTATTAAATCCAGGTCTGGGTGAGAGTATTTGCAGATAAATTCATATGAAGCCTTGCGAAGAAAGCACAGATACTGGTAAACCTGACAGTGACTTTATTGATGGTGGTAGTAATAAGAAATTATGATTACTGTGATCAGGGATAGACTTTTTTCTTTTGTAATAGGTATAGTTGAGTATTGTATTTATTTCCTATAAGAACTTCTTCTAACTTGTTTTGATACAGGGAAAACATATTTCCATTAAAGGATGTCATTGGGGTGATTTTTGCTTCATTTCTGTTTTATTCCTTGCTGATTTACTTCAGAGTAACTATTACTGATATTTGCTTGTTAGATTGCTTCCTGCAATGTACCAAGCAGCTGTGGCCTTCTTGTCTCTTGAGGAGTATTCTTATCCTGGCATGGGCATAAACAAAGCTTCTGACCAGCTATGCAGCCCCTCCTTGTTGTGCTGTAGGTATTAGTCATCCTGCTCCTTCTGGGCTTGTGCCATAGCACCCTGCTCAGGCTGGGCCTCCTGTCCTTCATCTTCATGAGATGAAGGTCGCCTTAGAAAAGGGGAAGGGGGAGACCATCACATCTTACATGACTAGTAATAGCGCTGAGTGATCTGTAATTGATGTGAGTGTGTGAATCAGCTCCTTTTTTTGTTTTAATGCTGGACACCAAGGGATGGGCAAAAGGATAGAGAACTATGAATTGCTGAGAGGGTTTGCCTTAAATCTGTCAATCCCTTGTCCAACATCTGCATGTTGTTTTGCTTTCTTCCCTGGCACTTTAGAGAGCCTTGAATCAGTGAGGAACAGATAGTTCAGTTCTTAAAGCAGTGCTTCTGTAACTATACACAGTTGGGGAATGTGCTTCTGGTGGATTTGTTCCATGAAATGCAAGGGAAGGATTCATGAGTACATAAAATAACAGCCTAATCAAAGAAATAAACAAGAACAAGTCTGTAATCTTCACAAAATTGGGGGAAAAAAGTGCTTCTGATGGACTTGCTCCTACTGTTTTCTTTGTAGCTGTTTCCAGAGCTCAGACCATCTGTTCCTTGTTGTAGGTTGTTAAGTGAAATGTGCTGCCAATACAAATAGCTCTGCTTGATGTTTGTTTGCATAAATTGTTTTGAAAGCTTCATGACGAATTTTAAGGATTACTTACAGGGGTAGGACTCTGCGGAGGAGGAAATATAAATTTGATGATGCATGTTGGAATCCATTAATTTGTTTGGAATTTATAATAAAAGTGAACATTCTATGTGTTTGTTGGAGAGGAGGGTAACAATTTCATCTTGAGCCCAGAAGGTTACGGTGACAATATGCTTATTTGGCCACATTGCAGTAAATGTGATCAATCTGCCTTCACATCTAAGTATAGTTGCCTTTACTTGTCAAATAAACTGTTCAGTATATCTAACTCACAAAATTTCAAAGCAGTGAAGCCTGCTTGGGTTTAGTGTGCCTTGGGAATCTTACACTCAGTTTTGTCTTGCTCTTTGATATTGGACTTTTGTGTGGGAAGAGTGGCTTTGAAATGTGTGTTGAAGGTGGTAAGTGAGAGGAGTGGAGGGGAGTTACACCTGGCTGCTGTTGGTTATATGGTGTATTGTGACTTGAGATCTGTGGTGGTGGTGCCATGTATGCTACAGCACGTGGGGAGCTAATTCCTGCTTCCCAAAACTGGTGATCCGAAGGCTGAAAGAAGGTGGAGGAAGTGTGCCTAAGGAAGGAGAGAGGATTTCAGTAGAGCCCTTTAAGTCAGTGACAGAGCTTGTGTAGTCAGACTTCCTCAACAGGATGGCCCTTCCTGATAGGGAAATGTCTGCAAACAGTGGGCTTGGAGCAGCTGATACAGAAGCAACTCTTTCCTTGCAGTTGTGTTCCTCTTCTTAATAGAGATCTAATATCTGGTGGCTTATATTTAGCCTTACAGTCTAGGAGTTTCAAGTAGTTGGAAATCAAATGGCTATCTCCCTTCTCACCAAACCTTTAGGTCTGGATTTGGAATCACTGCACAGTCAGACGTTCCTCTTGTCTCTGTGAAACTGTACATTAAAAACACAACCACACATACACACACACACACACGTGCTCCTTAGCTGCTCATCACAGCTTTGCAGTGGTAATTCTCTGGTTTTAAGTGAATTGACCTGGCTGCTTTCATCTTCAGGTAATGCAGCCCCAGTTTATAATTCAGACCAGCAGCTTATTGAGATTTAGAAAGAGGCCCAGAGCTTTGCTTTACTGTGCCAGTTAAAGCATTTATACTGATGACAGTTAAATTGTTGAGGGCTCTGTTATTCATTTACATCACAGACACTAAGGTCCTCTGACGACCTACTGCAAATGTAAGCCAGATGTACCTAAACATATCTATTGTACATTTTACTTCATTTCAAACACTTCTCCTGACTTTCAACTCAAACCTTCTGTCTGTCTTGTCATGCTACAGTATTTAATGATATTTTATTGCATTAGTTCACAAAACCCTTGAGTTTTTCGGTTGTCCTAAGCTAATGGACTGGATCTGTACCCATTTGCTAATACAAGATCTTTTTTAGTAGGTAGCAGAGCTATTAAACATAAATCAAGGTTTCCGATAAAATATTAGGTTTCTGCTGCATCTTACAAAAGGAGAGTCTGCAGTTTTACCTGATGATTATATCTTACAAGCTATAGTTAAAGCTTGTTTGGGGATTTACTGCATTCCATACCCAGTAATTTCATACAAATCCATAATGATTATTTTGTATGTTCCTTTCATTTAGCTCATAAAAGAAACCACATAGTTTGCTAGCTGTAGAAATGAGAGCCATCCACTATTATTTCCTTGGAAAGGATGCACTGAGAAACTGATTTTTAATAAAAAGGTAATTTTTTTTCTATTTAATCTGTGTATCAAAAAATCAGAGAGTAAAGAGAGATCCTGCTTTGATAAGACAGAAGTAGTTAGGCTTGCTACAGGGAGGAAAACATATCACAGCACTCAAAATCTTTAGATATTCTTTTGAAAATTAGGTTAAAATAGTATAAGCTTTGGTGGAGACTTATGATTTTTTTTGTCATACCTTCATGAGTAAACAGGTGTCTCCTATTCACCTTTGGAGCAGGGACTCTTTTGGAAGACAAAGGTTGGTTGTTTGGCATGTTCCCTGGTCCCAGCTGTGGAAAGTGCTCGAGCAGAGGCTTGGCTTAACAGGGTTTTGGTACATCCTTCTAAAGTGTCTCCACTCCCTGCTGCTATTTTTAACTACGCACACAAATCCTTCTGAAGAAAATGTGATAGTGGTTAGGCTGTCCTGAAGTATTGTTCTTGATAGGAAAGTGCTGAAGGATACCATTTGGAGCATATGCTCTCTCAGTGTGGGTTGCAGAGGATATAACTGCACTGTTATTTGTACTACAGCAAGCCAAGAAACATGTGACACAACTTGATCTCATTTTTACCCATGTAAATCTGGAGGATTTTTAAAACAACTTTTGGAGTTGGTTTAAAATTACATGTTGTGGAGCAGAGCACAGTGTGGCTTGTTTCTTGGTCAGAAGGTAAATACAGTCAATTGGAGCAGCTTGGGAATGTCTGATAAAAGATTTCTTTGGAAATACTGATGCAATGAAAGAAAGCTTTTGTGACAATGGATCTGTCTGAGAGTGCCTTAGGTCTGAAATGAGAGGGAGCAAAATGGAGCTGTTCACCCAAAATAGCTGCAAGGATGTCCCTGGGATATGGGACTCCAAGGTTCAAGTTCCCCCACAGCTCAGGCTTGTGGTTAGCCTTGCAGTCATAATGGGGTATGTTCCATTTTGGGGTGGTAGGATGCTATATGTTGAAGTTCTGTGCTGGAATGCAGTGCAGAAAGAAAACTACCTTAGAAACATCAACCATTTCCTTGTGAAACAGGATTCTCAGTTGTAGCTTGCAGTGCAGCTGTTCTTTCTTCAAACTTGCACCTACCCTGGTTTGGAGGCAATGGTAACAGCACCATAATTTTTGTTGTCCTCTGCTGTAGCAGTATTCAACATGCTCCTCAACAACACAGGGTATCAAAAGGAGAATGCCAATGGATGAATCTAGGGTGCTACTGCAAAGCAACAAGAAGACAATTCCACTTTTACATAGGTTCTGTGGACCTGTTTTGCAGGCTAAGTTTGGTCTGATGTTTTTATTTGGTTAGGTTTTTGTTACGTAAACTTGCAAATGCATCTACGTCATTGTTGGGGCCAGGGTAATGATATCAGATGCCTTTATTCTAGGTGATAACACCAGAGTGACCTTATAGAGACTTTCTCCAAAGAAAAACAGTGTTAACTGTTGACTGTACACTATCATTTGAAATACAGTGCTGTTTAAACACATGGGATTTGTCATCCTATGTCACTGAAAAAACAAGCAAGCATGGTAGAGTTGCTGGTCAGTGGATCAAAGTGGTTTTTCTTTCAACATTTCCTCAACTGAAAAAAACCCACCCCAAACCCCACATTTAAGCTTTATGTGTAAACCACTAGAAATAAGAGAGCCAGGAATGTGATCACCTTTATGAGAATTTAGGAGACAAAATAACAATTGCAGCTGAAGGTGGCTCAGGCTGTTGCTGAGCTGCTGTCTGAGACTGCTGCTCAGAGTTTGTAATTCAAGGCATCTCCTACAGCTGTTCAGAGTTCTGGGGGGAGATGCTTACTTGGGGGCCATTGCATGGGCTCTGGGGATGACCCCAGCTCTCCACTGGATGTCAGTGTTCCCCAGGAATGCAGCTGCCAGAGCACTTATCTGGCAGTAAAAAAAAAGGGGGGGGGATGTGTAGAAAGACTAAAGAAAATTAAAGAACAAAGCAACCTTGACTGTTTAGAAAAGTCGTTTATGAAAAAGTTTTGTGACTGTTCAGCCTGAATTATAAGGCAAACCTTGACAGAAAGATCGTGTTTACAATAAAACACATCTTACACAACTTCCGGGCTCACATGCCAGAAAGAGTTGGATTTAGTTTCAGAAAAAACAAACGAACATTCTTCACTCATCTCCCTACAGTTTTGATATTTTGATATGCTGCAAAGTGAGTGATTCTGTTTTTGTCTCTGACAGTTTTTCTTTTTTCAATAGCCACAAAAAAATATTTTTTCAAATCAGTGAAAGCATGAGCATGTCACTAAATGATTGATTGCTTGCTGGGTTTCAGCCTTTGATAATTAAGCTTAACACAATGTCTGCTCTTCACTAGAGAATGGTATTGTGCCAAATTCAAAAGACACATGAAAAATTGAAATCAGAAAATAAAAACCTTGTAAAAACCAACTGCTCCCATCTGTTGTGCAGTTCAGAAGGGAACGTAACAGTGGAAGAGATACAGAGCACATAAAACAGTAGGAGGAAGAATGGTGAGCTTTGAGGCTCCACCTTCCACACTCACAGAATTGCCTTCATGCAAGTATCTTGTTTCTTGGAGATCTGTGGGTTTTTTTTGTTTGTGGTTTGGGTTTTTTTTTATTTTTAATTCATTAAAATGGATTCACAAAGGGAATTTTGACAAGGATTTTGCTGGACAACTGGGGTTTTGTAGCATGTGTCCAGCTGTATCCTTATAGCCTCTCATTGATGGTGTGTTGAGTGTGTAGTCACTCATCTGCATCTGACTTGGAACAAATTGCTTCTGACAAAAGGGCAGGTTTCTGAACAGAAGTCCAGAAGACATTTCTGGCTGTGATATGGGGTACATTTGAGGGCCCTCTCACCAATTCAGAAAAAAATGAACCCAAATCCTAGAACGCTCTTTCATATTGAGTTTGCTCAGCAATATTAACAAGCCTTGTGTTTGTTAACAAACCTGGCTTTACCCAATCTGTTACAAGGTTAGCTCCTTCAGTCAGGCACAAGGTTTAGGCTGGAGTATTTAAACTAAAAAAAAGAAGATTCAAATGTGTGAGAGCCCTGGCTGACCTAAGAATTAGAAGGGAGTGTCATGATGAATGTTCTGGCACTTTGAGATCTCTTAGCTCCTAAGTCTCAAGGGCATAGCAGTACTCCAGGATCAGGGTTTGGCTTTACTAAAACTTGAAGACAGGAGTCCCCCGTGCAGGTCATGGCAAACATTACTCTGATAAATACTTTTGGCCTGATATTTAGCTCAATTTATTCAATCAACCCAAGCTAAGAATGTCCTCTTTTGCGTTACAGAGCCACTTGTGAAGGAATGAGCCTCTCCCCTGGGGACAGCAGTGACCAGCAGTGACAAACCCAGCCACGAACTGACCTTGCTGTATGTCTCCCATGGGAGAGGTGATGGGTGTGCAGAGACAGGCACTGAGCATCTCTGAAAGGTGAGTAAAGCTTGGGATTGACTGCCCCACATGTCTGTGATGTTCCAGAGATGTTTGTCTCCACCTGGAGTAGTTTTTTACTGTGGCAGTTATGCACAGCAGAATGTTGAAGCAAAGCTCTGCTGGAGAAATGTGATGGGTAGGGATTGCATACCTTCCTCTGGAAGTGGCCTGTGCTTGATGTAAAGCAGTGAGCCCGGGTCATTAATTCTCTTTATATTTTGGGACAGATTATATGTGTCTGATGTGCAAACTGTTTAGGGACATGAGAGAGCAAACCATCTTTATCCAAAAGGCACCTTCATGTCTCTCTGAGACTGGTAGCCAGATCTGATTCGAGAAAGGGTTTCTGGACAAAATTGGAAAAACCTGGGCAAAAATTTCTTTTGGACAAAATAGGAATTTACCAATAGGAAGTGAATAAACCAGACTGAGAAGCATTTTCCTCTTGCAGCTGGTTGAAGGATTGACACTTTTAGAAGCTCTGCAACCTCTTGAGCTCCTGCAAAGCTGTGCCAGAGGGGTTGACTGAAACACTTTTTTAAAATTGGGTTACTTTATACTGTTCCTCAAGGTTGTTACTGTTGTTCAAGTTAAGCTTCTTGTCAAGCTTCTTGTCTTCTGTAAACTGTTATGAACTGTCATATAAAAAGCCAAATGGAAATGTCTGTTTTGCATTTTTATCCTCCCTTTTGTTCATTGCTCTGTTTTGCAGCCTAAACTGTCATAATATAGTGGGCCAAGAGTTACAGTATTTAATGTCTCACAAGTGTAGGCAAGGAAAACTGCAAGTAAATGAGTTACTGTGTTAAGTTGATTTTTGACTAATGAATACAAGCAACTTGTATATGTGTGACTGATGGTGAATTTCAGCTGAGGCCATAGTGCTAAAAGTAGGCAAGACACAGTGGAGTTGGAGTCTATGGAGTCAGACGTGGTTTTGAGTTGCAGCAGGAAAGACTGAACTTTGTGACATTTAGATATGATACAAAATTATTTGATTTGCTCTCTCTAATCTTCTAGTTTAAGTTTTTATATGCAGGTAGAAGAAAATGGCAAACAACATAAGTGTAAGAAGTGAGATGCTTGCCTGTAGCTTTAGAAATTTGTCTGACTGATGCTAAAGGTGTCTTCTGATGATTACTGAAATATTTTCTGAATAGATACAGCTGGGGAACAGTCTGATAGGAAGCTGAAAACTGGTCTGTCCTGTAGTGCTTGTAGTCAAACATGCTGAGAATCTCTCCCCTCTTCCCTGACTTTTTTGAGATGTCAAATACCTGTAAAGCTCTGAGAGCACCAGACCTGAAGGGATATAAACCTGGTGAACTCTGCTGTATTCACTGAATTCCAATAATAAGTTAAGGGAGCAGACAGTTGTGGCCTGATTGACTGCAGGGCTGGATGCTGCACTCCTCCTGCTGAGAAGCCAGGCCGCAGAAATCCCATCTAACTGACATCAATGGGAAATCAGCATCTGGGCTGCTAATTTTGTGTGTGATTCTCTGTGAAATGTAATCTTTACCATTCGTTCCTACAATGTGTTTTCTTTCCCTGTGATCACCACACAGTGTTTATTTGATCATGCTGAGAACCCACATCTTATCTGGTCTTCTAACTTCTTCCTTTTGAAAGAGATAACGAAGGAAGGGGGATCAGAGCAGCAAGGGAGAGTGGGGTGTTGTGAATAAATACCCTATTTGTACCTCCACAGTTAGGCACAGTTGAATATTAAAGCTCCTGTTATTTTCAGCAGCCATTACAATGTGAGATGTTAAATTCTGTATCATTTTTACCAGAGCTGTAGTTTGGCTTTTTTTTTTCTTTTAAGAAAGATACAGACATTGCTTCACACTGGGAGGTTTATGAAGTTCAGATAGTGCATGTGGGAATTAGAAACAAATAGGCTTAATTTTCTAAAGTCTTCCAGGACTGTTAATGGTTAAGCATTGCTAAGGGACTGTACTTTCTTCCTTTACCAGTTGTCTCCCCTTCATCTAGAAGAACAACATTTTAACTTCATACAGTCACTAGGAAAAAAAGTTACTTTGTAAGTGACCCTTGAATATTTTGGTTCTTGTGGCTGACCCTGGGTTAAAGGATACCAAGATA
Source organism: Corvus brachyrhynchos (assembly GCF_000691975.1). Taxonomy (NCBI): domain Eukaryota; kingdom Metazoa; phylum Chordata; class Aves; order Passeriformes; family Corvidae; genus Corvus; species Corvus brachyrhynchos. The sequence goes on from NW_008239324.1 coordinate 7,767,763, forward strand.
GCTCAAGCCTGCTTTTTGTCAGTGTTTCCACTCTACAGGAACTCCTGGAGATGCCTTGGTGGGAATCCAGTGATAAAACTGGAGCTCATTTCTCACTTACAGAAAGGAAAACAAAACTGAGGAAAGAATGCTTCCTGCTACTCTTTGGTCAGTCGATAAGCTTAATTGGCCAGGCTTGCCTGCTGTACATTGATTGTACCTACTAATAAAAGAGCTATTGATTGGCACTTTATTTAGCACTGGCTTGCCTGGACTATAGTTCCTGCTAATGTTATTATTACATCAACCTTTTCCTGTTCCCCAGTTCTTTAGTGCAATAAATTATGTCAAATGCCTCTAGTGTTTTCAATATTCTTGGACAGTTTTCTTTGGGTTTTTGACCTCCTCAGCACACAGTGTGTCATCTCCAGTACGTGTGAAAATGTCTAATGGGATGCGGGAGGAATGTAGATGCTAATGTGTTATGGAAAAGTACTGGAGTTGTTCTGCATATGTTTTGTTTTAATTGGCCCTTGGAAATCAAAGAAATTGATATTCCTTGACATCTATTTAATGTGACTGTGATTAGTGAGCAGTGGTGGCAGGTTAATGGAGACAAATATCTCTATGTGGAAACTTGCATTGTCTTTGTAACCTTGCTACTACCAGTAGTATCTCACTTGTTACAGCCTGGAGCGCTGGTCCTGTGCCTGTCACTGGAGCAGATCTGGGACCTCTTTAGTGAGAAGTGCTGCTCTTAATCTCAAGACAGAGGGGTTTGGGGCTCAAGCAGTTAAATTGCTGTTTCAGACCTGCTTTTGGTCAGCCCCCAGTCTGCCACCATAAGTCCCATTATTGTGGATGAAAGGTATAATTTTCTGAATTCCATTACAAACTGATCATGGCTAGAGCCTAGCACAAAGTCCTGCTTCAGCTGAGGTACTACCTGTGCTACTGTAATATGTCTCCTTAATGTGCTTTGTAAAGAAAAGATGATGCTTGCTACAGTTGTTCCAGGTCTCTTTAGCCCTGCTGGGCTGTCCCAAAATACCACAGGAGGGGTAGGGGCTGGTGCTGTGCAGCACAGTGGGGGTCAGGCTGTTACTGGAAGCTTGAAGCATTTGTGAAAAGTCTGCTGTGCCTGTGCACACTGTGACTTGAAGTGCTTTATAAATCTGACAGCCTGGCTCCCTTTCACAGGGAGAGGGGAGGTTCTCTGGGGTTGCCCCCTGTCAAACTGCAACTGCCTTCTCCAAACCCTGCAACAGCTCAAGCCAGTGTTCAAATAAGGACTATAAAATATGAATGTGCACCATGGCCAGCTATTTTAACAGGGCTGTAGCTATTGCAGATAATGTGACAAGCCTGTGCCCTGCGCTTGTATAATAAATGCTGGCACTGGGATGCACGTAGGAAATGCTCTGAGGAATATCTGTAAGAATCCTGAACAACTGTGGAACAGGATCCATAACAGAAGATGTTAGTGAAGTGGGGTTGTATTGGGAAATGCAACAATGTTAACCTGAAAATCAAGACCACAGAATGTAAATGTAGGTTAGAAATTGGTGTCTTCTGCTGTTAGTGTTCCTTCCTGATGTTCCTCTGCTCTGAGCTTGGCTCCTGGAGGAAAGGTTCCATTCTTTAGCTGGGGCAAGTTAAAAACCAGCAAGCTAATTCCATATTTATTTTTCAAGAAGCAAAATGCAGCTTTACAACTTGCATTTGGATATACCAGGGTGTGTTTGACAGGGCTTCATACCTCACAGTGCTCCCAAGGCAAGTATTAATTGCTCCATAAAACACACTGTGTCATGTCTTGTGGCTCAACGTGTTACAGGTCTGTGCAAACTTGTTTTATAGCCCTAACAGCCCACTACTGCTTCTGAGAAATGTTTTCCTTTTAATGGGGGAAAGAAAAACAGCATTTAAAAATATTATAATGGTGACAAGGGAGAAAGAATGCTGTAGAATTTCCATGGGCCAGAAAAGCTGTTGCAGATTACACCACCTGTTATAAATGGGTGCACATATATTATTTTGTATTAAGGAGTCCTCTGTCTAGAGAACAAATCCATCTCCCCTAATTTGACACCCTACCTGAAATCTGGGCCAAGTGTTGCCTTAATTTGTCTTAAGGCAGAAACAGAGGAGTGTAGGTGCAACTGCAGCCACATCCCCTGGCTCAGCAGTGCGCCAGTAAAGTTTGTGCTTGGTGCTCCAGAACATGCCATGGGCTTCATAACCCCATTGCATGTGAGAGCCAGTTGCTGTGGATCTGACTCCTATTTACCTAGGATGTTTCCACAGCAATCATGGCAACTGAAAACAACAGAGTGGACTTCTTGGCTATTGAGAATTGTAACTGTCCTTTCCAAGTCTTCTCGTTCCCACTCCCACATCTCTAGGAATAACAATAAACAAGCTAGCCCCAAAGATTCACACATGGTGTAGCTTCACTGGGGTCAAAAAGGATTATTTCCAACATCTAATCACAAGCATGTGGCTGAGCCTGATCAGAGTAAGCTCAGTTCCTTGGCCCATTCCTTCCTGGTTGTCTTTCCAATCTTAATTCTAGGCAAGCCCCAATATAGGGGATTGGAGACTTGCTGTTCCTCTTTAAAAAGTATTTTTAGCCCATTCCCCTCTGTGCAATAAGTAGTTAATACTGGATTTAGTACCTGCTGTGCTATGAAGTATTACCTTTGTGATATGGGAGCATTTTATAGCCACTTTTCACTCTGTACCACTGGCAGAATGATTTCATGATGTGTATAGATGTTGAAGATTCAGACCTCAGATTTGTTGCTGTGTTGCCAAATATCTAGCATAGGCATCCAGTTAAACTGCAATTTAGTTTTTCATGGGTTTTGCTTTGCTAGATCTGGATGATTTTTCTGCTTTTAGCTCAAAAGTGAGGAAATATCCGAAGATATTCAAGTGACAAATCTCTGGCAATGAGATCTGACTGAAGTTTGTTTATTAAAGACTGTAACAATACAATTTTCTCTACCAAAGCTGAGGGTCTTGCTGACGTTTGGGCTAGAATATTTGTGTTGCTGCCTATGCTATTATGATACACACAACTTGTCTGTAAAAAATGCACAGTATTTTCAGGAACTGCTGCTGCACAGTAGTTGAACAGGAAATTGTTTTTATTTGCAAGTAATGTGATGTGAAGTGAAAGGATACTCTAATTTATAAATAGGTAAATCTTGTTTTTACAAGAGTTAATTCTATTATGTATAAATATTTTTCATTTTACAGTTGTAAGAACAGTTGAAATTAGAACCTAATTCATAAATGACCTGAGGATTTATGAAGCGTTCCCTTTGTGTTCTCCTCAGGACACACACAAGGGACATGCTTCCCCTGCCCGTGTGAATTATCCCTTGTGAAATCCATTTTTTGTGATTTATCAATCCTCTCTACCCTTGCTTGCAGGTTAATGTATCTGAGAGCTACTGTATGTAACAGTCCCTTAAATCAAGGGGAAATAAGGAGGTTTGTTAAAGTAGATTAAGAAGTTGAAGGGGGCAATTCCCCAAACCACTACTCATGTCTGTGTCCCCGCTGCTTCCAAGAGTTCCAGTTATAGAAGAACTTTGTGCGCTTGCCCTCATTCTCAGCCTGTTTCTGCTGCAGCTGAGGCTGTTCTGTGATCCAGAGCAGGGGGTAGGAGGCTGAGCAAAGGAGCCATTTTTGAGGTGACAAAAAATGTGTCTTTTGGATGACAAAGTAGGGCCAGGAAAAGAAGTTTGAGGAGGAAGACACCTCTGCAATTTAAGACTGATAGAGTATGAAAACTGTCTCTGGCCCATCAGAAACAACAGCAACAAAAACCAAAGCAAAAAACCCCACAAACAAAATGTGCATTCAAATTGTCTGTTTCCCATGGCTTCAAAGTGAGCTCACACGAGGATCCTGGTGTGGCATGCATTATAAGAAATGTGGTACCTTGTCACTTTGATGCACGTAATGTCTAAGCCTTCCAAAAAAAAGTCGTATGATCCAGATAGTTTTGTTTAAGCTTCAGTTTCCTGGCTGAGTCTTGTCACAAAACTCCCAGGTCATGTCCATGAAGTGAATGCATTCAGGGGAAGTGACTTGTCTGGTTAAATCTCCAGGAGGGACCACGATTTCAAGATGGCATCCTGGGCATAACATTGGAACATTAAGTATTCCTTGGGGTTTTCCTTGAATACCAACAGAGCAATTTCACTGGTAGTGCCTGGGAAGATGCTCTCAGGCTGAGAGTCTGGAATCTGATAAGAATGAAGCATCGAGAATTATCACCAACATGGCTGAGTTGGTGAGAAAAGACAGAGGAGATTTATTTTTCACAGCTGTCTAAAACAGGGCAGTTGCCAAGGCCATGAAACTCCAGTGAGAAGCCTCAGCCTCAAAGCATGGGGAGCCCTCACGGCACAAGGTCAAGGATCAGTGCCTGCCTGTGAAGGGAGGCTGGAGTGCGTGGCTGTTGCCTGGTGGGAGCCTGGAACTGCTGGGAGACTCTGTGAAGCATAGGGGCTGCAGAGTATTTGAGAATATTTTGTTGCTACAGGACCAAAATAACTTTCAATGGGAAAATCAGTGGGAGTAGCAGGATTGAAGATGGTTAAAAATTAGGCATGAGGTAGATACGTTGTTAATATCTGTGCTTGTTATCAGTGAAAAAAATTGTATCAATTCATGTCCGACTTGAATGAGCTTGTGCAAAAGCAAAATTAGTTTTCTATACATGTCAAAGTTGTCTGTAGTCCAGTGCAGCAACTGAGGCTGCAAAATGCAAGTGGTGTTTAGATCTAGAATTAAAAGTTACTTTTGCTGACTAGATGGTACAGCCCACATAAAGATAAATATGTTCCTTCTCTTGCAAAGTGTATCAAATAATATCATGGCTGGTGGCTCAGATAACAGTTATGAAGGGGAGAACAGCATTACAGAAATAGGAGTATAGTGTAATTGTAGTGAATTGAAGTTGAATAGAATGAAGAAGTGAATTACAAAGAGTTTGTCATGAAGGAAGGTAAAGGTGAGCTTGAAATTAATTACTGCAGCTTTGGAGTTGCAGCTTATTGCAGTGGCTTTGGAGATGGGATGAGTTAGTGGGTAACAGAGAAATCCCCACTCGCTGAACGTCAGGAAAGGAACTTTGCTTAGATACAACTTGTCGCAACTTCTGTTTCTTTCTTATCGTTAGCACACAGCACCTAGTTCTATCCCTTAGTCATAATTCCCAAAAAAAGGTTTTGTGTGTGGAACTTTCACTGGTGACTGTACATGTGGATTATAGAACATTTTTGGCATTGGTGTGAGAATTGGGCTCTCAGATATAAATGGAGATGAGATGATGTTTGGTAGCAAAATGTTCCTACTAAATTTGTTTATTGGGGTGGGGAAAATGAAAAACTAATGTATAAGCTTATGATTATGAATGCAAACATTTATTGACTACTTTGAGCCAACTCAACACTTAAATCACTGGTAGCATCTTTTAATATTGATTAAGGTAAATACTTCACTGATAGCATTAGTCAATATCTATGTGTAAATCAACATGTGATGTTTTTACTGTATGTTTAATGTTTTTGAGTTATGTGCTTCTGGTTCTGAAACAATGAACTGGAGGCTGGAAATCATTTTGGTCCTGACAAAAGGTGCTGCCTTTCTTAAAACATTTACATTTTAGGTAATTGGCTGCAGCACCTGACAGCACCACTGTAGCCTGATTGAAGCCGTGTCCCAGCAGTGCCACTATAAACCACAGCACAGAGAGTTCATAACCAGGGCAAACTTGGAGGGGGGAGGGGAAGGCACCAAGTTTTTAAAGCTGCAATGTGATACATAAAGTCTTGGTAACTTGATCATTTTGAAAGCATCTCTTTAAATAAATCATGTCACATTTAGGAAAATGTTTAACTGTAGGAATTGTTTGGCTAGAAGTCCAGAGCTAGTCATTCAGGGTAGCTTGATCTGTGCCAAATTAATGAATATCAGCCCATGTTCATGAATATTTAATGGATGGGAACTAATATAATTCACATGGCTTTGCTGCTTTCAACTCTCTGTACCAGTTTCCTCATTCTTGCCGAAAGCATCAGTGCCTCCACAGGGGAAATATCATGTGTGTCATGTCTCATGATGCTATTGCATACACTAATTACTTAAATATCACGCTTACCACTCAGTATTACACAAGTTTAGGATTATCCTAAGAAATGGTTTTCAGTAGGTGTTCACTGAAAGCAGGAGATGGGTTTAGGCTGAGTTTGGGCTGTGTTTTGGCCCCTGCTAGAAAATGGCTGGAGATTAGTGTTACTTACAGTTGCACCTCAGTAGTATCACTGTGGAAGAATATGCTGGTACCAAAAGAGTTGGACCTTTTTTCCCCTGTTACTGATTGCTGAAAGAAGTTTCAACCTTCCTGTAAAAAACCACAAAATATTACCTAAAAGCCTCAAAACAGGCAAATACACCAAAACAGATAAGAAACTCAAACCCTAGGAAGTCCATGGCAACTTGCCATTCCTCTTTTACTATTGTATGTTCATTGGCATATTCACATGAACTGGCTCTCCATGGAATTGTAATTTGATGACACTAATGATTATCTAGGAATAATTTTTCCACTGGGGAGAAAAATGTAGCACAGCCAATTTGGGTGATGGCATAAGTGATTCAATGGTTTAAATACTAATAAAAATTGAAATATCTTAGTAAGTAAGGGTTAATTGAAGAGCTTTTTTCCAAGTCCACTTAGCTAAAAGTAATTAAAAAGGAGAGAAAAACCAACATGATTGAGGCTATTGATATTGTGAGGGTTAAAAAATAAAAAACTGCTGCATCAGTTTCTGTCCTTGGAGAGCCTGAGGAGCCCTCAGGCACCATATTCACAGTCATTTCAGGCAAGTAAATAAGAAAACCAGAAAAATATCTTAGGCCATTGCCTGGAGAGGGGCTTAAAAATATTAAGAAAAGACAAGAGCAAAAACAGTCCTTGTAGCTTTCCCTGAAGCAGAAATGGTGTCAGGAATAGCTTTTTAAAAATAATAATAAAAAATCCAAGATCTTCTGGGCATGAATGAGCTTAGCTCTGGTGATGTTTCGGTGACATACATCAAAGCATACCTTCAACGTGTAAATTTGCCTGACACATTTTTAAAGTCTCCATGGGGCATTTGCTGCTGTTATCAGTTAGACTTGAGAACCCTAATTATATTACATTTGGAATTTGATGGTCTGTTTTATGCAGGAGGTCAGCCCAGACTGTAGTGGTCCCTGCTGGCCTTCATATATATGCATGTAATGAGTGAAGCATCTCATCCTGTAAACACTTGAGCAGCTGGGTGTATTAGCATACAATAGATGACTTCAGGAACGTTAGCCACAGGGCTCAGTAAAGTTATAGCTCTAAATATTTGGAAACTCTAACCCTGAATATCTATTACTATTTCCTTAAACTGAAATATTTGCTGCTAAAATACAAAGGTAGAATTTTTTTTTACGTATTTTATGTAAGGGATGGTTTTACGTTACTTCTTGTCATGTCTGTTTAGATGCCTGCTGTTAATACAGTGTAAATTTCTGTAGTGGAGATCTATTTGGGCTAGAGAGGAGCTTTCCTTCTGCCCCAGTGTGAGTCACCAGCTCTCCTCATGGGCTGTTATCAGGTGAATTCCTACTCTGTTGTCTCACATGAGGACATTTCACTTGTGTATCTTGAAACTGCTCCGTAAGAGAGCTGATGCTATTTTAGCTTTCTCTGTCACCTCAGGATGCTGCTAATGCCTCACAGGTGTAAGATGCACCTTCTCCTTGAGTTCTCTTATAGGTTATTAACTTCTTTGATGCATGAGTGTCAGGAAATAATGTCAAAACCCCAACCTCCTCAAAAGCCTGTTGGAGGGAGTTGAAAGAAAACTCAAAAAAACAGTAAAACAGGAAAGTTGAGTAAAAGATTTTTCCTTACTCATTCAATTTAATATGCAGTCAGAACTGAGCCAATTTAATGATTTTCTTGTTTATAAGCATATAAAATTAAGAGTTACTGGCTCTCTTACTTATGAAGATTAATTTAATATCAGATGTAAACCCTAGTGTATTCTCTGTCACAGTTTTTCTTGATAGTTGTATTTCAGTCTTTTCTAAGTCCATTAATTGTGAGTAGATCAAGAGCCACTTACTTAGTATTATAATTTCAAGCCAAAGCTAAGCAGAGAGATTCGATATTGGTTCTCCAAGGAAAACCTAGATGGCACAGTACCAAACATGATTTACCTGGCATCACCCTTCCTCTGGCACTAACCAGAGATCAGAGCTTGTCCTTAGAAAACAATTTACTGGCAGAGTTCTATCAGACTAGAGAGCAATCTCTGTTGTGCCAGGGGTTGGTGTTTTGCAAGACAAATATATGATCTTGGTAGAGTCATATGTAACTCTGAACTGGGTGATCAGCACTTAATTTCCTGCGTCATGAAAACACTGTGATTTGAATAAAAAAACCCCCAAACAAACCCCAACACAGCTCTAGGGAATCTGGATTTTCAAACCTGACACTAATCCAAGTGTTTTAGTTTACAAGCCTGAACTGAAACATCTCTGAAAGGTCTGATAGTAGAAGTATGTGTTTAAAGGTTACTGGAAGTCAGGTACATGATTATCCATTAGGTTGGAGACTCCAAAATGGGGATAATGAAGACTGCCCACTCTTCTATGGAAACTTTCACCTGGTGCCTGAAATAGTTAAAAGATAAAAAGAGGGAAACTTCCATAAAGGAGAGTTATGAGAGAGAAGGGGACAGACTTTTTAGCAGGGCTGGTTGTGACAGGAGAAGGGACAAAAGTTTTAAACTAAAAGAGGTTTTTTTCAGATTGGATATGAGGAAGAAAATTTTTACAATGAGAATGATGAAACCACTGGCCAGCTTGTCCAGAGGATGGAAACATTCCCCATCCCTGGAAACATTCAAGGCCAGGTTGGACAGGGCTCTGAGAAACCTGGTCTACTTGGAGATGTCCCTGCTCATTGCAAGGCGATTGAACTATCTGACTTTTAAAGGCCCTTTCCAACCCAAACCTTTGTATGAGCTGCAAAGTAAGGGAAAGGAACCCAAGCAGAAACTCAGACTTCATGCCATTCCCACTGCACATGTGCTGATGCTGTTGCTGCATGGCTCTTGAGCAAATAATCATGAGTCCACAGAGCTTGTCTGTGATTGTGCCCATCTTAGTGTGTAGGAGAGAGGAGAGAATATGAGGTAGTGCTACAAGAGCAGAAGCTGCAGATACTTACAGACTTCTTGGTACCAAATTTTCATTTTGACATGCAACACTCATGGAAATTGGTTTGTGCTAGGAAATAGATGCATTTATGGGGCTTGAGTTGAGCTCCAGTGAGGAGCAGTTACAAGAGGAGCCCAAAAGCCATTGCCAGCCTTTCCTGGGAGCATCCAGGCTTTCTTGGAAGTAGCTGGAGTTAGTAATAATCCCTAAGTATTGGTTAGACACAGTGCATGGGACAAATTCTCTTCAGTACAGATGTAAACTTACACCGGGGAGGGAGGTGGGGACTTAGGGATGTGAGATGGAGGTTTTGAAGTGCTGAAGAGGGCTAAAAAACCTAAGGTCAGAAGGCAACTTTTACCAGGGAAAGTGGCTCACAACTGCTCTATCTCTGAGCTTTGGCTTGATGCCACAATCTAAGCCTAAATAATTTGTGATGGGATGACAAAAGCTCCTTTGGCTTTCATGTTACATTGCACCTTTTGAATTTTTTAAGGATTGAGTCCTAGCTGCTTTATATGTGGATGGTTTTACATTTAATGAGGTGTTGCTAATTTTCAGTTTAGTCTATTTATTCTTTCTTATGAAGAGTAGAAGCAGCTGCTAATTCCCCTTGAGACTGCTCATGTAGAGTACCTGCACCCACCTGCATGTCCTCATAAATTGTTTCCTGAACTAAAATGAGCTCTCAGTATTCATTTACTTGCTTTTGGCAGATTTAAGTGGGAATATAAATCTGCATCCGCTTTTTGATTCACAAATGCATTTTATTCCATAAAGAATTAATGTGGCCACATATGAAAACTGCACCTCTGTTTCTGCTAAGTTATAGCCTTTCCTTTCTGTCAGATTCCTTCTCTCCCCTGCCCCTATTTCCCTGCTCCCATATTGCTAAATAACTGTAGTTTTAGTATTGCCAGAACAGAATATTCACTAGCAATTCTCAATGCTGACATCCTAAAGCCCTAGAGTCATATTTCAGGCCTGGATGGCACTTAAAGGCCCATAATCTTTTGTTGAATGGGTTTTGCAATACGCAAGCTGAGGCAAATTATTCAGTTTAAGGACCTGAGCTGCTCCGGGAATTCAGGGCTCAAATGTGGCACATGCTGTTGTTTTTAATTATTTATTTATTTAGAAAATGTTTGAGCAGGAAAACCTGCAGGGATGGAACATTTCACATATCGTTAGTTCCTGGCACTGGGGCCTTGGAAAAGAAAGTGCAGCCATTACACCATCCTTGGCATTCGAGTTCAGGCACTGAGGGTGGAACCCAGGAAAAGTCCATGGAGAATGGGAGTGTTGGGGGCAGAGGAAGACTTTTGAGGGGGCTTAGTCTCTTTCCAGTTAAGGGGAATGGGATTTAGTAACAAAAGACAAAATCTACAGATTGTGCTTATAATGATGGTTTGGTTTGTTTGATTGAAAGAGTTATGAGTTTGTGGCCTGATGAATCCTGGCAGTTTTTCCTGTATAATTTAGGAAGGGCTCTTTCAGGGCCTCTGTTAGAAAAGCAGTACCAGGATGAATTCAGAAGCCCTTTCTGCACCAAAAAGGGGTCATAATGAAGGCTTGAACTTCTGTCTTCCCTGGAAAAATCTGCAAGGGTTTTGCAACTATAGAGCTAATAATTTTATGCTATTGCTAATAAAAGATTCCCACTGGTGCTCCAGTAATTTTAAACTTAGATTACCCTTGTGAGCTGTGTCTGGGATGTAACACAGTACATGAATACATTTGGTAGCCTTATTGCCTCATAGATAAGACGTAAAATAACTCTTTGACTATGGCGGGGCAGAAGACTTTAAACCTCAGGTTAGAGGAAAAAAAGGGGATATATGTTTTGTATAACTAAAACTGTAAATATGTTGAAATAGAAATAGTCTTTATTTTCTCAGTTCATAGAACTTAGTTTGTTTCTGCATGTATTTTTATGCCGGTGGACCCAGTAATTATTTTATGACTTTATCTTCCCTTCCCTGTGAAGCTCATGGAGCATTACCCCAGGGCTAATCTGTTGATTACTCCAGTGTTCTGCCCTTATTGCAACATGAGTAGTAGTTGTGTAGTCGTGCTGTGCATCAAGCTGTTTTGCAGCAGCCCAGAATCTTGTGCAAATTTCAAATCCCTTTGGTGTGAAAACTTTGTAACTCAGTAATGCTATTCATTCACATTACATCCATATATTTCATATATGCAGTTGTTTCTTCTGTTCCAGCATTTACCTAAAATTATGGGAGAAATCCTCCTTTGTCGCTTCATTACCCCTCTTTGTAGTGTCACACTGGTTCAGTAGTATCGCTCCTGGTGGTGGTGTCTGTGTGCTCCGTCTTCCATCAGCCTACTCAGGGACTGAGGGGCTGGCACGTGCTGCTGCTGCGTTCTGGCAATGCCAGTGCAGTTTAATTTCAGCAACCTGAAGGACCAGTGGTGCCAACAGTTTAAAGGCATAGCTCTCAGTGAACATGAAGTATTTAAACTCGGGTGGTTTTCTACCCCCTGGTAAGAAAGAGTTGGCAGCTTTCACCTTGAAGCTCTGATCATCTCTTTTTTTTTTTTTTTTTTCCTTCTTTCTTTCCACCAAAGTTTGTGCAGGCTAAGCGAGCAGTGCCTGAGGTGCCTTCCTTGTGGAGCTGCTCAGTTGCTTCTTGCCAAATGATAGGGCTTCTGTAAAGGGACACTTTATCACTTCTTAGCTGGTATTTTTTTGTGTAGTAAATCTCTATAAATAGCTTTTTGATTGTCTGGAGCAGTTTAGATGGGATAACTGTAATTAAGACACTGCTGTCAGAAAACTACTTTAAGTTGACTTTGCTTATTTCTTTTAAACGTCTCTGTCTTTTTGCACTTCTTTTGGTTGCAGTTCTTATTGAAATTCAATATTTAACAAAGGAGCTGATCAACTCCTAGTAAGTATCAACTGAGCTTGTGTTTTGCATGCAGGTCCTACGTGGGTTTGAGCACGCAACCCTGCTGAGGCCTCAGCCAAAACCCACAACCCTCAAAACCACCGGGCTCGTGATTCAGGCCACCTCAGTATGTCAGAGATTTTCCAACCTCCCCTCCATAAAGCATTGGTTGGAAGAACACATCCCTGTTCTAAACTGTTCTGTATGAGCACACTCAGCGTGTTGAGCAGCCCCGAGCCTGCTGTGCCCACCAGGACTGCTCTCCTGTTGTGGGCACCAGCTCACTGCCCAGCACACTCTGGGCAGAGGGTAACAGCCAACAGGCAAGCCAGGAACGAGGTGGGCACAAGCCAAAATATTAAAATAATCATACCATCCCTTCACTTGAGACCATTGAACTGCCAGGGACTTGAAAAAGTGCTTGAGTCCTGGCCCCCTGCTTAATTTGTCTCCATACACTGGCAGCAGTCTGATTGTGACAGGCATGTTCTCAGGTTGTAAGACTGAGGATCCTGGCTATATGGGACCATGAATTTTATTGAGTTGGCTGTCTTAAAGCATATCTTTTTGCCAAGTGCTTCACTGTAGTCAGATGGAATTAGCTGTTGATGTGTCATACATTAGAGAATCTTACTGAGCTCCTCTGTATCTGGAATAGGCAGTGCCGGTGATACCAGTCAAGACACACAAATGTGGGTTGTATTTACATTAAAAGTTGTGTGTGTATTATTGGATATATTATTTTTGGCATTTCAGCATGGAGCATTGCCTCCAGAAACATTTTGTAAGTTTTATATGCTTTTGCACTGTTAAACTGTATTATGTTTCCTGTATTTGCATTGGCCTAAATCAATTGAATTTAGCTAAAACCCTGGATTTTGTTCAGCTTGCTGGTGGAAATTTATTTTTATTGTATATCCAGATACAGGAAAAGTCTTGAAAAACAGGGTGTGGAAAATCAGCTGCTTGTTTGCTTAGTGTATCCCAGGAAGAACACAGTGTTACAGGACTTTGTAACAGCTTAGTTGCAAAGCCATAAAAGTGCTGCAGACAAGAGTCACAAGTGTTGTAAGGAAGACTTTCTGCTCAAGTTGGGCTTGAAGTTTCTGTGAGCATCCAAAATGTTTGCTGCTTTGCATGACAAGTCCCAAAGTAGGGTGAATTCAGGGGGTCATGGCTGTAAAGGCACATTGGTGTGTTCTGGTGGGATCTGGGCATCTGTGACTGCAAATGAGCACAGAAAGGTGTGAGGACTTGTTGCCTGCTGTGGGTGTTTCGGGGTCCGATGGATGGACTTGCTGTCTGTTTCAGAGAAACATTCAGCCTTTACTGAAATTGACTGGGAGACTCCTGGGTTTGGGTTGGATCTGGGGTCAAGACCCTCAAAGTGTTTGAGAGAATGGGTCTCAGTGCCAGTTTTGATAAAGGAAATGCTATTTGGGGAAAAAGAAAATAAGTGGAGAGAGATGTGGATACCTAGTGATGTTAGAAATAATCTTAAGTGACTTCTAAGCAAATTGTGATTATTTTGCTTTATTTCTTAAAGTAATTTATTTTCTTGAAGAGGTAAAGTGTCTTCCTTCATACTTTAAGAACCTTTGTCTTCAATGTGATGGTCTACTTGTGAAGAGTTACTTCATCCAGTTATGCATTACTCATTAGATGAACTAAATATAACATTTTCAAGCTTCTTGTTTTCCAAGCAGTTGTGTCCAGGAGGGAATTCTCTTGCATGTGGCTGAGATGTGTGTTTATTGTAACTTCATTTTCACTGGCAGTGAAGTTCTGAGCAGTCATTTCCTTCAGGTTTGATGCATCCTAGTTGCTTATATGAACTGTTTCCCAAGGCACAAGGCAGATTGATTAGTTGGAGGAAGATCTGACTGCAGAGCAAGAAGTAATTTTCTTATCTTAGAAAGATGTCATTACTGTTCATTCCTAAAATATGTCAGCAGTATCGAAGGTACCTTTAGGAATGTTTGGAGATGGTCAGGGCTGTTTTCAGAGGTCTGATGTGTCCAAACTGAAAAAGTCTGTAAAACAGCAGTGCGCTGATTTGGGGATTATGAAAGTAATAGACCACAGGTAAGGTCTGTGCAGCCAGTTCCAAAGTTATTTTTGTTTAGTTTGAGACTAACTATATATAAGATGTTTGACTGTCTTTACTTTTAGCAAACTAAAAATATTATTAAAAATAGCTTTATGCCCAACTCCTGGGTTGATGCAGAATCTCCCTGTTGCTGGAAAAAAGGACCTGTTCAAATTCATTCTTTAGTCCCTTGCATGTTCTTGGTTTTTGTGTTCTGATCACACAGTGTGTCTGTTAGGTAATTCGCAGTGTGATAATTGACCAATGCTGATTTATAGTATTTTTATAAGCAGTTTAATTCCACATAAGTATTTCATATCAGAGTTCAACAGTTTGTCCCTACATTGAAGTTGTCTCCTCCATTGTTAGAATCAAGTAGGTAATATTTTGGGGGAAATGATGGAAAAAGGAAAATGCACGTTACCATGAGACAAAGCGCAGGCAGACTGTAATGTCTTGGCAAGTCAGAGATGTAAAGTGCTATTGAATCTGAACCTATCTTTCGTGAATCTTTTTCACATTGTGATATGGAGATCGTACACTTTGAGTTGAGTGTTCTCTTTGGTAGAAGAATAATTATATAAAAGGTTGATTCCCTTTATTACCTGTAAAATGGAAAAAATAAAATGGGATTCAGACTGCATTCTGCAGTATAGATTTCATCTGCTAAGGAGGAGAGTGGCCTTTGGTTTTGTTTTGGATTCCTGGGGTGTTTTTTGGATAGGTGGCTCACACCTATTTATGTGTAAGTTTTACTCCAGAGATCCCAGAGAAATACTTTAGCACACATAGGAGCTTTATTATTAGTTTGCTTATCCAAGAGATGAGATGACAAATTATCACCAAAATACACCTGGTCTGTTGCAGTGGGGATCCTGCAACACGCATATATCAAACCAGGAGTCCCGTGGAAAGGAAATATATATAGACAGACAGATTCTTGATAGCTGTTTCAGAGATGTTTATTTCTCCAGCCGCATGGCCGGGGCTGTGTCCAGGAACTGTTCCAGTCACGGGACCAAGGGTCCTTCTGCCCGCGCAGGGAACACAAACCAACCAATGGGAACGAGGCTGAGCAGGGGCAGGGAAACCCCGTGTCTGTGCCCTCAGGGCCACTCTCCCAGGGCTACACGGCAGGGGAGGGACCCCAACACCTCACCCGTTTTATTTTAATAAAAGGAGAATGAAAACAACTGGATAAACATAACAAGAACAGTTTCAAAACAAAACAAGCCACCCTCCTGAGTCTTTAAATGTCCAATCAGATTCTGTGGAACATCTTAGGGCTGACAGAAGGGAGACAGGACTCTCTGAGCATGCTTTGTGGGGAAACTGAGGCAGGAGAGGGTTTAACTTCTTCCCTCCCCCTTTTCATCCCCCACTCGGCATTGGAAAGGGATTTTTGGGGAAACAATTGGCAAAAGCATGGTTTTGTGAGGGAAACCATGGATGAAAAAACGGATTGGGAATACACTGGGGGTAATAGGACATAGGGTAAAAGGGAAAGGTGGGATTAGGAAAGGGAGACTGTAGGGGGGACTTGGGGTGTTTTTTGGATAGGTGGCTCACACCTATTTATGTGTAAGTTTTACTCCAGAGATCCCAGAGAAATACTTTAGCACACATAGGAGCTTTATTATTAGTTTGCTTATCCAAGAGATGAGATGACAAATTATCACCAAAATACACCTGGTCAGTAGTGGAGATGTAATTTCCTACAACCCAGATGCTTCTGATAGGGGAAAAACTGTTTGAAGTAGGGAAGACAAGCTGCCACTTTGCTCATCTAAAACAAGAGATAAATGAAGAGCTTTAATAAAAGGAAGCTGTTACATACATGACATGTTCTTGTGCGTTTTGTTGTTCCATAATAATCTTTAAGATGGATATTAAAGATAAATTTGTGTTATTAAAGTGATGGCTGTAGGTTTGCCTTCAGCTGGCGATGGGTTTATTAATCAGTATCCCTCGTGTGCATGCTCACACAGGAGGTTACCAGGACTAGTGAGAAGGATGATGCAGAGAGTGTTTGCCATCACATTTTTGAAGGCAGACACGTGAAGTACTTGTTCATCAAAATTAGCTTCAGCCATTTAGTGAGAACCACCCTAACACAGAAATATAACCTTTTAGACCCATCTCCAGGCATTGGAGTGTTTTAACAAATGCATGGCTGGGAGTTCTAGTGAGATTACAGCAGCAAAGAATATTGAACATAAGAGAACGTGGAATAGCTAAGTTTTTAGGGTTTTGTTTTTGGTGTTTTTTTTTTTTTTTCCCCAAATATTATTTATTCCAGTTTCAGGTTTTGGTCTTCCCATTATGTGTCATCATGAGAACGAGCACATTGAAGTAGTTTTTGCCTAAATTTTTCACTTTGTAATATAAGTATGGTGGGCATAAATTAACAGGGTCACCTGGAATGTGAAGAAGTCTTTATTTACAGAAGATGTTAACCTGCAATTATTCAGTTCATCATAAATAAGTTTTATTTTGTAGTTTGTCTTGTTAATCTCATTTTTTATGTCAGAGTCTCTGTCTCATCTGGAATATTCTGCATTATTAAAGTTGAAAATAATAATTTGAATTACCTTATATATTGGAATTGGACTTAAAATGCATGTCTGTGTGCTGTGTATGAGAAGAAGAGAATGAGACATCAAAAAAGCATGCAAATTACTTTAGGAGCTACATCTCCTTTCAATGAATAATAATTTAAGTACAAGACCTTTTTAGGGGCTTTAGAAATGAGGCCACTGAATCTGTTTTGATCTGGATTCTTTACAGTCGACAAAAGGGTTAACTGCCTGGAAGAAGGTGGGCATTGCTAAGCACATTTTGTCTATGAGATAAAGATCATATGAAAATTTACATGTTAATGGAACATTTAAGGGGAAAAATTGCTCTTTGTCAATTGATTGTATAAATATTTTATCTAGTGTAATATTAGAGGAAGGCAAGCGTGAAGGCATTCAGTTTGAATAGTTTTTGAGAGGAAAATTAGGACGTTATTGTTGAAGAAATAATATAAAATAGGGAGTTACAAGCACTTGATCTAAACTGTAAAAACCTTTCATGCACTCTGGCAGAAAGAGCAGATTAAATCCATAATGAAATGGGTAACTTTAGGCCTGCATAAATTTCCAAGCATTCTCAGTTTCCCAGGAATCTCTCTCTGCTAGATTAATGGCTAGCAGCCTGCCACATAATGAAGTGGTTTGCCTTGGCAATGTGCTCATGAATTTATTATGGTGTCCACAAGTGTGCTATATGGCCTAGACATCTTTATAAATCCTGGATTTAGAGCTGCAGCGATGAGCCATTTCGGTCCTAATGGTGAGGTTGATTTATCACTGTGGTCCTCCACTCCACTCTCCAGCCCCCTCCCTGACAGTTATAAAAGGAAAATACAGGTCATATCACTGATGGAAATGAAATGTGAAGGTAATTAGATAATGCCAAATGGATATGGGAAAAGGTGCACTGCTGAAATTTTAAATATGTTGGTAATTTTTTCCTTGGAGCAATTATATCAGGTTGATTTATTTTTACAGTTCATAATCACTTAACTACCTGTGGCTGATTTTAACCAGAGCTTGTGCCTTTGGAGACAAGAAGTAAAGCTTTTCAGTCCATGATTGTTTATTGTAAATTCATTTATCTCAAAATACCTAATTTATTATGCAATTTACACAAGTCACAGCTCATTGCTGATGGGGAATAATGATTACCCATTTGGCTCATTGTAAACTGTTCTCTGTGGCTTTATAAAATAATCAACAGTCAAAGCCACAAGGATTTAAAGAATTCTCTATATTGAAACTAAACCCTTTTTTTTTTTCCTCTCTAAAAGACACTGGAGAAAAGTAGAATACAAAACAAATTGTCTAGTGATGTTTCAAATCCATGCATGAGTAGTCCAGAAATTACTGTGTTGGATATTTCTAACGCATAGTTTTATTACAGAGGGATCAGGACTTTTAACGGGAATTTGAACATTTCCAAAAGAAATCGGAAAATTTTTAGCAATCAAGGTAGTGGAGCTTTGAAAACAAAAGCAGCATGATGTAATAGTGTGTTAAGGACCAAGAGAAATAGATCTGCCCTGGAATTTCAAGGGGACCTAAAGCAGTTTAGGGAACAGCGCTGTGATTCCATAGCAGCCCTGCTGTCAAATGCACTGAGACTTTCAGTAAAACTCGAGCTACTGTAAACTGAAACTTCCAGCAGGTTGTTCCATGCTGAGGAGATGGCTGTTGTGAACTGACAGAGATTTTTCTGACCTGTAATGTGGGGGAGAGTGGGTGGCCTGGCTGGATATGGCAGGGTTTTGAAGTGTATTTTGACTGGGTAATAAAGTGTTTTTTTGCTTTGTTTTTTTTTAAAGAAGGTGAAGTGCAGTGCTAAGGAGCTACAGGCAGGCAGGCCTAGAAGTGATATCTTGCTTTTAAAAACGTGTAATTTGTTGTGTTAATTTTTGACTTGATGTAGAGCTCCCTCAAGGCAGGAGCCCAGCATTTGCTGTTGGCTGGTTTTAGAACAGACACAGAAAACTCCTCCTGGATGGTTCAGGCTTCCTCATCTCTTCTTAGAGATCATAACTTACTTTTAAGTAGTAACAGTTGGGATGCGTGGTGGCAGCTCATCAACTGAAGGAATATTTTGGTACTTCCCGGACTGGTAAGCACTTGAATCCCAAAGGCAGGGAAAGGGAGCCAGGTTGGCCCAAAGTTATATTTTGATGCTTGAAAAAAATTTTGAAGCTCTGCCTTTGCAATTCTGGAGCAGAGCTCCTGTAAGTGTGTTGCACAGTACTTAGGAGTTGGATACACATTTTTAAGTTTCTTCCCCCAGACAGCAGGTCTGCCAAGGCTGGGTTGTGTAACTCTCTTGGTGGGTATCTGTCCCATGAGTGGTGTTTGAAGTTCCCAGGTTCAGTCACTCACCTGCAGTGGTGCACGCGAGGTAGAAATGTGACTGAAGTTTTAATCTGAGAACACCTGAATTTAAAGGACATCATACCCAGAGGCAGATGTGAATCCACTGTTTTCAGATTGGATACACCTGTCATCCTTTTGAAACTCAGTTGCTTGTACTTGAGTTTTCATTATAATACTGCTTTGTTTTAATGAGATTAATAACTTGTATGATAAATTAGTACCTCTTGTTGCTGGGTCTGGTGATGAAGGAGGGCTGCGAGAGCTGTTGGAAGGGGAGTTGTAACACCCAATTTTCATTGAAAGATCTGTGGGAGTTGGGGGATAATATGGCTTCTAAGTGATTTATCTCAAAAATTTCTATCACTAGTATGTATTTGTAATATTGCGGCATCTATTTATATTGAATGGCCATTTAGTTTCCTGAAAATGCAGAAACATTTTTGTGTTTTGGTTTATTTTTTGTTGCCTGGTAACTTTTCAGAAAACAAAACTAATTGCTTCTACAAGTGAAATTGTTTTTTTACCTCTGGGGGTGAGTGGAAGTTTGCTTTCAAATGAGGATTTAGTAAAGGTGTCTTGGTATAAAAGATGAAAAGATGAGAATATAACTGTCACAGTCTGCAGCTATGGGGACTAGAGCTCTAGATTAAACTCTTGAAGTTTAGAAGTTTAAAATAGGAGTGTTCAGTGTAGGATGAAAAACTTGAATATATAGAAATTCTTATCAAATTACCTTCCCTCTGCTCCTTTTAGAAAAAAGGAAAAGAAAAGAATAGTTCTGCATGTTTTGTTGTGTTTATGAGTTACAAATTCTCAGCATCAAACATTCAAGACTGGGAGTAAAAATTCTGCGCATTCCTGGAGAAAATTTGATAGTGATGCATATTTGATCAAATATTTGTTTTATAAGTTTCCAAACATTCGCGCATCCCTTTGAGCTGCCTGGGGCTGGCAGTGTTCCATATGCTGCTGTAGGTAAGCCACCACAATTATTTGCTCTTTGCCCATAAATAAATTCTCACCTCTCTGGAACAGCCAGTCCTGCCTCTTTTAGGTGCTATTGGTTTTTACACAGAACATGTTGGTGTCTGTTACGAACAAGTCACTGTGTACCACAAATACTGGCCCCAATTCTGTACCCTCTATTTGCATCCCATGAAAATCTGCTGAGCCAGAACTTCTCTGCTCCTGTTGTTCATGGGCTGGACTATGGCAATATTGCTAAGGATGCATGATTTTGTCTTGTTCATACCTTGTTGTTTTTCATGGTAAGGTTTCCAAGCATAAAAAGGTGTATGGAATCTGTTGGAGAGCAACTGAAGCAGCCCGGTTGCTTATGTCTTCAGTAGGTGTTTTTTTGGGTTTTGGTTGTGTATGTGTGGCATTGTGTGGGGTTGTTGGATGGGGTTTTTTTATGCCCCCTGTAATTTCTTCTGTTCTGGTGGTTTGCAGCCCTATTAAGTCTATTTTACTCGATGCTTCTCAAGTAACATATCGCATATTGGTAGTAAGGCAGCTAAATAACTCTTGGAAGCATCTGCTGCCTGTATCTTAGTTTTTCAGGGACTACTGTAATAAGAAGTCTAAAATTTCATTTAACTGAAGTTCAAGATGTAAAAGACAAGTACTGTTCAGTTGACTAATCAAATAGTCATAAAAGCTCTTTTCTGAACTATAATTACGTTTATTCAGTTCTGGGTTTGATTTATTTTTTATTTTAATTGTCAGCTCTGCTACACCATGATGCTAATAGAAATGTTATTGCAGCCAATATGGGCTAAAATGATGTCTGATGATTATTAATGAGAGCAATAAGAAGGTATCTTCATATAAAGTCAGCATTAAAGGAGTAATTCATTTTACCTGATATAATTGGATTGTAGCATTTAAATAGCCTGGGACTTCCTCTTAATTGTGATTAGTTGTAACTTTTTCCTTTTAGTACCATATTTAACTCTTCCTTCACTACTACTTCTGTGTCTTCTATGAAGTAATTAAACATGAATTGCTCAGTGCCTTTTAGTAAATATATCCAAGGATTTAGTAGCTGTTAAATGGAATAGCTGTTTGTTAGAAATAGTTATGTGTGGTACCCATAGCTGGAGATGTGAAGCTATCAGTTCACTATAATGTTTTATATGGCACATCATTATACAAATGCATCAATTGTTGCTTTGGTTGCAAGAATCACAGCAGGTGCCTTTGTCAGGAGCAATTGTAAAGCTGAATTTTATGAGAATCAAATGAAAGGAGGGTAATTATCATCTTTATTTTACCAAGGGATAAGCGGAATCCACAAAGGCTTGTCTGGAACTGTGGTTGCCAAATGAGCTGGTCTGAAACATGCTGAGCCCCGAAACCCTGCATTCTCTCCCTCTGTGAAGGCTTTGGGGTGATGACTGCACAGTATGTTATGGGAGATGAATCTTCTGCAATGCTGCCCTGTTTTTCTGTCTCAGAAAAATTAACTCCGTCTGGCTGTTTGCTGCTCAGTTTCTGGTGGATAAATGATTTGAGGATTTGGGCTGTTTAAAAAAAAAAAAAAATTTGCTTCTGCAGACACCCAGAGAATGACAGGGTGGGAGATGTCTCTAGTGTTCCAGATCCACAGGTTTTAAGGATTTGAAACAAAACTTTGTTCCCCCTCTTCTATTAATTTTACTAGGTTTTGAAGAGCTCTAATGACTTGGAATTTGAAAGGATGGTCACCTGGGAGCTGTGATATAAAATTTAGTCCATATTTATGACACTCTGCTGTAAGAAATGAGCATCTATCAGGAGAATAGGAACAATGATACATAGGAGGACTCTCTGAGGATAAGTTAGAACCGTTTATCCCTTACTGAGAAATGCACATATTTCTTCCTTACAACTACCAGAGCACCTGGAGAGACTGAGTCTGGCTGCTGCTGGTAGCTCCCAGCTAATATACATTGATTTACTTTTACTCTAGAGTGCATGAGGCTAGATAAGAATCTGCTGATCAGTCTTCCATGTTCTCTGCTCTGCTACCTTAATGGCTAAGGTAGCTGAGCATTTAGAGAGTATGTAATTCCTTTCTTCTGTGACCTCTGTGCTATTTTTCCATGTTAACAAGATGTAATTTGAAAACATTTGGGTGTATTTCCTTGTATATTACTTTGAATCCTGTGCAGTATTTTGATGTGTGAGGCAAATAAAATGATGATGTCTTGATGTCAGCAGTGGATGGAGGTGTCACACAGCTGAGGACTCTTTTCTCTGCTGTTTAAATGTAGCCTCCTTCTAAGGCATCTTCCAGACCCTGTTACTTTGCAGCCCTGAAGTTTGATGGCAGCTGTTTTGACCCCATGGCACAGACAAAGGAGCTGATTTCTCTAACAAAAATAATATCAATTCTGTTAGGAGTGAGGCTTCTCCAACTACTTTTTGATGGCTTTGGCACGTTACTGATGGATGCATAAAATCTTCCCCGTGGTCTGTGTTTATTACATCAGTTGCTGGTAAGAGTGTGGAGTGAATCCAGCTTGTACATGAGTGCTCACCCTCCCCCCTGTCCCTATGCCTGGTTTTGCATTTTGATGAAAAATAATTAATGGACTTTAAAAATGCCCAGGATAAATAATGAATGAAATTAGGCTACCAGTAATCTATTCCAAAGGCTATAACGTGTTAACAGGAACTGCAGAGTTAACAAAATACTTGTTCTTTCAAGGCTGGCTTGAAAGGGTCCTTAGTATTAATGACACTTTTGTATCCCATCCAGAATTTTGGAGGGAGTACAAGAAGCAGGAAGGAATTGAGCTGATGGATATTTTGGTTTTCAGAAATTGATGAGCAGTATTAGAGCACCAAGTGAGAGCTGGAATAGCTGCTCTGCCCAGCCTTGCCAACACAGCCAAATTTTGGTGTGCAAATATTCCTGCCCATGAGCCTTTGAAGAGTAAAAATGGATGTTCAGGTTAAAATGTATCAGATTATGTAGTGGCTTGTTTGGGTTTTAGGTGAAAATTGCCCAGTAGAGAATTTATTTACATTTCCTTTAGAAGGCAAAAGTTGGGAAGTGTAAATAGAGAAATGTGGATGATTAAGAACAAATGTATACTTAGTACACAGGTGAAAGTCCTTGGCATATATTTTTTTTTTAAATTTGTCTCTTAGATGGCCTCTGTTTTTACATTCCATTTGGGGGACATTATGACACTTAAGCCCTTGTATTTTGATCCTTGGAGCACACTTTTGAAATTGGAGTCAGTATATGCTCATCTCGGTATGTACTATTTTTCACTGTGATAAAGCTTGTGTTTTGAAAAATGTTTCCCAGATTGGGATGTGATTTTAGGCAGCTCTGGCAGATCTTCCCTGGGAAGACAACCAGACTTCTGCCACTGATTTAAAGGTAGGGTGTAATGGATAGCTCCAGCTCTACTCTAAGCCAATTAAGTTTACAAGCTTTTGTTGCCTCTGAAATCAAAACCTGTGTTGTCTCAAATTGGATACCTATTAAGGGGAAAAATTTGTATGAAAATGTTAGATGTAAGTGTTCCCTTCCAGGATACTTTTGGTATCTGTTATGTGATTAGGCACAGAAAAAAATTAATTTTTTACCTGAAGAAACACAGCTCTTTCAAAAAAAACCACTTCTTCTTTTTCCCCAAAAGTTTGTATTTAAGAAATATTATTTCACTTGTATTTCTTAATCAACTAAATAACAAGCACACTGTTACTTCTCAAGCTGTTTTAAACACACAGTAGAGAATTCTCTCTCTAACCCCTAATTTGAATACCAGAATCTCTCATTTTTCTCATGCCCCATTTGCACACTGCATAATAAATGTTAGCATAGGTAGGACTTTACATCATCAAAGAAAACATGCTCCTTGAAATATTATGTGTATAAAATATATATAATCTTCATCAGGGTAGGACTGCATGTTTTCTCTCTTTCTGCCTTGCATTTTTTCAAACATAGATTGTATATTAATGTAATGCTTCAAAAAATAATAGATTGTTTCTGGTTCATTTAGCTGTGCACGTGTTACCTCATTTTACGAAGCATATGCACATCTTTTAATCTGCTATTAACATTTTCTTCAACTTTGCCCCTTCTCTGTTTTATCCTGGCAGTAGGCGAGGGAGGCTTGTTTATCCTGCTCCAGTTCTGGGCTATTTTCATCTTTAATTGTAGGCCAGGGAGCAGGGACCTCTCTGGCACTTTTGTTTTCCCCGGCTATGTAAATGCGAGTGTGCCGGCTGCACTGGTGGGACCTTCTTTCCCTTCAGGGTTACTTATGCAGCAGATGCATTGCCAATCCTCTTATTGTACCGATATTGATCCCACCTCCCCATAATGAACTGTAACAACAACTCTATTATTCGCAGGTACCCGATTGGCTGAGGATAATATGAAATTAGCTGGCGTGCATCGGGCCTGTCAGTATCGATTTCCCTACCCAGATTACTTGTTACAAAAGAATAGAGCTGTCTGCAGCGTAATTGAACAAGTTAACTCCTTGTCTCATAAAATGTAAGCCCATATTGATTGCCTACTGTAGTATGCAGAAGGAGGAAAGTTATAATGGTATTTAATCGCCATGGTGCTGAGAGGCCTTTTTCTTGTGAACCAAGTGACAGCTGCTGAGAAAAGGCTTGAGGCTTGCTTGCAAACAGAGAAAACAGCAGGATTTCTCTGGGTGATACATAATGAAGGACTGCAGTGAATAGAGCTCATTGCTGCTGTAGCCTGGCTCGTAGTGCTTCTGCAACTGCTAAATGCAGTATTTTTTATTTTAGTTGCTTTGTGAATGAATGGCAGGACACACTTGGGTGTGTGTTGGTTGGTTTCCTTAAGCTGTGGTGTCTTCAGATCTTGTTCAGGTTTAGGTATGCCCTCTTTTTGGGCATTGAGAAAATAAATAGAAAATCAAGTTATAAATGTTTATGAGCATGGAGGGTCTGAGTTGCCCCATCAGGCCAGTTGGGGACGGCACAGCTCTGGTGGGTGTCTCCTGTCCTCAGGAGGTTGAATGTGTGCAGCTGGGGAATGTCTGGCTCTGCCGTAGCACAGCTTGGTGTCTGTGTTTGTGGAAGCAGCTGCCTGTGTGCAGTGATATTTTAAAAAGAACAAATTACACTGAGTCCACCAAGTGTGTGTTACATTAACAGCCAATATCACTTAAAGTGCAGTTTGGGAGCAAATGATGGAAGCTCTGAGTGCAGGGAGGAAGGGATGGGAGCTCCAGTGGCTCTTTCCTATGGTGTTGGCTGTGGTGATTTGCTACACAGCGTGGAGGCTTTGGCCACAGGGTTTCAAAGATAGACAAAGGCTTGGAGAAAATTCCTTGTTCTTAGGGAATGACTAGCTCTTGCACAAGATTTTGCTGTGCCATTGTTTGGTTTTGTCTGTCTTCAGCACTTTAGTTTCCTGTTCAAACTCACCTCTCCACATACTGATATCTTTCTGCTCTGTTTTTTATTGCACTTTCCATTCCCTTGAGTTCTAAGTTGTTGGTTTTTTCCTTTCCCCAGAGACAGAACAAGAACTAAATACCATACCTAAAGACATTATGCTAGGTTTTTTTATTATGGTATTTTACTTACTCCGCCCTGCTTTAACCTGGCAAATTTGACGTCTTTTCCTTTCCACTCCTCTTCTGGACCCCTAAGCATTGCTGGAATTGACTTAGCTGTTACTTTTCCAATAAATTCAAGGGAAGCAGCAGTTTTTCTTCACCTGCTTTCTATTCCATCATGCTTTCCCATCAGCTAGATTGGTTAGATTTTTCAGAAACACCACGTAGGTTCCTCTTCCCTCCCTTTCTAACCTTAATTTTTATGATGCAGAATTTATTAGGCAGCATTTAATAGGGACACAAATGTGTGAATAAAGGTACCAGATTTGCTAGGATTTATTGCATTTCACTTTTTCAGTAAGGGGTATAAAATGAGATTATTCCTTTCTGGAAGAGCTGTGCAAAGCTACTGAGAGATTCTAAACCAAAGTAGAAGAGGTCATGGAAAGGAGCAAAATCAAAGAAAAAGTGATACCAACTTGAGGGTGAAGGAGGAGTTGCTCCAAATCACAGAATTTGAGTGTGAATCGTGGGATGGGATGCATTGATATTGATCACTTGCTGGGACTCCCCACAGAGCCTTGAGGAAAAGAGTCCAGATAAAAAACAGAGGCTGGAAACAAAAAACCAGCACGGTGTGCAATCCGTGCCATTTCTTCAGAAAGCAAATACCACCAGAGTTGATAAAGTAAATGAGAAAGACAATGTTTTTGCCTGGATTAGGGTTCAGCACCATGTCTGAATCCTGTCTTGCCTGCAGATTTTATTGATTTTACTCAAAATTTGTACGTCAAAACATTTTTAGAAAATTTATGCATTTATGTTTTCAAATACATTAAAGAAAAAGAATGTATACTAGTCTAGAATGCTTTTGTATTCATCTTTGAATGCCATATTAGTTTCTTTGCCTTGAGGTTAAACCAGTGAATGTATAACATAATCCAACCACGTACAGCCCACATGGGCATGGTACCAATTGCCACTGGAGATGGCGCCTTCCTGTAGCTCCATGATCCACTGGGAGTAAAAAGCAAATGACTCCCTGGTTTTTTTGTATCCATGGAACCAACCACCCACACTGAAGGAGATTAGTATGGAAACTATTGCCAATTTGCCATGGCTACCTATAACATGGCTGTAATAGGCTGTATGGCATATGAGATAATGGAAATTAAATCAGGAGGTAAGGGAGAAGGGAGAACAGAAAGTAAAATATGTTCCTCTTGCACTCTGCACAACTGAAAGCAAACTTATTCACCAAACAGTAGCTGTGTATTCACTCAGGGTTTTAAGAAATCTTTAAGCTGGAGTGTGGGAGGAGGCAAATGCAGGGAGTTTCTGGTCTCTGCTCTGTGTCAGCCTTGTGTGCTGTGAAGCAGAAGGCAGGTTTCTACTGCAGCTGTTAACTTGAGGTCTGGTTGAAAAATAAGATTGACAAGAAATTCCAAATAGGCTGCTGTTCCCCAGTGATTGAAACAAGTGCAGTTTTCATTCTTTCCCATTCCTAGAATTTAAGAGAGAATCAATCAAATGGTACCAAAGATTCCCCAAAGCTATGACACACTCTTCCTGCTTCCATATTCAGCCTGCTGTTGTGGACTGTGAGAAGTGCTAATGATCACCTTGATAATTGCCTTGACACTTTTCTTTAGACTTAATATCTCTCCCCATAGAAAGTACTTTTGTTTTTCTATTTGTCTATTTTAATTTCTTTGCAGAACATTAGTGAGTTGTGGGGAATATTGTTCTGGTGTGTTTAAAGTCAAGGTCCCATGTATGTTCAAGGTTCGTGACTGTTCTGATGTGGCTGTGAAATATTCCATTCTGGGGAAACTGATGCATCTTTTCAGGGTCCTGGATGTTTGCGTGACAAGGTCTGCTGGGACATTGTGTAGTAAAGAATAACTGTCTCTAAACTGTGTGAGCATGCTAATGTGCGCGTTCTTTTCAGCTTATTTATCGAAACCTGAGATTTCTTGGACCCACTTTGCTACTATTCTATCTTCCCATTCTCTTCCATATGCCCCTCCTTAGGGAAAATGAATCTATTAGAGACATGCAAGAAGCTCAGCGAGTCCTTACTTGTAAAGCATTAAACGTTGTTACCTCCTACCCAGAGAGTGTGCATCCCTCTCCTTTGGTCTGGCTGGGACAGAGCTTAACAGGATGGAATTCAGGTGATGGCTGCAAGTACTTGGTACTACTAGCCTGCAAATAATATAGAGCAATAAATGTGGGGAGCAAAAAATTGAGGCTATGACATGACCTTAGAGCAGCTTAATAAATAATGTATATAAAATATGCCAATCAAAAAGAAAAAAACCCAACATAGTATTGCAAGTATTTTTTTGGGCTGCAGACTAAATACAGTGGCTTCTGTATTGATATCTTTGCTTGTACTCTTTTTGCATATGTGCACCTCTGCTTCCTGTATTCCAATCTCACCCTTTGCACCAGAGCAAGGGTGGGAGGGAGCTTTACAAATTGGGGATTTTTCATTCTTCTGTATTACTGTGAAGTGCAAATGTATATAAATGGTTATCTCTCTGTATATAGAAATGACCTGAAGTAAGATGGTAGTATGCAAAATACCAAATAATGTGTTTCATTTTGCCCTAAGGTTATATATTCTCTTTATTTTCCCTGTTCCTGAATCTAGTCTATTTTATTGTATTCCATGATGATTTTTACATGCTGACAATTCTGTCCACAGAAACTGGTAAACATAAAGGTTGTCTGTATGCCCTGTCTGCAAGAAGATTTTGGAATTCTCCCGCCCCTAGAATGCCTTCTTGGGTTGATGCTGCCAGATGTGTTTTGGGATGTACCCCTATGGACAGGTCCTTAAGCACAGGAGCTCTGGGCTGCTCGGGTAGAGGCAGGAAAACTGTAGGGACATGTTCAGGCTTTTTATGCTGTATTAATGTTTCTTGTACCATAAGCACATTACACCTGGTGGGCCTTGGACAGGTTGATGCAGGAGGAAACAGATTCAGTGCAATGTTTTTTACAGCCAAAAGCAGTTAAATTTTTCCTGCCTTTCTTCCTCTCGTGGGAGCTGCCCATGCAAGGTGGAAGTTCACCTTACTGAATACTTGTTTTGGCCCAAAAGGGAGACTAGACTATTTCCAGGCTGCTCTGAGGTAAAATTGCTTCTGTAAAATGAATTGAATTATTTTCTTTGGCATGATTTAGAGTACTTTTCTTCCCTGAGAATTTGGATTCTGTGCTTGTGGTCCAAGCTGCTGCTGTCTCCACTCATGCCACCTAACTTACTGCATTTGATAGGCTTAGTTTTTGTAGGTTTTACTCAAGTATTCTGAATTTTAAGTCTTTTCTTCAGCCAGTTGTTGTATTTTTTCTCCCACATTGCTTAATAATGATACTGCCCATCAAGTTAGTATTTTAGTTATTCCTAAGTATCTTTGTTCTCTGTAAAGCACTTTTTTGTTCTTGAAGTACAAGTATAGCCTCATGGTTTCTTTGCTATTGAAAGGGTGCTTGGATTCTCTCTTTTTTTGTGTAAGTATTTTGACTTTTGGGGTTGACAGAAGCCAATAAAGCTAGAGAAAAGGCAGTTTAGAATGACATAGAAATATTTAATATAAAGATTGAGAGTAATAACAAAGAAAGGATCTGCCAGGCAAACAGCTTCTGTTAAAAAGAATTATTGTGCTGAGGCCCCTCGAGGTAGCAGTTCACTTATGCACTTCTCGTATCAGTGGCCTTTGACTGTAAGACCTCTGGAGTAGATATTTTCTGTTATCTGTGCGTGATGAGTGACCAGAATAATGTGGAGCCCATCTGGAATCTTTGGGTGCCACAGCTTGGAATAACAGTAGAGAATCATCCCTCCTTGCAGATAATCTTGATATGCTGCTTGTGGGTTCACCCTGCGCTACTGAAATCGATCAGAGTTTAACAGCTGACATGAGATAAAGATCCACTCTAATTAGGTTTGTGATGAAAATGATCTTTGAAATTA
>NW_008239324.1:7800395-7831020 GCF_000691975.1 Corvus brachyrhynchos
AACCAACAATGAGTACCACACTAAATGCTGCGAGAATTCCTTGGAGGAGAGAGTCATGCAATAAATAGATCAGCTTGCTGTGCCTGGCTCAGTGGGCTGAGAAGGGTAACACCTTGAACCTCCTATTTTCCTAGGACTTGGTATTCTGACAGCTGCCTTCTGTTCCACTGACAGGCACCAGCAAAGAGCCCTGAGGAGGGCATCTTCACATCACTGCTGATGTGCAGCTGAGGCACCTCGTTTTAGAGCAGCAGCTTGCTCCAGCAGCTCCTAGGCAGAGGGAGACAATTTACTGTTAAGCTTGGAGCCCCATGGCTTTCCCTATTTTGATGTAATTATATTGTATTGTTATGTTAACTCTGAATATTAGCCCTATGCCCATGCTGTTCTATTTAAATTAATTCTGTTTGTATTCTGCAATGTTTTTGAATCACAGTTTCCTTCCTCCATACTGCTTCCACATTATGCTGATTTGTCAGCAGTATAGCTTTTCCTTTTCCACAGGTTCCTGGAGTTGGGCTTTTTATATTGTTACAGTCTAGTCAGATCTAACATCAGTTTTACTGGTCATTGTTACAGGGCTGGCTCAGGTTGAGTTTGGTTCAACCACATTTGCAAATGAGCTTTATAAGGCACATATGCAGCCTTAGAAAAGAGGTGTACCAGCCACAGCACTGTTTGCATCAGGTTTATGAGTTTGCTTTTCTTTCTGTTTTCCTTTCAAGCATCCAGACATGTGTTTGTTTTCAAGCTGCACTGAAACTTGTAATTTCTGAGAAGGGGAGGAAAAAAGTGATATTTACTTAGACTTGAACCATGTTTCTCAGTTGTGGATCTTGTACCACATTAATTTTGTCAGCTGTGAGGGGCTTTAGTTCAGATGTGTGGCAATACATTGGTTAGGGACAAGCAATATGCTTAGTGAATCCCCTTTGGAATTGCAGAGTGCATTCTTTTTTCCCAACCAAAATTTTCTATAGTTGGCACCAAATTTTATTTTTCTATCTTTCAGCCTTGTCAAGAGAGGACTCAAAATAATAGTCAAATAATGCTTAATTCCCTGATGTGGGTACTTGATGATATGCTTCTTGTCGTATTTTTTCTGGGACTGAAGCCTTTTCAGTTGAAATCATCATTATTTTGGCTAAGAGTCAGCAAGGCTAAGCAGCTGTTGGTGTTCTAATTACAAGGGTTTGCAGAGAATCATTTCAAGTTTGTCTCACCAGTTCAGACCCATTCTAGTTGCTATTGCTACTCAACTAAGCTGGTATGGAAGTGTAAACCTTTGCAGGAGTCTGTGGGTGATTTTCACATGCATGTCTCCTGGCTAATCCTTATCCAGCCAGTCCTACAAAATCTACAAACATTCTCAGAAGCTTTGACTTTTGAAAGATGAGGGAAGGAGAGAAGTATTTGCCATAACAACAAAATGCAGTTGCATATAAACAATGCCTCCTGTTATATGAATTAACTCCTGTGCTATGAAATGCAATTATAGTAAGGAAACCAAAGTGCTGTCATCAAAGACTTTGTATCTACTGTTTAATTTTGTTAGCTGAACCTTGCAAACCTTGAAGCAAAACAACTGATGGTGTCTTTCGTATTTTTGAAAACATGGATTTTCTTTGAAAATAAATAATTACATGAAGAATTATATTTATTATTAGATCTGAGCAATGTCATGTAGATAAAATCTCTTTTTTTTTTTTTTTTTTTTAATTTAAGCACTTGCATTGTTTTGTTTGTGAGCTTGATGTATAGGGAAGAGCCGGGATCAGGGAAGGAGAGGGGAGGCAGATAGTGCTTCCCTCATAAAATATACAAGGAGCTGTGCATACAGAAGTGTCTCTATGAATCTGTTTATGGCTCTTTGTGACTGACTGGCTAAATTACAGTTTCATTGTTCTAAATCCCTGAGGACTTTTACAGAGATGTTGTAACTAAAGCTGTGCATGTTGTGAGTCTCTTCCTACCTGTCACAATCAGCTGCAGATACAACTAATTTACCTATTTTAGTTAACCTCTCAAGGAGCACTGTAATTACCCTTTAAAAATCGTGGTTGTTGTTGGGGAAATAATGACATTTTCAGATATTTCTGTCAGGCATGCACACAGTGGTATAAAGCAGCTTCTGGTTCCTGCAGCACAGGCATGGCCTTTGAACTTGTTGTGTTTAGAAAGCAGATGCCAGAAAAAAAAGAAGTGTTGAAACAAGTTTCCTCTCTTTAAGCTGTTCTACAGTGTACTTGGAGAGAGTGATCCCACAGGACAGTGCAGTGGTTTGTGTTCCTCTTCCAGAGAAACCCCTCTGCACCCTCACAGCAGCACAAAGGGGTAGGGGACTCCTAGGATGTTCCCAGAAACTGTGGTCTGCTGGAATGGCTGGCAACCTGTGTTGGCACTGTTTTAGCAGTGATTTTGGGTCTAACTCTTGCTATCAAAGCTCTGGGAGCCCTGGTAATGCTATAGGGGAAGAATTCTGAGGTATACTAAAATTATATAAAGGGTTTTGAGGTTCAGCTGCTTTTCAAGGAGCATTAGGTCCTGACTTTATTGTGTGCTGTATAATTGTACAGACATGTCTCATCTGAGGAAATTTGCCTACACTGCAGAACTGCTGGCTCATACTTCTCAAGTTGGACACTTATGGGAAATAAATTCTTAGAACAGATTTTTCAGTGCAGAGAAACCAAGTTCTGTCACATCTCTTGCCTTGTGACTGTACAAATCTCCCACATTCATTGACTCTCTGTGCCAATGGGACCTTGCAGGACATCTGCAACTTCAGAACAGTCACACCATACAGTGCTGACTGGTTTGTATTCCAGCAGCGCATTCCTGGGTAGAACAACCTCATGGAGGGTCTCCTGCCCCATCTTGGTGCCTTCTCCACGGTTAAAACAACAGGAGAGTGGTTATTTTGTTTTGCCTTTGTTATGGACAGATGACCTCGTGGTTATTTTGCTTTTGTGCCATTTAGGACTATTTATGGATAAAACTGTGATAAATCTTCAGTGCCATTACTGTTGTATTATAACAGATGTCTCTCTCTGAGAGCTTCCTGGGAATATAAGGAAATGCTATAGGCCTTGTGCACTGCAATATCAGCAGTTGTTTGATGTGTTTTTCAAGCATTGTTTGGTTTCAGGCACAATGGTGATGGGGTTTAGTTCTTTAAGATTCAGAATAGCAACAGTTGTCTTTAACAGACAGTAGAAATTCACTAACTCATACTAATGACTTTAAGAGATTTGTTTTATGATAACACTTCATAATGTGCAAGTAGATGACGG
Source organism: Corvus brachyrhynchos (assembly GCF_000691975.1). Lineage (NCBI taxonomy): Eukaryota > Metazoa > Chordata > Aves > Passeriformes > Corvidae > Corvus > Corvus brachyrhynchos. The sequence goes on from NW_008239324.1 coordinate 7,803,689, forward strand.
TAGTGTATTTTGTGAAAATAATGAAGTCTTAGTAATGTGAGACCATTTTACAACTTGCTGCTATTAAATCTTTGCAGAGAAGTATGGAGAGGTCTATTTTTTGCAGAAATTCATGAAGTTGGGTGGTGAAATGTAGCTTATTAGGCAGTGTAAGAAAAACTGTACTCCTGGTCTACTTCAGAGTGCTCCATTAATGCTTTTCCCCACCCACAGCAGTCCCTAGGTTGCCATTCTTTTGAAGATGAGACAGGGAGCTGGGAACCCTGCCACAAGCTAAGGTTTTCTTTTCTAAAATCTTCACTTAATGACTTGTTTTCCTATGAAGAAAAAGCAGTGTTAAATGGGTGCAAATGCCTCGCTCTTGAGAAGGTGAGGGCTGAAACACCAGGTGCTGCAAGGCTGCAGGAGTAATGCGGGGCTTGCAAAGTGCTGCCTCGTGTTGAGCAGAGAAGTCCTTGCCATGCCCCTCGGCAGACTGGAATGTTCCCTTCCTGGGAAATGCCTTTGCTGTAAGGTCAGCTGGAGCGGAGCGAAACGCTGCACTGAGCTACTCCATCCTCCAGTCCTTAAAACATGGGATCTACATTGTGGAGCAGGACTGTTCTTAAAACCTGTCCAACATCAGAACACTTTATCCTCACCAGCAGAGTGATCAGTGGCTGGACAGGAGAGACCTGGAAGCACGACCTTGGTCTGTGCCAGATGAGGTTTTATCACCGCAGGGGCCTGGCAGAGGCAGCACTGTGCCTGTGGTACCACTGTGCCAGCCCCTGCCACAAAGGCATTGCTGTAATTGCAGACTGGCAGTGAAAACTGGGAGGGCAGCAAATTGTCTTTGACCACAGGGATGTTGCAACTGAAAATAGTTTAAGTATTTTCTTTCAGTTATGAGATTATTCCTACACAAAGCTATTTTCTGGTGGGCTGATGCAGGGCTGTGGCACTAATCATGGACTGGGGTTTTTTGCTTTCTCCATAGTCATGCTATCAGCTTTTTGTAATAGGAACCAGTAGCTCTGTGGTCATCTCTTCTAAATTGACTGTACCCTCCATTTTCTTCCACACAACTTTGAAGATTTTTGGCATCCCTTGTTCATAGGCTGCAAGTTAGGGTCAAGCTTTTGAGTCTCCTAATCACTCAGTTCTGGCATAGTCCTGTTGCCACTAAAGCCTCTTTTCATGCCTATTTAATGTCTCAGAAGTGCTTTCAAGTGGTCTTTGATAAATCATAGTAAGTGTTATTCCAGTCGCTCAATAGCAGTACCTGCTGGAGTCTTTTTTAGCTCCCAAGGCAGCTGTTCCCTCTTGCCTTATTTTACCAGTGACAGTAATTCATTCCACTTGAGCTGACTAGCTTATTTCACATTTATTTGCACATTATGAGCAGTGTCATTCTACTTACCCTTCAGACAGTAAATGGTTTGAAAAATGCAACTGTAACAAATATTAGGCACGGGGAGGGGAATAGGAAAATGGAACCTTTACATTGGGAGTCCAAATAAAAACATAATGAATAAATAATATTTTAAAATTGTCTCAACTATCAAGTGTATGTAAAAATCAAAGGTGCTGCATAAACTGGCATTATTCCTTTGAGAATACATTTCTCTTTCCCGCCATCTAGTTTAGCTTCCCTAGAGTGAAGTTAAATAAAATATTACCCATCAGATCAGGAAAATAATTAGTCCTGCATTATTGCCTCCTTCCTAAGCAATCAAATTTGACCCATATATATTATGTATGTTTGCACTCTGCACATCTGGGAAGCAGGTTGTATATAAACAGATGAATTTGGGCTCAATGTTTGCATACTAAGAATGTTCTACTGCTCTCTAAAGAAAAGGCAAGCTGAAAAATTATCAGAGCAAAACCAAGTCATTTTTGTTTTGGTGTCCTGAAGTAATTTCTTTTGAGTAGTCTTTTTCTGGCTGTGGCAACTAGTTATGAGAATGCCGTAACTTAATACGATGGCAAATTTCCCCCTTGTACATGACAAATTACAGAAGTACAAATAATCATGCTGCTCTCAGCAATTTAGTAACGTGCTTTTTGCTTTTTTAATGAAGATAGACAACAGAACATCAGATAGGAAGGAAATAAGATAAAGATCTTCCAGAGACTGGAACATCTTTGGTGTGAAGTTAGGATGGTCTTTTGCAGTTCTTATGAGGATGATATTTTTTAAGGTCCCAATTCTAGGAGTCAAGGAGAAGAAAAGATTTTTCATTTTCATTCATTAACAGATAGATTTCTAGCACTCACAACTTCCAAAACCAGCCAAGAAGTCCCACGTTTTTATTAATTTGACTTCATGATAGCTGTGTTGGCTAGCAGAGCCCAGCCTAACTCATGGCTTCCAAATATCGCAGTGATAGTAGTAGGAAATAGGAGACATTCAGAAAAGGGACTAAAAGGGGAATGTTGGAGGGTCAGGGTAGTCTCTGCTCAGCAGTGGACTCAGGATGCTGAATCATTCCAAGGAAAAGGGTTTTCCTTGTAAGGTGTAAGTTCCTTCATTTTCTCCAACTGTCTAAATTGTCTTTTTGCTTGTAGATCAGGTATGCTGTAAAAAACCCTTTCTTCTGTGTGTGTAGGAGAAGGCTGGATACAAGCTAAACCTGTTATTTAGATTCCTGAGAAATTTCCCAGTGTATCTGAGAAGCAGTTTTGGGGTCCTGAGCACAAGCATCTAGTGCTGTAAGCAAGGCTTGTGGCCTGAGCCCCATGAGGGAGTGCTGCAGCTGAAATGCACAGTGACCACCAAGCACCACTGTTGGTGGCCTGGGATGATGGGCACTACTGACCACTGCTCTGGCAGGGGTTTGCAGCTGAGGGAACGCCTGGCTATGCCAGAACTGAAGGAGGCAGGGCAGGTGATCTGTGATGTGGTTAAGCAGTGGCCCCACCCTCAGAAAAATCAGGGGTTTATTTCTGCTGAATCTTAGAAAATTGTGTACAATGACTTGGTTTTCCTTCTATTAAAAAAAAAAAAAAAAGAACAAAACCAAGGAATGTGTTTTTTGAGCAGTGAGTCCTCAAGGGTAAGAGCAACTTTCACACTACATGTCATCCAGCTCTGGGCAGCTGAATGAAAGCAACTGGTCTTTTACAAAAGGGCTGTGTTCTGTGTAATCTCACAGGATTTTAGCCACATCTGGTGTTTCTAGGTGCTGCTGAAATATAGGGAAATTATAGCACAGAGCTTCCATCAGCAGTGACTGAGTGACAGAAATTGTGGCTGAGATCCTGCATTCAAGCTGTGCAACATGCAGCTCTCTGCATAAGCAGTAGTGTTTACTATAACCTACACTCAGTGCAGTCATCATCTTTCCATCTCCATGTCAAATGTTTTGTCTATAGAATGTAAGCAAGAGTGAGAGTCCTAAACATTTCTGTCCTCTTTTGGCAGAACTGACCATTAACTTGCAGCAGTGCTGTTATAAAGTCATCTTTCTTGGGAGAAGGAGCTCTGACTAGGAGAAAGTGTTGAAAGTTTGAAGTCAGAAATTAGAAACATCCCCTACCTAAGTCCATACATAACAGAAACCCAGAGCTTTGTCTCCAGCAAGTACAGCCAAAACAGAAAACAGTTTCCAACTTCTGTTCATCAAGATTATGATATTCATGATAATAATATGAAGGCAGTTACTGCAGAGAAAGCTGGGAAGCCCCAAGAGCTTAGCGTTGAAATTTTCATTACTGGTGGACAGTGATGGTAGTAAGCCTAGCAATGCCTGCTTCAAGAACATTGCTGCTTGCTAGTTATATCGGTATCCTACTGATTCAGATCCTGAAATAACAGCTGAAATGCTCTTTTCTGTTTAGACCCCCCCCCAAGGTCTACCCTCTGTCCTGCAGGATTTTGTGAATTATCTCTTCTCTTTTTTCTTGCTCTTCTCTGTATGGTTATATTCTTTGTTTGCCTTGTTCTTCATTGCTATAAGTTGTTTGTTATTTCTAGTTTTCAATACAGTTGGCATCTTCAACTGAGAATTCACACTATGTTGTTGCCCTTGAAACTATAGCAATAACCCTTTCAATTAGAAGATTTTGGGAATCTTTCCTTTGTGGTTGTACAGTAATTAAACAAGGCTGTATCTTTGAATGTTGTAGGATTTATGGACTGTGCATTTTCTGTCCTATGCTTTTAAAAAGAAAACATAATTATGTATTAATTGGATACATGCTTTGGAAAAATGTCTGTAATGAAAATTTGCAATGCCTTGCTTTGTTCTAGCCTAGCACAGGACCTCTGCCATGGCTCAGTACAGAGAAGAGCAGGAGACAGGCTGTTGGCAGCTCACCTGCCCAGCCAACAAACCTGGCTGCTCTTCCCGGCTTTGCTGCAAAATGCTTGCATGGCTTTGAAATTCCTCACTGTGGGGGTGGTGAGGCCCTGGCACAGGTTGCTCAGAGAAGCGGTGAATGCCCCATCCATGGAATTGTTCAAGGCCAGCATAGACGGGGCTCTGAGAAACTTGGTCTAGTGGAAGGTGTCCCTGTTTGTGGCAGGAGGTTGGAATGAGATGATCTTTAAGGTCCGTTCCAACCCCAGCCGTTCCATGATTCTCCTCCACTTTGTGCATGGTGAGGGATGATTTTCTTTTGAGGAATGAAACAGGAGTAGAGGATATCAGATGTAATTATATCTGCAACAGTTTAATTCTTAAACACTGGGCACACGGGTAGGGATTTAGCAAAGTGGCAGGATTTGGTTGACTCACATCCCATAGGCACTGTTGAAATGCCTATATCCAGGGAGCAGTAGCAATGTAAACGTGGAGTGTCTCTGCTCATTTTTTGGGAGTGGCAACAGCGAGATGCAGAGAGCAGTGATTGCAGACCCAAGTGTGCTTCCTTGTGTGGCTTCAAGCCTGTGTGTCAGTGCTTTGTTTGCTCTGTGTTCTTCTGTGAGACAAATATTGTCCTTTATGTCAATCTCTGATGTGGTGATTATTCTTAGACCACATGTTTTGGGGTCGATGTGCATCTTGGGGTGTATGTATTAATACTGTCATGGAATCCAAGAGCTGATGAAACAGAAAGGATGCACATTGGAACAACACATTCTTTTCCAGCCTCAAGAGACAGGCCTGACTTTACTCTCATAAATCCTTCACTGTAGCATGCAAGCTTCTTGGTTGGTACTGAGTGAGCTGTGTTTTGGAGCATATGCATGAATGTACACACAAATATATGAAACATTTCTTTTGGCTATTTCCCATATGGTTTAATTTTTCACAATTCTGTAAAATTTCATGTGCAAATTCTGTTTTCATAACTTTTATTGCATCTTAAAAGCAGAGTATTGAATAATTGTTAAGAATATTTTCTCCCAGTCCCTTTTAGACAAAATCTTTGGTTGAAAATGACAGCACAGGGAGCGGTTACATCTCCTGGTTTTGAAAGTAACTTTAGAAACTTTTTTACTACTAATGGTTTATATTTTAAAAGCAGAGGGAAAGACTACCACTTCCCTTTCTTTTCATTGTTCTTTCTTCTGCTTTCCCCTTCCTATCTCTGAAGTGTTTATTCTCATGCAGAAATTACAGTAGCTGTTACAAACCCTATGAGCCTACTGCAGCTCTGCGTTAGCTCCTAGTCCCAGTACTCTTTTCCTCTTCTCTCACCTCCCAGCTCCCTGTGCAGTTTGTATTCCATTTGTTAATTCCAATTTGATTGACGGTGGGCATCTTTTGAACTCCATAATTGCCAAAATGCCAGCATTTCCCTATGTAACTTAGTATTATGTCTGTGTCCTGAGCCACTAGCTCAGGTGTTATAGACATCTAGATTTACTCTTTCTCTTTGTTTGAACTTTTTTTTGCCCCCAATGCAGTTCAGCCCTGTTGGTCTCTTGTTTCTCTGAAGCTCAGAGTCAGCAGGCTGAGACAGTGGCTCAATCTGTAGGAAAAAGAGTGACAGATACAAACACAAAAAATAATTAGCTTCTTGTTTGCTGTTTCCAAATGTAATACCACACTTCAAACAAGACATTGTTATTCCATTGATCACAGAGATTGAGTGCAGATTAAATTGTTATCTTACTTATCTATGGTAGGCCTCTGTATGAGCCAAGCTCCAAGCATTGACAAGAACAAGTCCTTGCTGTGAGTGTTGTACATAGTAGACAAGTAGAGAGATGTAAGAGAAAAGGAAAAAAAGGAGAAGGATAGGCAAATCTTATGTACGTTAATATGACAAGCATGGTAACACTGCTTTTGCAAGGGATTTGAAATATGGATGGAATGAGAACCTACCCAGTGCATTCAGCTGGGTCACATCCATGACCATAGCTCTGATTCTGTGGTCATAAGTTGTGATTTCAGGCACAGAAATGATGGGGAAAGAAACTGATAAATGAGCAGACAAGAGGGTCTTGAATAGAGATGTGGATTAAATCCTCTGTGGAAAATACATTTGTGTGGGAGAGAAGAGATTCATGAGGATGAGGGTGCCGTCTCTCGTCAATGTCCTTCATAGATACACTAATGCTTCTCTGCTTTTTCTTTGATTTTTTTTCTTTAATATATCCTTACTCTTCATCTACCACTGCATCGATACTTTTCTTTCATACAAAGAGATGCCAACACATCTTCATTTTTCAAGGTATTTTCATGGAAAACCATGAAACAATTCTTTTATTGTAAAATAAGTAAAGGAAAACAGGAAGAATTGAGAAGGAATATGCAATGTACAATACTGTGCAATGTACAACACTCCCAAATGCAAATATCCATTTTACGTAAAGCCAGAGGAGCAAAGAAAATGGTGTGAAGGGGTCACTATAGAAATCTAGATTTTTCCAAAACTGATTAGTTGGGATTTTTGAAATTCCAAAGCCTAATTAAAGTGTTTTAAAGAATGAACTACTATCTTTTCTGTATATACATATGAAGGTGCTTTCTCAATGTAACATAAATCCCAAAATATGTGGCTGTTATTCCAGTACAGTGTATTTTCCTATGACATCCCTTTTGCAGACCTCAACAGAAATTTTAGACTTCAACAGACAAGTTTATTTTCTCAAATTAATATTAGATTTTTGTGATTTCTATTGACTGTAATTAAGTAATGAAAAATGCAGGGGAGTGTCATGCCTGGTTATTTTAAAATTTCTTTTTTCTTTTTCTTTCTCCTTTTTTGTTTTCCAATCTAACTGCTTATATGGCCCTTTGTAATTTCATTATCGGAGTGGTTCAAAGACAATGGTAAAAGATGACAAAGAGTGAAAGGAATGTTCAAAATCCAGGTCCATAAATAGGTTTTCTGGGGAGCATCACAAAGGCTCTATTGTGCTACACATAGCAGAGACAGAAAGGATACGTGCACACTTTCTACCAGAAAACGCTGCAGACTTTTCTGCAGGTCACTTGCTGGTGCAATAAAAATTCTGAAAATATTCATGAGTACCAAAAACCTTACTTGTAAGATGCTACTGCATTTTTTTCTACTCATAATTCACATAACTGCCCTAGGTAATGTTTGTGCATTGGCGTGGTCAGACAGCATCATCTGTGTCCTGCAAAGTGCTTCTGGCCTGAGAGGAAGTGCTGCTGCTGTGCTTGCTGTGGGCTGTGACAGGCACGTGTTGGAAGCTGTGCTTGAGCTCTGTGGTGGATTTTCAAGGTCAATACAAATACTGGGCTGTAGGAGGGGGACTGGGAGACCACCGACCTCATTTTTGCTTGTGTCTTCATCTCAGTTCAAAACCTCCTGATGCATTATCTGAGTGAGTCTTTGGGTAAAAATATATTAATGCTCTCTTATTCAGTGCTGTTCTATTACCTATTCATCAAAAATATTGCTTTTGTGCATTTTTCATTATAAGATTCAACATTACCAATGTTAATAAAGAGAGAACTCCTTTTCTTTTCTTAGAAATAGAATATGTAAAGACATTGCCTCTTTGATGTTTCTAAGCCAATACAATATGTATTTGAATGAGGATAAAAGTCATTCTTTTAACAGAAGATCATCCAAGTCATTTCTGATGAAACTCAAGAGGAGCTTTTTTTTTTTTCCTTAAGAGACGCTTAGAAATTAAGATTAAAAAAAAAGGGGGGAACACTACAGCTAGTGGAAATAAGTCACATATTTGATAGTATTTCATGTAGGCCCATGGTGACATCAGCCTCCTTTATTGGGCTGGACTGTTCAGCAGCAGATGCCTTTCCTTCAAAGGGATGAGACCTTGCTGTCTCAGGCAGGTATTTCATGTGATGCTGTCCTGAGCTGTGAATATACAGCAGGCCAGATTTTGGGTGTCTCTCCCAGAATTTCCCATGCTGCTAGGGACTCCCACGTCACTGGCTAGTTCTCTTATGTGGGAATTTTTACTGTGAATTTTCCACTGAGAATTGGACTGTACATAACTTGCTGCTCAAGGGTTGCCATAAATTTGGAGCTAATAAATTTTATGAGGCCTGTGAAGCCTTGGGGACTAGGAAGCTTCTTGAATGCTGTCCCAGCTCACTACAGTCTGGCCAGCCCTTCCCCTGTGTACAGGCACAGGGCAGTGTCGTAGCTCCCGTTTGAGTTACCAGCTTCTGTGCTGGCTGCAGAGCGCCTGTGCTGAGGGAGGGTAGGGGGCTTAGGCACTTCCTTCATTGACTCTCCCCTCTGAAAGTCTGTCTGAACTTTGATCTTTTGGCCAAAACGTAAGAACATTCCACAGAGTAATTATCGGAAAAGTTTCCTTAGAGCCCAGTAGACACATTGAACAGAAGAGAGGTAACACACACGCAATTATTATTGCTGCCACCAGTATTTGTTCCTGTAAATGGAAACCTACCCATGGACAAGGGCAGTATCCTGAGTCGTTCCCTTGCTCTGCACTGTTCAAGTAGATGGGTCTCTGCTGTGCAAAACAGGATTCCTAGGAGCACTGCAATACTTTCTGGGTTTGACTTTTAGATGTATTTATATTTTGGGCTGCAACAAGAGAGTTTGAACTTCTGCTGACTGGCAGGATGCCTGGGGAGACAGCTCAGGGGGTTTCAACACAGTGAAACTGATTTTGCAGGGCTGTTGCCTTGGTTTGTTGCTGTTGGGTTTGTTTTTTTTCCTTAAGTTTAAAATGAACTTATGAAAATGGATGTATTATTGTCAGGAGAATAAAGGTTTCTTTTCTCTCAGTACAGAGATGTTTTCTGAGGTGAACTAGACATCAGTGGCCAGACATAATATCCCCAGCTACAGTAAGTTGAATGTGTTTCCTTGGCTCACAAGCTTGTGCTGTGTTGCCTGAACAGACTGAAGCAGCCTCCCGAAAGCTGCGGTGTTTGCCAGCCAGCTGACTTTTCAACTTACTGAGTGGCATGCAGGCTTCTTGTTCTCAGTGTATTATTTTAAAAGTCTGACCTTTAATAAAGTGGAAGCTGCTTTAAGAAGGTTCTATGTCTACAGAATTCTTACTACCTGTAAAGTGCCATGACCAAACTGTATTAATGGCTGAGACAGATGTTCTTGGGCTCGTCAGGTCTGTTTGCAGCACAGGGTGTTTCTGGCTGTATTTCTGAAGGGGTTGGTTTAAAACTGAATCAAAACATCCAGTACCTGATCTGCTCTGAGGTATTTTTGTAATCTGTTTATATTTTCTGAAAGAAAAAAAAAAACCTCAGACCTTAAAATGTATTTTAGAGGTGCAGAGAGAGACAAACACCCAGACCAGAAACCTCCAGTGAGGGGCAGGTGATACATGGGAATAATGGGGAAATGTTATTCTCCTGTTACTTCCTGCACACACATGCCAGTCAAAAGGCTGGCAAAGCAACCCAGTAACTAAATGATGCTACTGCAATTTCGACGCCTTTTGGACTGACTGGACAATGCTAAATATTGTGCCTATCTTAAGTACTTCGTGGTCCTACTATCATGGAAAAAACCAAAACCATTTCACTCTCTATAGCTAAAAACCCATAAACACTGGGTATGAAAATCTGTAGAAGGAAGATGGGAAATAGATCTGTTTCACTTTTAAAACAGCCCCTTGAATTTAGACAATGCCAAGCAAGCCGTCGCCATTTGGAGAACTTGATTTTTCTGAATATTTATTAGAAAATGTATTGTTACAGCTCTGATGAGAAACAATTCTGCATCTTGCATAAATCAAACATGCCTGCTATTTGCTAAATTATTACATTATAAACCATGCTGTAATTACAAAACTTTAGTTGTTCCATTTATGATCTCCATGGTTTATTGTATTATTGGTTGGACTTGAAAGCTGAGGGTTTGAATTTATGAAGTCCACTAAAATATTATATTCCCCTGCCTTTTCTCCTGATGATCAAATGACTAAATCAATTGCTGGGGCAATGCCAATGGTATTAGGATCAATAAGACTATGAAATTTATTGTACGTTTTTGTTGCTGTATAAAATTAGATTGCAGAGTTTATGAATGTTTATTCTTCTGAGCACTGGATTTCTGGTTTGTCTGAAACATACATTACAGTAATTTGGTCTTTTCTTGTTACATAAACATTTCACCTGCAATACTTTAAATGTATCCTCTTAAAAAATATTAATAAGTTTGCTTTTTTAAGAAGTTTCATCCAAATTAATTTTCATAGATATTGGGTATTTTCAGGCCATGAATTGACTCTACAGAGTGCTTACTTAGATGTCTTGCTGAATTTGGAAATTTACATTCCAAGCTAATGGAACCTTTCTTAATGACTTTTCTTGACTCATGCATGGTCTTCTGTGTCAGAGAATCTCCCACCCTTCACAGATTGGCTGCTTCAGATGGTTTAGGCAGTATGTACTGAGGCTTAATTTCACAATTATTTCAGCCAGCTCTCTTGAACTTTGAAAAAGAGGTGTTTAAATGGCATCCTTAACTTTCCATGAAGGGACTAAAATTCTCTTTGTCTTTGGGTATAATCACACTGCAGAGCTGGTGACATTGGTGTGAGGGTTTCAGCCTGCCTGTGGTGAGCTCTGACAGGGAAAAAAATATCAATTGTCAGCAAGAAGGATGGGTTTTAACTTCTTGCTGAGCTCTAGAAAGGATGGGCCAGTGGCCATGGCACTTGCTGTGTGTAGACACCTATAGTTTCTCTGGAGACTTCCTTGGTGCTCTTAGGCAAACATCCCCACCATGATCCCAGCTACCAACAGCACATTGGAAGTAATGCTGCTTCTCCATTCAAACTGAGCTAATGTTCCTTACAAATGTGTTTCAGGACTGCTGAAGAATTGCAAGCCTCTCTAATACTTCAATAATTTAGAGCAGTTAAGCTTTGTAGAGTCTCGTCTCTTTCACAGGATTAAAAACTTCATCCTTTTGTGGTGTTAACCTGAAGCCAAGTGTGTCTGTTCTCATTTTGGTTAAAAAATAAGTCAGGGAGGAGGAAAAGCTATATTATAAATTTTTGCTTTGTGCAAAAATCTTTCCATGAAGCTCTAAAATTCTTACTCTATATTAAATTATTTTAGCTGCTTGGAGTATCTTTACAGTTAAAATTCTTAGTTATCGTTGCATAAATATATGTTGGATGGAGAAAAATATGCTACTGCTACTTGCTGTGACAGTAACATAAAGGGACAACACTGAGTTTATTTTTTTCTCCTTGGTCTTTCTTGAATGTGATATCTTTATTTTTAAAATGGCTTTGAAAACTCCATCTGAAATATTTATAAAGCACAGATATTGCATAAGGGAAGAACTAAAAAAGGGAGCCTCTGGTAGTGAGTTCTTAAAGTAGAGGATGTAATTCTCCATTTATCTTTCAAAAATTAAGCTTTTCAGAGGTCATATCTATTAAATCCAGATAGAGCGTCACATTGCTGAAATCTGACTTTTAAAAATCTTTATTTGAAAGCATTAGCTTTGCCATCTGCATGAAGGCAGCAAGCTACCCAGTGACAGGTAAGAACATGAGTGACAAGGACATTTGTCTGGAATGGGGGAAGCTTGGAACTCAAACGCCAGCTTCTTGCATCCCAGAAGAACCCTTACTTACTTGGTAATAGGTTATTAAGAAATATTCCTGTGTTCCTTTTTTACCTAGAACCCCCCAAACAAACTCAAAAAGAAGAAATAGCAGACATTGAAACACCTCCATATTTCATGCTGAAAAAACCCACAACCCACTGTTATGCCTTGCTAAGTTAGAAAAATGCTTTTAGTTATTTTTGTGAATTTATTTGTATATAGGTAACTTTAAAAACAGATGCCTAAATCCTGTTTTCAAAGTACTGTCTATCGAAACACTTAGTTGAACTGAGACTACACAAACAATTGAAATATTGTGGTAAAAAGTAAGCAAGCCAGCACTGGAAGCCAACTTACACACCAGTGTCTGCTCTAGGTCCTCTGGGAGCTAATTCGTGGTGCATTTTGAATGCAATTTAGGTCAGATTTCTCCTAAAAATGGGTTATTCTGTAAGTTACTTCAAATTCCTTCAGTCTGGGCACCTTGGGGCTTGCAGGTCATCTTGTTGTATTTATCAAGTACAACTCCATCTTGGAAGTCAATCAATGGTGTCTCTTCAGTGGATGTTGACTAGAGAGGTGGACCTTGAAAACCTATCATATACTGAAGCAGACACCTGAGCTAATTGGAGTGTAGTTGTGTCATCCCTTTACCCATAGTTACAGGATGCTGGACTGTATGGCACAAACATCGTTGTAACAGAAAACCAATGTATTACATGATAAAGATTAGTTTATTGATGGAGCTCAGGCTTGTGCAGAGCTGTGGGGATAGGTCTTCCATGATGTACCAGTAACTATTCTACAATGTAATAATTTAAAACCATTAGCAGCATGTTGTTGTCGTCTTTCATTTTAATTGTCTTATGTCTTCTACTGTATGTTTTTTAGCACTGGCACATATGCCAGACTTTAAAGAGTCTATTGTGGAATGTTTGTCACAAAGAACCAGGACTAAAAGGCTTGAGGGCATGAAATAAACATGCATTTGCATTAAAAAATAATTGCTGAAGAGTTTTGCTTTTTGTTTTTGTCTTGGAGGAAAAGATGAAATCTTTCTGCATTTGACTGGTGCAGAAACATCCAGACATGAGTCTTCAGAAGTGCTGCAGGATTGCTGAGATGTCGGGATGAAAGCAAAACCATCTCATCCCTCCTTGTGCTGGTCCACCCACCTTTCCTGCTCCTTTGGTTTTAATACTCCCTCCAGACTGGAAAGGCAAACATGTTAGACCAGGAATCCTTTGCTTTAGCTGCCTGACATATGGTACCACATAATCTCTGTTTCATTTTGACAGTGCCAAAACCCAACAGCCTCGTACAGCAGCCTTGAAATTTAATAGGATGAACACACAATGCCACAACAAAGCTGCTGTGTGGGGTGTGTAAATCTGTCCATCAGTTAACAAATTCCTTGAAATACTTGTTTTCAAGAAGTTGTTGATCTGATCATCAATTGGTTTGTTGGATGGGGTTTGTGTGATTTGGTTTTTTTGCTTCTTCAAGAGACAGACCCTTGTTTTTGGCTGTGAGGATGCTGTATGTGCAGGATTTCTATTTCTAGCCTCCCGCTGCTGTTTTGCTGACCTCTTTCTCACTCTGTAGGGAAGCACAAGTTAACACAAAGATTACAGTAAATTTGTTCTATGGTAAACTTACATCAAGAGAAGAAGCAGGAAGGCACTTCCACAAACCAGTGATGACTGCATTTCACTACAGTGTGGCTCATATATCACTGGAAAGGATAAAGTGGTTTGAAGTGCATAAGCACATCAAAGGCCCCTTGTTTTTTCAGGGTCACAGACAGATGGAATCTGGTGTCAAAGTGGTTTGAAGTGCATAAGAACATCAAAGGCCCCTTGTTTTTCAGGGTCACAGACAGATGGAATCTGGTGTATGGTAAGCCTATATAAAAGTTATGGTCATTTGGAAATGGGAATGGATGAAACCAAAATTGGAACAAGATGTAGCCATAAAGGCAGTACATGGCATGATAAAAGACTATTAGCTCAGAACATTTAAAATAAACTGGTTTTAGTCCAGTTTTGAAGGGAGATATTGGGAAATTTTTGTTGTTTTTTTTCTTTCTCAGAGATGACTAATTTCACTTTTGGTGACTAGAAAGCTTTTCTCTTTTGTTTTGGATGTTATTTGTCTTACTTTGCAGTCTTTAAAGAAAGAGTCACCTTAAGGATCATGCAGCTTCAGTGTTGCTGGTCCTCTTCTAAGTTGGCACGATGCTTATGTAGATAGGATTTTTCTGGAAATCCCTATTTCTGCAAATCCCACTCTTGAACATGTTCTCCACACTGTCATTGTAAAGAAAATTAAGAAATGCCTCAGATGTTTTAACTGAAAAATAGTATATTCAGTTCAGGTTTTTATCACCAAAGAAATACTTCAGTGGCCTTTTTAAAGCTTCTCTTTCCTCCTTCTAAACTCAACAAGTAAATATAAAAGTTAGTTTGATTTCTTTTGTGGGACATGCAGATATAAACTCCATTTTCCACCTCACCTTTTATTTCCAAAAGAAAAACACAGCCAGATTTTCAGAACAATTTTAATTATCTCTTTGTGGTTGAGCAACTTAATGGTTTGGCTTAATTTCCTCCAGCGCAAGTGTCAATAATTATGAAGATTTGTTTTCCCAACATTTACCAGTCTCCTGCTATGGGGAAAACTTTGCTGCAGTCAGTTAATTGTTCATCATAATTCATGCTTTTCTCCTCTTTTTTTTTTTCCTTCCTTTTTGAAGATGGTTTTAAGTTTAAGTTTCAAATTCTCAAATGTGCTTTAACACTGCCTCATCTGCAGTGGAGGAGAGGGGGAAATGGGGAGGAGAGAGGAGGCATCTACTAAAATTGACCTGCATGTCTTCACATCCAAATCCAAAAACATGATTAGCATTTGCGAAAATAATGTTACACGCAGGAAATAATTTCCTGACTAATTTACAAAGCAAATCTAGAAATCTACCGCCAACTCTCATATTTTCTATAGATGCAAATCATGGTTCTTGACTTAAATATTCCCAGATAGATTTATAGCTACTAAGTCATGCTCTCAGTCATTCATCCAACAATCTCTCTTCCTATTTCAGGCTGTGAGTATATTGTCTTTTTAAGTGTTTCCTGATTTGAGCTTTTCTATGTTTAGATGATACTTCCCATAAACTTGTTAGGCCTTGACTGCTAGGCATGTCAAACAAATTGTATACTTTTTTTGGATATGTCACAGATTCCACTTTATTAACAGGGTTTAAAAACTGCTGAACTCAAAGTCATTTTGAGAAATACAGAGTTTGGACCTGATTTACTGGCACCCTCTGTTTTGGGAAAGAGACAAATTCTCAAAACAAATGTTACTGGATTATAAAATTGAGAGTTGAGTTTTTTTTAATGGGGCTTGAAAAATCTCGGTGAAATAGTCTTTACCGTAATTCTTTTGTAGTCTCTGTCTCTTCCTCTCTATCCTGCTAGCAGGAAAGAAAATGAGAGAAGACAAGGAACAGTTCAAAATAAAGTGCACATTTCCCTCTAGTTCTCCTGTTGAGAATTAGTGGAAAGTAGAGAAACAGTAAAATTTGACTGGAGATTTATTTGCCTTGCGATTTCTAGTCACCTTTTGAGAACAGGAGTTTCCTGAACTAATAAACCAGTCCAACTTACTTCTGTGTGGAAATATGCTTTCTTCAGCTGAACTTCACTTTAGCTATAAAGTTCAGAAAGTGAGAATTTTCATTTTTGTAATGCTTCCCTGTTTCTTTGGAAGAACATTGCTGTGAGATTTTGGGGAAAGGAGCAGAGCCCAAGACATACTCTGGTTCGTGTAGAGTTGTAGTCTTTGAATGATGCCTTTACGTTTTCCCCTCTATAGGCAGAACTGCCTCATCACTGGAACACTCAGGACTTTTTGTGATTTCTGAGTTGCAAACATTCTTACCCTCCAAAATCTATCCTAGTCTCCTCTATTTACAATTTGTTTCTATGAGTTATAATTCAAGTATCTTACCAAGCATTCTCCCAGAAGTGTTCATGCAATTCCTTGACTCTAGGGCAATGGTACTTTTGGCTAGAGTTTGTTAAAGAAGTATGAAGTGTTAAGTTTAGAGTAGAAGAACGTGAAATATTTCAGTTGGAAGGGACCTATAAAGATCATCTAGTCCAACTGCCTGAGAAAGTCAGTGCTGACCAAAAGTTAAGGCATGTTTTTAAGGATATTTTTCCAAATGCCTCTTAAACATGGAGAGACTTGGAGCATCAACCCCCTCTCTTGGAGTCCTGTTTCAGTTGTAGGTTACATGTTCTGTTGGTGTGACTTACTGTCCAAAACACAAGTGAATTACAAAAAGAAAGAAAGAAGGTAGCCTAGTTCAGTGCCACTACTCCTGGAGTGTTTTAATCCATTTTATCTGCACACTTGGTTTCCACACATAACTGGAAAAACAGTTACAGAGACTCTAGCTCATTAAAAGAATTGTGAAATGCCTGTAATGAGATGGCAAGGTGATAAATTTGGTCTATAAATTATTATTTTGCAGCACAGTTATTTTCACTTTGACTAATTCAAAGTGAGGTGTAACTGAGGTATTGATGTCTTTGTTAGTTCTATGTGGTAAATAAATGCTGATAGAAGAGGGCCAGCACAATATCTATTATTCTCTTGTGTCCTGTGTAAATCTGTAAGATACCACTTAATCATGGCTAATCACTGGGCAAATCTTGATACTTTGCACAGAGGGTAAATTTCATCCTTATACAATAGATCTCTTTGGATCTAACATATCTTTTAAGCTTTGCTTTCATATTACAGGAAGCCATCTCGTCTCTTTAAAGAAATACAGCTATTTTTTTCCAAGTTCAGTGCTTTCTGCTTCTTATATTCTATGGCTCCTGAGCAATTCATTTCCCAAATGTTTACAGAGAACAGCTATGGTAAAGGGGATCATGACTTTTTAAAATACCTGTTTAAAGAAGATGGCTCAATAGTGCTGTGTAATCCAGTGCAGCTTTTCTCTTGTGGCCAGAGCCCCTGGCAGAGTTGAATCAGTTTTATTCCATCAGAGCAAAAGGATTTTTTTTCTGGTATATTTGACTATATTAATTCCAAGTATTTTCTCAATATGAGGTAGCATATTTTAATTGAAATATCCAGATAGAGTATTTTATTTTTACTTGCCTTTAGTATTGTATTAGAACAGTGTAAGTTATTAGACTCTTCTTTTAATTTACGACTGCTATTTAACCATACTGTGAATATGTAGTGGTGATATAATTTTATGACTAAGATACTGGAAAATTCATCTCATCTGCAGTCTTACATTCTTTAAATTAAACATACCAAACATTAAAAAAAGGTTTTTAAAATAGACATTAATTTTCTCACAAGTAGATTCTAGTATTAATATCTAGGCTTTGCAAATGATACAGCCCATATATAGGTTGTGATTTTTAAATCCTGAAATATCTTTGGAACATATTTATTTCCCCTTTTGCATTGCAAACTTAGAAGGGGAACAATACCAGATAGATTGTTTTCTCTAAACAGAGAAAGTTTTAAACAAAGTTTTAAGTCACTATAAAAATAAATCTTTTCAGGTTTTGGTGGTTTTGTTATATTTAGTGTGTTTTGCTCAGGAAGGATTCTTCACACAGGATAAGGCTGGTTTTTAGTGTGAGGTTTTTTCCCCCTTTTGTATTTATTCTGCATCTGAAGAAAATTCTCCTTCTGGTGGAAGGAGATTTATATATCCATAGCTACATCTCTGCCTACCTTGAGCCAATTATAACACTATGGCTCTTGCGCAATTTTGCAATTGTATTCAAATGGTAACAGGCTGTGATCTGAAACAATGTATGTATGGTATACATGTGTGTTTCTATGGATGCCTACACAGAATATAATGTACAAGCAAGTTCAGCAGATGACCTGTCCATCCAAGCTTTGTTGCATTCATACACCAGTACAATTATTTTCTGATAATGTGGTGCCTTTCAGAGATGATAAAATGCATCAGGTATAAAATCTCAATGCAGATAAGCTATGTAACCTACAAATATCTGTGGTGTCTCTGTTTCTTCCAATTACTTTCATATAATTTGTATCCAGTAATAGATAATAGGTGTGTTTGCCGACAGTCCTGTTCCATCAGTCTGAGATCCAAAATTAAAGCTAGGTTCTTCACAAGAATTTGCTGTTATTTAATCAGTTACAAAAAAAATTTGTTTAGAACTCCGAGCTAGACTATAATCCAAATCACTCTTTTATAGCTGCACAGACTTTGCAGAATTAAGGTGAGCGGAAAATAATAAAAATCTGTTCCTGTCGCAGCAGCAAAGAATTATAGCTCTGAAATGGATTTCTTGCATAAGATAATTATATCCTAATCACAGCTGTGTTTTTCAAAGTTGTGCCAATTTTACAACATTCATCTTCAAACACCTGGACCTGTGTGTTGTGATAGTGTTTCTGTGTTGTATTTTACATATTTGATGAATACTGTAAGAGCGTGGCTCTCTATTTTTATTTATCATTTACGCCAGCTGAATTTAATACTCAAAAGCTGATTGCTAGCCTAAAGGCATAAGGCTGCCTGTGCTGATCCAAATTACTTTCTGTTGAAGTGCTCCATAGATGTTAATGGACTTATATCAGGCTTCATATGCAATAGATATGTATACATTCACCGAGTAGAAGGAAACTTCAATGAAGATTTCTGAGGTGTGTCAAACTTAGGCAGTTTTATATCACGAAGACTGTATTTCAGTTGGGGTTTATGTTATGAATTTGGAAAAATAGTTGCAATTATTAATAAACAAAAGGTTTATGGTGTGCTCTTGTCCATGTATTCTGTTTGTGCATCCAGGAAGATGTATGACTCTAAGGGCTGCTAAAAAATGGTTCTGTTTAAATCCTTCTAAATACCAGCTCAGCATAAGTGAAGAGTGTGAAATGAGGCCCACTGAAATAGCACTTGAAAAAGCCCAGCAATATTTATTGTTTTCCTTGTAGTTCAAGTTTGATGTTAAACATATTTAGGAAGAAATAAAAATGTTTTAATGCTGAAATGTTAAAATGCTTTTAAAAGCCAAAACCTAGATCACATTTCTTTCCAGACTCTCGGTGCTGAAGTTTCCACTTCATCTGGGTATTTTCTCATTGGCTTTTCTTTGTTGATCATTTCTGTTGTTTCTGTTTGGCAGTATTAATGAACACAGCCTCTCTTGCCTTGCAGAGAACATATTAACCTTTCTTAGTTGCAGAAAGGAAATTGGGGTGGAGGTGGTAAAACTGATTTAAGGAACATCCTAAAGGAAGTATAGTGCAGAGATGGAATAAAATCACTGTATTTCAGTCTGACCTTGCTATTGCAGCTACGAAAGCTCCATCTGTATGTGGTATATGTGGTGGAAATTATTTAGAGGATCTAAGTCACCATCTTAATGGGTGAAGGCAGTTCTATAAGAGGCTTGGGTGAAGCAGGGCCATCCATAAGAGTATGTAGTTCCTTGTCCAAATCAGGGCAGGGAATAGGCACAGTGTGCAGCTGCACATGGGTAGAGTCAGAGCTCCTTTGTCTCCCAGGATTTCTCAGATAAAATACATAATAAGGAAACTCGTGCAGTTGTTGACCTTTAAATGTATATTATAGTCTTTCATTTCATGGTTTTAAATAGCTATTTTCTTATTATAATTTAATAAATGTTATGCCTACAAACCTGGAAAAATTGGCTTGTTCCATCAATTTCAAAGGAACACAAAGTACACTCTCTACTGTGTTGTAAAAGTTTAATAAAACTTGATACCATTTAAAATAGTCTTTGAGAATTGCTGACACAATGATTCTAGGTTCTTCTTGGCTTATATATAGCCTGAGCAGTGCTTGCAACGAGAAGCTGATTTGCTGAACTGGTAATTGTTACTGTAGCCACACCAGTCTCTGGGCGTAATGTCTTTTTAGGTCTCGGTGCATTAGACTCAAATGAAGGGTAAAGACCATCTCAGGGAACAGTTTGCCTGAGGGGGTGGGATTTCAAGTGAGTAGATAAGAGCATTTAAACTGTTCTGCCACTGTTGAATGACAGCCATATTTTGTAGGGAAGCCTGGAGTGGTGCTGGGATGAATGCATTGAAATAAAAGACAAGTCAGGCTCATAGCTGTCAGCCAAACCCATCTGTGAAGTAAGATGAATGGACCTTTGGATATCTTCTTGTATTAATGTGTATTGTAGGAAAGAAATGCCTAATAACACTGGGGAGGAGCGGATCCTCATTTAATAGTGTGAGTTCCGTTTTCGACATGGGGGTTGCAAATGACAGCCTTATATGGCTAGGGAAAGCCAGTTTTCAGAAATAGGCATCATTCTCTGATAAATATTCATGTCAAAATCAAATAAATTTGGAATTTGCTTGAGTTGTGACAGTGATTCTGGCCAAAAAATATGCCTTCATTTCTATGACTCCCAGTCCTTGCTTTGCTCTGTCCCTTTTTGGTGCTGCAGGAGTCCTGCTGATGCCTCTAAGGGTTAATGCGACTGATTGAAGAATGTAAATGCAGGTGGTTTTTTGGGCCTGTTAGGTCTCAATGAATTCTGCTAGTTCTGAGAAGCTATTAGAAGGGAGTAAAATGCTGGTAAGCTCCTTCCTCAGAATTGATCCAGTGGTAAATCAGGGCTGCAGAATGTCCCTTTTGAACTGAAGGGACATCTAAACAAGAAGTTTTTCACAAACCTTCTATAGTGATCTCTATGAGAAAAGATACCTGCAGTGAGGAGGGGAGGAAAAGCCTCGATATTATTTTGTGTAATTTGAGCTGCTATTAATTTTTATGGAATTTTCTGTTAGCCTTTCCTAAACAAGGAATAAAACCTTCTACTACTTGCCACAATATAAATATTTTATTTAAAGAGAGCTGTGATGAAAGAGAAGGAGACAGAGATATTCATTGCTGAGGAATTTCTGAAAGATGGAAATTCCATCATAGCTGCATTTGACCAATTCTCTTTTAAGAAAATTGTTCTGAAAGCCTGGTTATAATCAGTGGTTAGGCAATATGAAATAAAAATATGCATTAGAAAACCATGCTTATGATTGGCATCAGTTTTAAACCATCATTTTACCTTGGACCTGTGGGACCTTCAGCTCATAATGGAAATGCTTGAGATTTTGAGTCCTGCAGTCCATCTAAGCCAAGCAGCATAATTCAATAACTGATGGAATTTTTGGGGTGTAAAGATGAGAGAAAGATGGCTTTTAGCTTATAGCCCTGTTGTACATATCTGTGTGTGGTGATACAACACCCAAGAGGACTCCAAAAGCACCCCTGAATTAATAAAGCTGTGTGCAGTGAGAACAGCCTTGTTGCAACAAAGCAACAAAAGCATTGTCAAGGGGAAGGGAGAAAAGAAAACCCCAGAAACTTGTCTCTCCTTTGCTAAAAGAGTGCAGTAGTCAGCCAAATGGTCATGTACGCAGTACGTTCCTTTTATTTTTCATTTTTTTTCTTGGTTAGTGTACAACAGAGAACAGAGGTGATGGGCAGAGTGACAAACCCACAATGACTGTATATATTACAAAAATAAGGACAACGCTTACAGGAAAGTGACACAGCAGATTTAAAACGTGTGGTAACATTAAAAATGTTTATTCTGGTTCCCACACTTTTGGGAGTTCCAGGCCTATGCTTTTCCCTTGGCATGAATCTGACAGAGCACTTAGTGCCTACTGAAGGCTAAGTCAAGTATAGCAGCAGGGCTGGGCCCTGAGGCCTAAGGAGCAGAGTTCATCATCCATCATCCCCTGACAGATGATTTTCTGGCTCTCTATTACATAGGGAGAAAGTGTTCACAGAATGCACACTAAATATGTGTACATTTATGAGAAGAAGAACCTCCTTCAGAAAAACCTCCTTTTATTCTTATCCTCAACCAAATTATCATTGTTATTAAAAACATTTTTATCAGCTTACTTAAGGAAAAAAGTCAGGGAAACAAAATTAAATTAAAGTGGTAACAAGAAATCGGAGCTGTACAATTTCCTTTAATCATGTTTCCTTGGAGCATGTAGTGTTGGATATTTTTGTTTAAAAACCAAACACACAGAGAAACAAGTGAAAGTTATATGTAAATTTAGCTAAACAAAAGTTCCAGTCCTTTTATGGTCAAGAAGATTTTTTTTTTTTTTTTTTTTAGGGTTTTTGGTGGTGTTAGGGTTTCTGTCCATGGTTATGGAAGCAAGTAAATTCTAATTCCGTCTTCTGCCTTACCCACTCTCTCCAGCTGAGGCTGGGCAGGTTCTTTTTGTGGTCTTGCCTTTCCTACTTTTCCAACAGGTAAAGTTCACCAAAGGAGAACCCTCACTTGAAGTGATTTTTCTTAACTCTCAGCTAAAGCCAAGTAAATGAAAACAGCAACTGTTAACCCAGAATGTGCTTTGGCCCCATCCTGGGAGTGTGACATGATAAATACTCTGATGTTTTTGAGCACTGTCAATAGGATCCAGCTGGCTGTTTTAAAATGTGTGGCATTTACAGATGCTTTTCCTTTTCCTTTCATATCTGCTCAACTTTGGTGGACTAAACACGTATCAGCAAGGCCAAAATGTACAATACAGACCTGACTGAGTTCCTTGGGTGTATATGGTTTTTAATAGCATTGTATGCATTGAACCACATTATGTATTTCTGCTGAGGTTAGAAGGAAGCATGGGGTCTGAATTTTGCTGTGAACATGCTGTTTCTCTTTGCAGTTTCTTCTTTTTGCCCCTCTGTTTAGCAGCTTGTTATGGGTGTTGTAGTTGGTGTGATCCAAAATTATCATGGATATGTATGCATGCGGTGCCTGTTGTCCAAGTCTCTAACACAGCAGAGAGTAAGGTGTGTTAGAGGCTTGTAGGTGGCCCTAACCTGATCTAAGTCAGCCCAGTTTTGAGCATGGATGGGCCAAGATGGCTCCAGAGGTCTCTTTTGGCCTAAATTATTTTAAGGTTCTGTGATCCTGTGTTTGGTTTCCTTGTGTACAGCTAGCAAGAGCTCATAAAAGCAGACTGGTTTGTCCGTAAGAGCACAGTGGCCT
This sequence comes from Corvus brachyrhynchos, assembly GCF_000691975.1. Lineage (NCBI taxonomy): Eukaryota > Metazoa > Chordata > Aves > Passeriformes > Corvidae > Corvus > Corvus brachyrhynchos. Next base: position 7,826,704 of record NW_008239324.1, read on the forward strand.
TGGGGCATGCTGATCCACCCAAGTTACTTCTTGGCAGGAGGAGCCCAACCTCTGGTTCCCATTTTGCCTGCTTTTATAGCTGTTTCTGCATTTGGTGTGGGGTTTTGCCATGATGCAGACGATTACTCCTCTGGGTAGGTACTCATTGCTGCTGTGGTTGAGTAGCTGGCGCAGTAAAACAGATGAGTAGATGCTTTGAAGGAGCTAGATGCATGAGCTGGCACATCAGGCAGGCATAATAATAATGCAGTTCTTGCTACACTGCCTTTTGCTGATCCTCAGCACTGAGTCATCCAGAGAGAGAAAACAGAATATGCTGAGCTACCAACAAAAACCCGTGTTAGTGTGTTGTGTATGTAGCTGTTCATGTGCTGAGAGCACTGAAGAGTGATTTAGAGACAGCTGCTTGGTGCTCTGATGACTGTACCCAGGGAGGTGTAAAGGAGAACCCCCAAGATAGTGGTAGAATGATTATGGTTTCTGGCAGACCAATGGTCAGTAATTAATCCTAGCTGAGGAGCTTCTTCTGCTGCTTTGCACTGGCCTTCTGCAGCTTTAGCTGTGATTGCAACTGATCTGAAATGTTTTCTGGGCATCTTTAGAAGAAAGCCTTTTTATAAAACAGAATTTTTGTGCTGGTTTCCAAATTAAAGGCCTCATGTGCAGGCACAGGCACATATCCTTTCTCAAGTGCAGAAAACCCTGACAGCTAAGGCCCAAAAGATGTGAGGAGCCCTTTCCAGAAAACAGATGGTCAGAAGGAAAGTTTTTGGCAGTGGTAGTAAGAGAGGTCTAAAACAATTTCACTTAGTATTTTGTTTTGCCTACTTGGGACTATTAAAAAACAAAAACAACCCACAGCCAAAAAAGCGCCCCAAACCAAAACATAAAACAAGAAAACCCCCTTCACAACAACCTGTACCCCAAAACAACTTCCCCCCAAAATCTGATGACACTGTGTGCTTGTAATGAAGCAGGAACATCTTGGTAATTCAGTACCTAACTGTGGTCACTGTGATGTAATTGATCAAATCTCATCTAAAATTTAATGCTTAAGATTGGTAATGCAAAATGTTCTAGATTAAGCAGATGGGAATAGAGGGTTTGGTCAAGAAGGATCAGATTCTTCATTGTGATTGTGAATGAGTAATGATTTGACTAATTATTACTATATTTAGGGGAACACCAGCTGTTCAGTGATTTTAATTTTTTACTGTTTTCACCTCTGTCCCTCCAGTGAAGTTATGCGTTTTCATTCACTGCAAAGATGAAAGTATCATTCACTGAACACTCAACCATTTTGGTTTAATTTTCTTAGGTTTCTGAGAAAAGAGCCAGAAATCAAACCTGGAACCTGTTGCTGCTAATCAAATCATGACAGAAAGGTAAGAAACTAGTTTTATTCCTAGAGTTTGGACTTTGTCCCTTCTACTTCTCACTGCTTCTCACAGCTGTATTTCCAAAGCTTTGCGTTTTATCTTCTAGACATGCTTTCCTGGAATTTGATTATTTATCCATAAGGGTTTTCTTGTGAAATGAAACAGAGTCAACCAGCTTCAGTGCCTAGCAGAAACTGAAGCAAGTCCTCTATGTGAAAGATGCACTGTCACCCATGTAGTCAGTTACTGCATGAAAGACTTGGGGCTGCAAGAGCGTTGCTGCAAGATGGGACATTCACACATATCCTTGTACAGTTTCTTTGGGATCATTCAGAATGTAGTTTGGTTCTGGGATTAGTGTCTGGTGACAGGTTTTATACCAGGTGTTCTAACACAGCAAATTGTAACAGGATGAGAAAAAATGGACAGGCAATCCAAACTCCTAATTTCCCAGCTCCGTCACTTTTTGAGTTTTAATTTTACTCTTTTCTTTATTTTTATCTTTGGCTTATTAGCACAGATATTGCCAAGAACACTCCACATCAGCTATTTATGTTCACAAACCTATTTCTATTTGTTCCAGCAATCTCAGCCAAGAACATCCCAGAACAGACATTTTAAAAAACCTTTTGTTTATGGGAAATTTTACACATTGGATTTTCCAAACACTGAACTGGGGAGTGTTCACTGCAAACATCTGACAATACTTTAGGCTCTTCTAATTTTCTCATGACGTCTTACTAATATCCAAAGAGGGAACAACTGTTTGTTTTATAAACTACTCTGCCAGGTTTCTTCCAAAGTTGTTTCAGTCCCAAATTTTCTAAGCAGGCATATGTGTCTTAAATACATTTTGTTTTGCTCCTTCCTAGTTAAAACTAGTATTTTCTCTTCATGGCATGTCTCAGGACTGGCTTTTTCAAACATATAAGGTCTGTTGTTGGGAGCTTTTAAACAAAAACTTAACTGCAAGTCTTCTGCAAAGGAGTGAATTTTGCCCTGCTTCAGTCTGTCTTTAAGTAGATGTAAATTAATCACCGAACTTGGAATTCAACTTTGTCTTTTAGTTCTGGTTAAAATAAATGCTACTGAATTTTAAAAGTTCAAATGTTCATCAAAATGCATACAGCACTGCCCTTGGGATCATACCTAAAGTATTTGTAGGTAAGCAATATTAATATACAATTTGCAAAGCAATAACCCAAGTCCCAAGTGAAAAGGAAACGCTACGAAGCTAAAAGGTAAATAATAAATGCTGATGAACAGGGACTCTGGAAAATCACAATTGGAAAAAGTGCTAAATCCCAAGGTTTTACTTGTTTTGCTCTTACTTATTAACTCAGGTACAGGGTTTTTCTGTTTTCTACTGCTGCCCTGGAGGAAAGGTCTTTGTCACTTCAGATGAAAAAGACAGTTTTCAAAATGTTACCAACATGTTCTGCCCTGTTCAGCCAGACTTACTAAAATAAGGAGGTATATTTGGCAAGCAATAGAGGCAACAAAGGAGAAGCTTCTGCTGAATTATTGGCGATTGTTGATAATAAATGATTTGCTAGATGCTGAGGAAAATTGCCAAACTATTCATTTTTCATTCCTTTGTTAGTTCATGGTACACTGATAGTGATTAGTTGAAATGTATAGGAAAATGGGCAGGCTTTCCATGTTAAAGCAAGTCTTTCAAACTTCATAATGGCTGGCAAGGACTCCAGTCCAGGAAAACACAGAAGTTTCAAATGCCCACAGACTTAAAATTAAGCACAAGTAAAAGTGCTTTCTGGAACTTTGGTTAGGGATCTTGCTTTGATCAATGAATAAATCTATGAGTCTTAGCAGAGCCACTCCAATGCACGAATGATGCCAGTGATTTCAATCACAGTGCCTCTGCTGAACTTGTGATTGCTACCTGACCTGCCAAGGAAAAGGTGACATGAGCCAGTGTGCTCAGAGAAACCATTGCTCCCATGTTACAATAAAGCCAAGATGCTGGGAGATAGAAATGCTAAATGACTGTGAACTACCCTCAGAGCAATACCATGATGGCTGGCTGGAAACCACCCTGGAAAGTAGGGAAGCAAAATCTTACAGGGGACTGGGTTCCAAAAATGGCTGAGCAATTCAAGTCTAAGGCAGCTGTCTAGCTGCCTAAGTAATGTAAAAGATTCAGGCAGAATAGAAATAATTGCAGTGATATCACTGGAAAGAAAAATTAGTTGATGAAGAAAGTGTGTAAAATTACCAACAATAATTAAGGCAGCAGGTCTATAGGCTGAGTAATTGTGTTTAAATGCTGAGTGCTGTGTGTATTTCTTACAGAGAAAATCTAAATGTTTATGGTAAGGTAATGGACAGATGTAAATTTATGTGCAGTAAGAATTTTTCAAAACTATTTTTTAATAACAAAAGTAGCTTAGATAAGGCAATATACACATGCAATTTAAATAGTAAAATTTTCATTAATACATCCCAAATCTCATACTTCACTACTGGTTAGAAATACTCATAGACTTTGCACTAAAGGTATGGTAGCCTTACAGGCTGAATTTGTACTAAGGAGGGAGAGAACTTTAAGGGAGAGATGTTTCATACCAAAATCATGTCACCATGTGACCTCACAAAATTTTACAAGAGAGTCAAAATCTCCTCAGTACTTCATCACTTTGTACTATTGAGGTGAGGACTAGATGGGACAGTGACATCTTGGGATTAAGAAGTACACAGAATCCTGTACCCTGTTCTGTTACAGTGTGGATACTGTAACACGTGTATCAAACAAGGAGGCCCATGGAAAAGAAATATATATGGACTGATTCTTGCTAGATGTTTCAGAGATGTTTATTTCTCCAGCCGCATGGCCGGAGCTCTGCCGAAGAACTGAGGCAATCACGGGACCCGAGGGTCCTTTGCCCACACAGGGGAACACAAACCAACCAATGGGGAA
>NW_008239324.1:7831530-7842788 GCF_000691975.1 Corvus brachyrhynchos
TTGTTATAAAACCATAATTTTGTTTAACATTATACCATTTTACTATTCCTAAAATGTTAGCTACGGTGATTTTTTTCCTTTTTCCAAGTGGTTGCTGTTTTCTGTCTCGCTGTGTTCTTGCTTTCTCTTTTGCTTTTGGGGCTGCTTGTGCCTGCGCGCTCTTCCCAGGCTCGCATTCGGGGCCACGCAGGCTGGACCTCACCACTCAGCTCTCTGCGCTCCGCCGTTTCTGCTCTCAGCTGCACTACCGCTTCTCTCGGTCGGGCATTCACGGGGCTCGCTCCACCACGCGCGGCGCGGGGCTGGGCGGGCACTGCCGGGTCGCCCCTCTCCCACTATGCCTCGCTCCGCTGCTGAGCTTCCTTTTGCCAAGACACAGCTGCCATTGCTCAACAGTCTCGGTAATTAAATAATATTCAAGAAAATATTCTTCCGTTGGCGTGTATTTTGACTCAAAAATTAACTGTGTCCAAACGGTGTTCCAAAAGTCTTTGGTAAGAATTAAATCCCAAGAAACGTAGAAAAAGCTCTTAAACAACTATGCCAGGAAGTGTTTCAGTTACTTTTGAGCTTGAATTAAGCTAAAATTTACAAATCGTTGTTCAAGAATCTTTTCAAGTTTAAGATAAATGTCCATATGCGGCTCTGAGAGCCAAGAGTCTTTCCACAGTTCCTCCATAGTTTAGATATGGAATAGCAAAACAAAAACAAGAAGAGGAATCCAAAGTTTCTAGGGTTTACTCACACATCAGTCGCTTAGGGATCGGGGATTGTTCTGCTCTCAGTTCTCCACCATTTGTTACAGTGGGGAAACTGCAACACGTGCATCAGACAACGAGGCCTGTGGAAAAGAAATCTATATGGACCGATGCTTGCTAGATGTTTCAGAGATGTTTATTCAGCTGCATGGCCAGGATCTGCCGAGGAACTGCTCAATCACAGGACCCGAAGGTCCTCGCCTGCGCAGGGGAACCCAAAACAACCAATGGGGAACGAGGCTGACCGGGGCAGGGGAACCCCATGCCTCTCCTCAGGGCCCCTCTCCCAGGGCTACATGGAAGGGGGGAAGGGCCCCTGACACTGTTCTACTGCTCCAACAGGGGATACATGGACTCAGAGAACAGTGACTTTGATGGAAAGCACAGAATTTAGTGGGGTTTGCTTTTTTTTCTATCCAAAAGATGAAATTTTGAGAAGAAGGGACAATTTGCGTTGTCTATGTGTAAAAAACACTGCTTTTGTGTTCTTCTGGGATAGTGCACTGATTAGCAGATTATCTTTATATGTTGAGCTCAGGTGTTCGTGGATACGCTGGGTCTTACTATCTGGTATCTAAGTACAAACGCTCCTGTTTATTCTGCAAATGTTTATATGTAGGAATAGTCCCATCAAATAGTGGGAGTATCTGTGAACCTTGAGAAAGAAGGCCTATGTTATTAACCCACTCTGTGAGTTGACACTAAAAAAAAACTGCCTCAGAAGGTGGCTCTTATCATTCCTGAACCAAATGCAGTTGCTTGCTGAACAACAGCATTGCCTCTGTGCTGAAAAGAGTTACCTTGGTATAGCCAAAGGCTCAATATTTGGCTTTCTAAGCAAAATTACTTCATTCATAATAAAAAAAAGTTGTGTGGGCTGAGTATAACAGAACATGAAAAAAACCCACCCTGGTATGCACACACCAGAAACAGAACAATGCCATTATTCAATAATAACAGTCTCCTCAAAAACATTTACACCTTATTGGCATCTCCAAGTCAAGAAAAGAAAACCAGTTTTAAGACAGTGAACTAAAATTCGCTTTCCAGCCACAATATTTCCTTAGAGAGAAGAACTAACTCTTTGTGTAAAGTAGGGAACATGCTACAGGACTGGCCAAACCAGCCTCCAGTGGATAGTTAATCTATGGTTATAAAATTATATTGTTCTTTGTATTAGTCTTAAGTGACTTGTGCATATGCCCATTGTCAGCTTAGAATGTACCACTGTGAAACTTTGGTTCCAAGGGCTTAAACATTTTGTCATATGAAAAGAACTGAAAGTAGCCTGTTTTTTTCAGCATTTGCATCAAACTCTAGATGGCTAGGTTAGAAAAAGGCTTTTCTGAGCATTTCTCACAGGGGAGGAGAAGGAAAATATTTCTAAAACTTCGTAACTCTTGCTGTTCTGTCTGAGTATCGTTTGGGAAGAAGCCTTCTGTCTGCTTACAATGAACTGGCCTGTACATTGTTTTTATTGCAGGTGCTAAAATTAGGTAGCTAATCAGCCACTGACTTATATAAGCAACTACAGTCTCCTTTCAGCAAATAATTTAAGTATTTAAATTTGTGTAAGGATGAGCTAAAGTGTACAATCAGTGTGAGTTCTTTGAAACTGGGTGTTCTATCTAGTAAGGAGTTCTCTGTTAATCTGGAATCTGACTGAGTAATGAGTCATATTAATAGTAAGATCTATTGGAGAGATGAGGCCAGAACCAATACAGTTTGTGGCCCAGGGGACTTATTTTTGGTGGGTTTTTTTTTTTTTGTAGTTCCCCCAGCAATTTTATTTTTTTTCTGCTCTGAAAATCTATACTTATACTGGCTTTTCATCTTGGGAGCAGGGAAACAGAATAGTCCCTTCAAGAGAAAACACAGAGATTGGTGGGGGACCCTGAGTTTTAGATTTGGGGGAATTAATTTCATTTTCGGGTTTGAAGAGCAAAATGCTGTCCTCCTCACCCCCCATCTCTCGAATCTGTCTGAATCAGGCTTAAACCACAAGCCCTGGGGTGCCAAAGGGCCATAGAGGGCAGATTCTCTGAGGACTGCTTGGGGCTCTGTGAATTGCCAGGCTCCCGCTCCAGATAAAGTTGGGATCACCAGAGACATAATTTTAGTTTATAGCATCAGTTCTTCTCCCATGGAAGTCTCCACAGCACTAAAGCTTGGCAGAGCAGTGGTGAAGCCCAGCTAGCCTGGGGACAGAGAATGGAATGAGCTCAACCTTTCCACTGACTGGAGGGATTGCGTTAAGAAAAAAAGGTATGTGGTGATGTAGTTCAGAAGATCTCTAGTGTTGCTGTATATGTTGTGTTTCATCCCATATTTTAAAGATTTAGTGCTAGAACTAGAAGGTCTTGAGGAAAAGTCTCTTGGGAACCAGCCTTGTCTTCAGGTTTATGAACTTAGATATAGTTTAAAGGCAAAACCAGTCAAAAATAACACCGATCATTCAATAACAATTAGTGGGAGAGAAAAAGGTGTGACTAAAAGTTTCAGTTTTTAATTTGGAATACTAGGCCATCCTCCTAAACTGTTTAGGTGGGGAAAAGGCTTTTGTTTTCTTTTGGTGTTTTTTTAACATATATTGCTGATTCTCTAGATCTGTAATAGTGGTACACAGTAATATAATTTAATTGGCTGTATTAGAAAATATGTGCGTATAGAAACCAGTGAGACTGCGTGGCATAGTCAACACTACTGTTGTGAGAAATGAGGACTAGTTATATACAATTTCAAGCAATGAGAGAAAACACCTCCAAAAAAGTGAATTTCAAACTTTATAAGTGGCTCAGGCATCAGTGAACAAGTATTGCTTCCAGGCTTGTCATGATGAGCTGTATTTCAATTCCAAATAGCAAATAGCTTTGCTTTGTAATCAGTCTTTGGCCAGCATTGTCTTTTCATCCGTGTGCCTACAGCCCTTGGTGCTCCAAGCCTTCAGGCCTGGCTGAGAGCTTTTTCACGTACCACATGGTGGGTAATAATAGAGGAGGCCTTCATCTCTCTAAACTGAACCCAATTCTTTATTAAGAGTGCAAAGGTTCTGAGTCTGTGGATTGTGCTCCAGCCACGTGCATGCAGAGCAGCTTAACTGGTGTCCAAACTCCAAAAAATGAAAATCCTGTTCTTTCACCCAAAGTCTGGGGGGGATGGTGCTGCAGAAACTGTCTTTATGTGAGTATTTCAAAAGAATGCCCATACTAGAACAAACAGCTAATAAATGAATAATTTTTTAAAATTAGTCATGTGTATACACAAACACACATATTTTTATATACACACATATATGTAGTTGTAGGGAATTCCTTCTGGAGGAAAGTATAATTTCTTATATTTAGATTTCTTGCATTTTATTCCTGAGAGTCTTTTTCTGTCACTGTTAGAGACATATTGCTGAGCAAGATCAGTAACTGATCTGGCACTTCCAACTCATCTATTTACCTGTGTTGCTCAGAGACTGAGGATTTGAGGGAATGAGAAATGCTGGCTGCTTGGTGCGTGTGTGTTCTCCATTGAAGCTAGAAACAGTTTAGCGACTTGCCTCTGCTTCGCTTTGTAATTTGCTGACATGGGTTCCTACCGTCACGCTGTTCTTTAAAAAGACTTTTTGCTTTAACAAAATTGCTTTGACATTTTGGATTAAGAGAATGTTTATCTTGCTCAAAAGTGCTGACATTTTTGGCAATTATATTGTCTTTATTAATGCACAGGCAGTGGTTTGTAATCTTGATTTTTATCTACCAAAAAAATGAGGTGTTAAAAAAGTAGAATACTTGGAAATGTAAAGGCAAAACTATGAATTTAGAGATACAGTGTCAGCTGATAAGATTTAGATCACATTATTCACTTAGGGAATAAAAATGAGTATTTGAAAAGATATATAAAAAGCTAAAGCCTCATCATTTTGCTGCTTCTTTTGGCGTATTTGCCAAGGGACGCAATTGTACATTAGGAAAGAAAATGATTACTGATTTGAGATTCTGTTAAATAATCTCTTGGTTGATTTCAAATTTACTCCAAAACCTGCAGTTTCAAACTTGTTATGCAAATGCAAGGATAAATCTACCAAGTCTTACTTTCTGGCATTGTTCTTATTTGAAATTTGGGTATTAGCATGTGTATGCACAGTAGTAATAACTGAGGGTCATAGTACCACTTAAGATTGAATGCTGAGTTGATAAAATCTTTTTTCTTTTTTTGAGGGTGCTGTTTTCATGACTAAATGTGGATCTTTTCACATGGAAACAATTGTGTGCAGAAAATTGCTGGAGCAATTTTGTAGGCCGTTTTTAATTTAAAAATTTGCCTGTGCACAGTGCACCCTTGTTTCTGCCCAGAAACATATTTTAACAGTCAAGTAATATAAATTCTTTAAAAATGGCGGTTTGAAGGGAAATACTGATAACAATCTTAGCTACTTGATTGACAAGAAACTCAACATGACCTGGCAATGTGCCCTGGCAACCCAGAGAGCTCATCTGTAATCCTCGGTTGCATTCCCAGCAGTGTGACCAGCAGGTCGAGGGAGGGGATTCGTCCCTCTGCTCTGCTCTTGTGAGACCGCACCTGCAGTGCTGCATCCGGCTCTGGGGCTCCCAGCATAAGAAGGACATGGATTTTCTGGAACCAGCCCAGAGGAGGCCACAAAGATGGTCAGAGCACTGGAGCTCTGCTGTGGAGACAGGCTAAGAGAGCTGGGGTTGTTCAGCCTGAAGAAGAGAAGGCTCCTGGGTGACCATGGAGCAGTCTTCCAGTACCTAAAGGGGCTCCCAGAGAGCTGGAGAGGGACTTTTCCCAGGGGCATGGAGTGATGGGCAAGGGAGAATGGCTTCACACTAACAGAGGGTAGGTCTAGGTTAGATGTTAGGAAGAAATTTGTTACTGTGTGAGTGGTGAGTTCCTGGAAAAGGTTGCCCAGAGAAGATGTGGATGCTCCATCCTGGAAGTGTTCAAGATTAGGTGGGGCTCTGAGCAACCTGGTCTAGTTGAAGCTATCCCTGTCCATGGAAGAGGGGATGGAACTAGATAGTCTTTAAGGTGCTCCAAACCAAACCATTTTATGTTTCTGTAGCAATTTTAGTAGCAGTTCCTCCCATACATTGACTTTTACTTTTCATTTATTTTGTCTCTTCCCCAGCTGCAAATGGCTTTTTTTTTTTTTTTTTTTTTTTTGATGGTTATTCTTTTTACCATAGACTGTTCATGCATTGACCAGAAAGTTCTCTGCTGCTTCCTTTTTGTAGTGGGTTTTCATGAGAATTAAAACTCAAATTAGTTACACTGATGGGAGAATATTTGAATTATTTAGTCAAAATTGATGCAGTTACTTTCCAATTTCAGGACTTTCTTAATTTAATTTTTTTTTCTTTCACATTTAATGCCTTTTTTTTTTTAATCTAAATGGTGTTTCTGCCACGTTCATCAGTTTTTATGCTACCATGTAAATTGCTTCCAAGTTTTTTTTGTGTTGATTTACACAATTTATCTATTAGCAAAACTGTAATTTTAGAATACAATAACTTTCTGCTGCATGCCATAAAGTTTTCAAGTAATAACACTTTTCTCTCAAAGACATCTCAGAAAACAATTTAAATAGATACTTTTACTGCCATTGACTATGGCATTTCAGGAATTTTTCAGTGAATTTGAGCTCCTTATTAAGCATGGAAAGCAGCTTAGTATCTTTTAGAGTTGTTTCTTAGAGCAGAAATTAACTGAGTTATTTCTCAGACAAAGTAATTATAATAGTGTTCATGATTTTAAATATGTATTTCCTTCTTGGTTACACAACTGATTCTTAGTGCTTCATTCCTTACTGACTGCATGGTTAACCTTAATGTATGCACAGGCAAATTCAATTTTGCTTTAGTAATTAGAATGCATTTTGGGGGGGGGAAAAATGCAGCAGCATGCATAGCAATGTTTGGTACTATATATATTATACGTGTATTGCAAAGAAGAGATCACAGATGTAAGTAGGCCCATTAGCAGTAGATATATTTTTTGCATTATTTCTGTAAATTTTTTTAATTGCACTATAGGTATTTTTAAATGGAAGAAGAGTCAAAGGAAAAAACAGTGTCAGGAAGTTTAGGTGATGCAGAGTGAAATAAGAAGTGAAGGAAGAGTAAATTGATTTATGTTTTTAGGAATTGTTCAGAAATCACATAGCCTATAAAACTTGTCACGAGATTTTTCATAAAGCAAGAGACTTAGAATAGAAACAGAATCAGATGTTAAGTCAGAAAAAAGAGCTGAGAAATAGTGACCATACAGAGCTTGTATGTGTATATTTGTTTAAAAGACAATGTATTTCTGTAATGTATTGTAGTATTGTAATGTATTACTGCCAAAACCCAGCTGCTGCATTACAGTTGTGGATTTTTATTTGATGAAAAAGGTGTCCATGATTTTGGCTTAGGGATTCTTAAAAGGGGACAGACTTCACAGCAAGTTATGAAATACCTGTCCAGCCAGAAACAGGTGTATGTAAAAAGAGATAAGGTTGTAAAATATTACCTGGAGTTTAGAAGTCAGGTAAGACTCTATCTGTCTAGCAAAAGCAGTTTCTAACTGGTGATGTGTATAAAAATATTCTCCTTGTATGCAAGTCTTTCCACAGATAATGTAATGCATGGGCTTTTTCACCTCTCTCAAACAGCCAGAGGTAGCCCCACTTAGAGACTAGACAGACAACCACTTACTCAACTCACAGGAGTAATTTCTGATCTGCTGACTGCAAATTTGCTGGAGCATGATCTACTGGCACTGGGAGAATTGCATTCCCATTGCTCAGGTGAAATGAGGTTGGAGTTTTTGGGCAAAAGAAAGGGTAGTGTGAGTGTCCTCCCTCCTGTCATGGTTCAGGCAGTGGCAAGAGCATTCCCAGGTCACATACAATTGTTCCTAAATGTTTACTGATTACTTGACAATGAAAATTATTACTCTGGTAATAATTACTGACCTGGTTGAAGATGTTCTATCTCCCCACTATTGTTCTTCAGGGTTTAGAATTAACTCAAGTCTTATGCTGGATTCAAAATCAATATAATAAGTAATTTTATGGTTATTTGTGCCTTAATAAAGCTATGGGTAAAGAACTCATTAAGAATCGCTTACTTATGGCCTTGTCTCTCCTTGACCTGGAAGCTCCTTAGAGCAATATGATTGAAGTCCTTGCCAGATGACTTGTACCCTTCATCCAGTGGTGACTCTTCAGAAAGTAGTCTGTGTAAGAAAAAGACACATTGCATAAAAAGATGTGTGATTAATCAGTACATATTTGTTCATGTTTCAACATTCTCTGCCTTTCTGGGAATATAGTAGCAATGAATAATTTTTAACATCAGAGGATACAATCAATGAGGGTTTTGACTGACTAAGGATTTCAAGGTTTTTCCTATGAAGAAGTCAGTTGACATTCATTAGGGCTTAAAAAAAATTCAATACAACATTTTCGACTTGAAAACCAAAAAGTTAAGCTGAAAGGTGTTTCATAGAAACATGCCGATGCTGCTGAAATCTTTATTTACATAAAAAAGTCAAAATGAATTGTCAGCTTTTAGATTTTGCTTTAAGAATATTGAATACGTCATTTTCTATTTACTGATGTCTATTTCGTACATATGCAATATAAAATATACTTTGTATTTTAATACTGTGAAAGTTTTTTCATTAATTTCACATTCAGAGGAAAGTGCATAATTATAGTAAGTTGATTTTTTTTGACACAGGGAATTCCTTGTGCTTATTTAGATATCAGAAAAAGAAAGAAAATCCTGAATTTCCAAAAGAATTCAGATTCTAGCTTTTTGTAAGTTCTGTGACTGTGGCAGCAGTATGAAAAGCTTCCTTTTACATTAAGTAAATACACTAGGGGGTACTATCTTAATTTTTATGAAAAAGTAGCAAGATGGTGTGATTTTTTTTTTTTTTTTTTTTCTATTTACTTTGCAACAATAACATAGTCCTGGCAGCAGCATGAAGCCCTGGTTTTACAGCCGTATAGGTCTTTCTGGATACTGAGACAAAGGTGTAAAGCAGCTGGGTCATTCAGACCCTTGTTGCTGTATAAAGCTTATTCAAAGAGGTATGCTTCAACTTTTTCGATATCTATCGTTTTCCCAGAGTAGGCTCTCTAAAAAAGCACTCTCCAAACCATCCCCTTTCATTTAGAAATTAGGAGAGTCAGGCAAGCCTCTCTGTAAAGCTGTTCAAAGAACTTCCAAACAGGAAAGACAGCCTATATCCTGCTGCTGTTGCACATAAGAAATCATTACTCCTATGCTCTCATCTTCCTGCTCCATTTGTATGTAACACCCACCAATTCTCGCTTTCCATCTCTTCTTTTCTCTCACATCTCCATATGCTTCTCAGTTAAAAAGACTTCTTGGGTAACGTATGAAATGTGTCCACTGCTCTCTCCTTCAAAGAAATTCCTCAAAACCCAACCATATTTCTATTATAGTAATTACATACCTCTATTGCTGTATATCATGAGTTATACAGAGATTGTTTTAAGCAATGATGCAGCATTGAAAAAGGCAGTGCAACCTTAAGATGCACTAGGAGTAGTATTTCGAGAGGAAATGCTGGTGCTGTTACTGAGGCTGCAGTGCAACCTCAGAAATATTGTGTAATGTTGGTCACCCATGGACAAGAATGTTCAGTAAAACTAGAACAGATGTAGAGAAGGGTCATAAGGATTATTAAGGCAATGGAAAAGCCTGTTTTATGAGAAGAAGCAAAAGGATTTTATGTGTTCTAACATAGCAAAATAAAAGCTGAGGGCTTATGCTTTCTGTCCAGGGTATAATGCTTGGAGACAGACAGGAAAGTACCTAAACTAACTGACAACATAGAAGAAAACAATAGTTCTTGAATAGATTTAAATTTTTTTTTTTTTCCCCCGCTTTGAGTCCAGCCAGGGTCTTAATGAAAACACAGGGGAAGAAAAGTTCTGTATGTTTTCATGGAAGCTATATGAAATTCTGGAAAAACAGAACATGCACCCTAGGACATCCTTTACTAAAATCCTGCAGCATTCTAGTTTTTCTCCAATAATAGTTTAAGTCTTTTACTTTATATGTCACACATCTGCTGTTAAAACATTTAGCCTCATGCCCAAACATTCCTTGTCTTCCACATACTTCCTGTGTGATATTAGGTAGGTCACTATGTCCTTCTGTTTTCCATGTGTACAAGCTGTATATTGGTATTCCTTACCTCAAAGGGATGCTGGAAGGATAAATATAGTAATGATTGTATTGGCAGAGTCAAGTAAATATTTTATCATAGGCAAGGAAATCTCTGCCTTCATACAATTTCTCTGTTACATGGTATCATTTCCATCAGAAAGCCTATATAAAACACACAAGAATAATAATGAAATGTTTGGTTCCCTTACAGATATCTGCATATCTGCCTTTCCCAGGTTTGGTTTTTTTATATAGAATGTAAAATTATTCAGAGCTTGTTCTGGGCTCCCCAGTTTAAGACTGACATGGGCTTAGTGGTCTGAGTTCAGCAAAGGGCCACAGAGATGATTAAGTAGTGGCTTGTTTTAGGAAGAATGGCAGAGATTTTTCAGCCTGCAGAAGAGACAGCTCGGGGGACCTTATCAATGAGTACAAACATCTTAGGGATAGTAAAGAAGATGGAGAGAGGCTCTTGTCAGTACTGCTTGATGACAGAACAAGAGGCTATGGGCATAAATTTAAATAGAAGAAATTCTATTTAAACTAAAGTAAATCAAAAGAAAACAAAAGACTTTTACACCTTAAGGCTGGTTGTGCAGAGGAATAGATTCCCTAGGGAGGTTTGTGCAGTCTTCATCCTTAGAGACATTGAAAGCTCAACTCGACCTGGTCCTGGGAACCCTGCTCCAGCTGTCTCTGCTTGAATGGGGTTGGGACCAGATGTTATCCAGAGGTCAGTTTCCAGCTCATCTGTTCTCTGTGATCCTTATTCTGAAAATGAGTGGAAAAAAAAGAAAAAATTCCTTTTGTAAAATTTCTGGAGTGAGTGAATCTTTGTACATTTCATTCATACTGTTAAACTAAGTGCATCAGGAAGGAAACCTGAGATTTGATCCTTTTTAATAGCTCTCTGCTACCTAGTGCATGGCAGCTTGAATTAGGTGTGAATGGTGACATTAATACCCTACTGTCAGTTGGACTTTTGCCATTGACTTCTGTGCAGTCAGGATTTTGGTGTAAATGACTCAAAGTGGAGAATCACTGTTGATCTTAAAGCTGCTGTTTTCATTCTGGATCAGTATCCTTTACTTGTTTAAAGGAAGGGCTTAAATCTGTGTACTATAGAAGTTTATAATGAAATTTGGTTTTATGCTTTGTAAAACAAAAAGAAAGGTACATTTTGTAACAGGGATCTGATAAGAAGAAAACGATTTGTGGCTTATTCATCAATGTTATAAAGTGTAATCCCACTCTGTGAACAATGGAGGGTTAAGTTTGTCTGAGTTTTAAGTGACAA
>NW_008239324.1:7842806-7859670 GCF_000691975.1 Corvus brachyrhynchos
TTCCCAGTCCAGATATTTTCCTGATTAAGTTGCTTCCCAAAATGAAAGCCTAACCATTCTAAAGGAATACTGTAAATATATATCTTTATTCTAGCAATGTAATTCTTCCTAAAATAGTAGACACAAAGAATGCAAAGAGGTACAGTGGTTCCTTTAGGAAGACTTTTATCCTGGCTTGTGAAGGAAATACTACTATGCATCTGACAGATGAATCATGCTGAGATGTGCTGGAATAGTTCTAGTCCCAGTTTATGATTCCAAAGATGGTTTCTTGTACATCTTGTTAAGGCAAGATACTATTTTTTTTTTTTAAAGAATCAGCTGAACTATCTAAAAAAGAAAAACATCAAGATCTGTCCCAAAGGGACTCCTGGACAGAGATTTTTGTTCCATGATGAGAGACAGACTCAGAGCCATCCAAATAATAAAAAACAGATTCCTGAAGTGGGTTTTTTTTGGAGGGTGACTCAAATTTGATTTATTGCTCATTGTAGGATCTGTTTATCTCTTGTTGTGAATTTTCATGTGGCCACTGGTATACGTCAAAATGTTGTGAAAGTTTAATAAAAGTTTGAATGTGAAGTGCATTTACATTATTTGTTGTTCTATTCTACTTCTGTTTAAAATGTAACGATAATGTGCTAACTAGTCAGACAGCTGAAAGTATTCAGTAGCTAATCAAATGCCATTAAAGGCAGAATGTGAAAATGGAATACAAACCAATTCTTTCCAGGAATACTTTTAGTCTAATTTTAGTTGGTAAGATAATAACTGTAAGTTCTGAACACATTTATAGAAATTAAAAGCTCCTTGTGAGATGCTTGCAAGAGATGGCAATCAGTTTGGTTTTGACCTCTCAGAAAGTATTATATAGCTAACTCTCATTAGCCTATGCTAGTGAGTCACATCTCTCACAAAATAAAGGAAAAAAAAAAAAGTCATATGCACTGTCCTTGTCAGAGTGTAATGCCAACTGCAAGAGGTTTCACTTTCACTTGCTGGCCCTTATACAATGTCACCGAGCAGTCAGACACTAAAGAAAGACAAATGTTTGTAATGCACTATTTGGTTGTATGTGGTGTCAAGATGGTCAGTAGCTCCAAAATGCTGTGTCAGTTTTCTACCAATACACACTGCTAAGTGCGAAGGTGCTTCTCTCTTTAGAAGGTAACTTTGTAACCTTTGTGACAACAATCAAAAAGCATTTCTCATTTGCATTCATGCCTTCAGCAGTGATTTAACTGCCATAGTTATCCAGTCTGAGACATGCTCCTGGTGGCACCTCCAGTGCATTCTAAACTTGCAATAGTAAAAATTGTAGCGCTTTGACCATCAAAATACAGAGCGTGAATCGCCTTTACATGCTTGCTCATGCTGCTGCCATACAGCAGAAGGTGAGCAGCTAAAATATCAAGGTTGCTTCTCAGACTGTGCAAGTATACTTAATTATGGAAAAGATGGGTAGAGAGATCAATGAAGTTGCAGTTGCAAGTGTTACGTAATTTGTGAAGGATTTCATGGGGTGGATGTTTCCCATAGAGTAAAATGTTGTTTCCATCCTCTCTGAGCTTGCGAGGGTCTCTGCAAATGCCTGTACTTTCTTCCGCTTGCATGTTCTTATTTTTTAAATTGGGAAGGAGCGACTTATAAAACAACAGAACTAATTAAGGAAGTGTACAGACAATGGCAAGTGAATGCAAAGTAATGTATACTGGAAGGGAAGAAAACAGTGTCACTGTACTTTGCACTCTATTAAATTGTCTGTGTCAACTGAGGCAAAGGAATTCTCTATCACAATAGACACCTCAGTGTCAGCTTCTCCTCAATATGAACCCACAGATAAAAAATTAAAGATTGTGGTGAAGTTTCAAGATGATAGATGCCAAATAACATAGTACTGCCATGGGCAGTCCTGTCTGAATCACTAAGTGCAGTTGCTGATCGCTGTGTCTCAAAATTACGAGACTGGATGGGATGTTAGAAAATTTGGCAAATCAAATACTGAGGAAAGACTGCAGCCAGATGGGAAAGATAGCTGGTTTGCCTTGGAAAGAAGGGGTGACCACTTAACCAGAGTCAGAAGGGCTGCAGCTCTTCCTTTTGTGTGCAGGATCAGGGCTGAAGTCTGTTACTGGGTTCTAAAGAGCTCACACCAATGATGGTTTTAAAGGCCATGCTCTAAAGTTTTATGTCCCTTAGATTCACCACTCTTAGAATTAAGAGTCAGCTTTATTATTTTAACTAGTTTACAATGAGACAATATATGGGACTGCATGGATTTGTCTCGCAAGGTTGCTTTTTTTCCCCCATAAACTTGCTTTTCTGGAATGTTGACCACATGGAAAAAAAAGTTTATTGGAAATTATTGTATTTGAAAAGGGCCTTAGCTATTCCCCAGAAAGAAGAGAAGCGAACACAGGGTCAATTTACAACCTGACCTGAAAACACAAAGTTGATAATCGGCCATCATTGCTTATTGTATCTATCATCTGATTTGTTGAAATGCTCAATAAATCCACTATTAGGAGAAAAAGTGCTTACATGCATTTTTTCTTAAAAAAAAAAAATTAAACAACAAAATAAAAGATTGATTGACAAGACATCAATAAAGCTTTGAGCACACACTGCTGACCTTTTTTTCTTTGCACTGCAATCTGTGTTTATTAGAATTCAGCTCCTATAAATACATTTCTGTGGATAAAAAAGCAAGCAGCTTCTTAGGAGTTTTGTTCAATAAACTTCTGTGAAAATTCTAAAGACTTAATACATGGCTTTCAATTTAATTCATTCTGTCTTCCCTTCTTAAAAATAAGATATAAGTGAGGATGAAATAGGTTTAGCTGGTGAAATCTTTTTTCTCAAGCTGTATTCTTAAAACTCACCCTTCCTTTTTAATGTTTGCTACAGCAGTTCATTCAGAACAGACAGGATATATATCATCTCATGCCTGGTACCGTAGGCTATTTCTTCTCTTTAAATAAAAACATATTATAAATCTGTGCTGCACTTGAGTGTGGTAAGCACTCAGGTTAGTGACTTCAGAAGTAGAGCTGCAAATAAGGCTTTGGCAGGCACTAAATACTGACCAACTCCTTAGACCTTATTTTCTATTTGATCTTTCTGAGAAGAAAATCTCTTCAGAGCCATTCAAAACTGTAAAGGTGGCACAGCAGTGATGTCAAGCCTTTTAATTTTATTGCAGGCCTAGTGATATTCCTGTATTAGGGGTTTTGTGCTTAATGCCCTGCCTCTTGGAGCCCTGTGAGGATCTCATCCATTTTGTGTTGGTGAAGTAAATGTGCACTTGGTGTTGCTCTAAGAAAAAGTGAAATAGAAACCTTAGGTTAAAATGATCAAAATTTGAAGCCTAATGATAAAAGTGTCTGGATGGAGTCTCAGAATTTGCTTTTCCTCGACATGTGTTTTACCGAGTGGAGCCTTCCTGTGTCCTAGTGTCAGACGAGCTCTGTATTTTTACTGAACTGTTCTGTGATGAGAAAAAAAGCCAGTGCTATCAGATTTTATCCCAGAGTTTTCTTCTTCCTTAGTAATTCCTCAAAATTGTTTTTCTTCATTATTTTCTATTCTCTTCTAACACAATGTTGTTGGCTCAAGAATCTTTGCCTTGATTAATGATACTAATCTCTGACTAATTTAGACTATTTTGTCCCCTTCTCTCCGTGTCATGTTTTGGTGTGGTGGTTGTTTTGTTGTTTTGGGTTTTTTTCCTAGAATCTGTAGGAAAAAAAAAATCTGTTTTGTTTGATGGGAAGGTTCTTTCACTGGCTGTTTTAGGGGTTCACAGAGTGCAAAATAGCAAAAAATTGCTGGTGTTTCTTGTAACAACCTACAAAGAGAACCTGCTTTGCACTTGGAATGGTCCCATGTAGCACAAAAACACACCTGGAGTGCTCAAGCTCAGAGGTACCTGGACAAGTGGGCTCTTGCTCTGTGCTAAAATTGAAATGCAGAGGGCCTTTTCTTCTGTTGGACACTGTGTGGGAGCTGGATTAGCTATTTATATTAGTCTAAATGTTTTTAAATACTGATGGTAATTGGTTTTCTTCCTCTGTTTTGTTCTCATCCAAGTAGAGGTAAAATTACTAAACCGTCTTTGAAAAGGGTTTATAGATCCTGGATGGGATGGATTGTATACACAGGAAATATTATCCTACTTGGTCTCTGCTTGTGTTAAACCTGGCAACACCTGGGACAAAGGCACTGAATATGACTATTTCTTAATTTTAACTATGTTATGTCATGACTGGGGGAAGGTTGCACACAGAGCAGGTGATACTACTCTTGTGAACCAAAAGGTGAGAAGGAAGAAGGCACATAGTGCTCTGCAAAGAGGATAAAAAGTAGAGTTTGCTTTGTCCTCTCCTACACCTACAGGGGCAAAAAAGTGCATGATAGGTGATTTTATCAAATGCAAGAACTTAATAAGATTTCCTAGTAACAGGAAGAAAGTGGTACACCTTTTTAGAAATTCTGTACATTTATAATACATACCTTATACTACAAAATCTTTCTCATTTCTGACAATATATCTAAAAGACAGCCACACCAGTCAAATTTTATCTATTAAATATAAGACTTTAAAGAGGCATGCAAGCATTTCTTTCAGATGCAAGAGGACTGTATAGAAATTTAATTCTGCTTATTCAGTAAAAATTTATTTCACAAGCTCTGATCATTAGGATTATTATTAATTACTGTGCCATTCAGCTGTGCTGACAAAAAAAAATTCTTTCAGATCTAACTGAGCACATTAAAAATATTGGATTAAAGAATTAGCTCTGCCAGATTTTAAATAGAGCAAAATAAAATCTGAGCACATACAAGGTGACCATTTACCTACTTTCATTGCACATTGTTTGAATAGTTTGTATTATGGATGTGAAATTGCCCTCAAGGAGGTTAGTTAAAGTAATAAAGGCTTCCCTGTGCCTCAGGAGCCACTCCCTTTGTGATATGACCTTTCTGTGACTTCTGAGCTCAACTCATTATGAAGACAGACAAATGTGTATTTTAAGTCTCCTTGAAAGCTTTTCAGGCATTATGCTTAGTGGTGAGGTGCCTTTTTTTTTTTCTCATTTTCTAACCTCATTGCAATTGAGAGTGTGAGGGAGAAGAAATAATCATAGAATTGGTTAGGAAACACCTCTAAGATCATCAAACATGACAATTAACTCAGCACTGTTCCTAAGGGCCAATATCTACTCATCTTTTAAATCCCTCCGGTGTTGGTCACTCCACTACTTCCTGGAGCAGCCTGTTCCAGGGCTTGACAATCCTTTTGGTGAATAAATTCTGTGTCATATCCAGTCTAAACCTCCCCTGGTGCAACTTGAGGCTATTCACTCTCATCACATCACTTCTTACCTGAGAGAAGAGATGGACCTCTCCACCTGGCTACAACCTCATTTCAGGTAGTTGTAGAAAGTGATGACCCTTCTTTTCTCGAAGCTTAAAGTCGCAACCAGACCCCTTAAAGAGTTTTTTGTACCTTGTTTTGGTTTGTTTTGAGGTAGGCGAGTGGGCGTTTTTTACATCTAGAATGAGGTTGTCCATGCTGGAATTTCAGAGTTTCAGAGCCGCATGGGTAGCACATGCTTTGTCCAGTGCTGCTTTAGCACTAGAAATCAGACCTGGTCTTCCCATCCGTGGTTGGTGGCACAATGTGCCACAGTTCCACGAGACATCCATGCCCCCTGCTCCCATTTTATCCTGTGCTCATTGCTGGCCTCATTGCTGTGAGCAAAAGACCCCCATTCACGTGTGGTATTGCATTAGGACTCTCAATGTACTGGGCCTGACCTCACCTCAGGCCTCTCCTCACTGTAGTGGTCACCGTTTTGGTCTGAGGGCACCAGCAGGGCCTGTGTGTGTTTGGGAACAGCCGGTGTTTCCAGGCAGGCTCTTGGAAAGGAATATGCAGCTTTCAGCCACGAGTGCAGGAAGGTGCCAAAGCGGCTGCTCTGTCCTCGGCCCTCGCCGCCCCCGGCGCTGACGGGGCAATTGTGAGTCCTGCCGATTTCAATGCAACGTAGAGCTTGGCTGACAGTCCAGCATGTGTTTCACATCTTCAAAGTACGGCTTTAAAAGAACCCAAATGTGGCTGTTGCAGCAGAGCCGAGGCCTTTCCGCAGCCTGTGCTGGTGGCTGATGGGCGGCTGGGATCGAGGAGCGCCCAGGTTGGGGTGTGCAGCTCTACGAGAGCATGCTGCTGTCTCGGGCTCATCAGTGCCACCCCACAGGGCTCGGGGAAGTGAGGAAATAACCTTCTCTGAGAGCCAGGAGGGTCAGGGATGAGCCTTCCCGAAGTGCTGGTGGTGTGGTGAGGGTGTTTCTTCACATGTAAGTGCTCATCATCTGTACCGGCAACAAACGTGGTGGGTAGAGAACTTTTTTTATGAGTATAGATTTCTTGTGTTTAACTGAGGATTTAGGAAGAAAACCCATTGAATTCTGAAAGTTGCTGTAAACTTACAGGGTTACATTGCAGAAGGCTTATTTCTACCCATGTGGTGCTGAGCAGGTGACTGCCTAACAACCTTCAGGGGACTGTCTGTGGAAACCCCCAGACTGCTGAGGTAGAATTGGGGAAAATAGGTGGAAATGCTGTAGAACAGTAACTTAATAAATGTTCCAATTTCTAGCTTCACACCAGTTTTGCAGTAGTTGGTGGATTTTCTGGGTATGTGTGTTCAGAATTACCAGGCCATTTCTGCAAATGTTCGTGGTTGTAGATGGTTCAGGGGAAATACCGTGTGAGTGAAGGCATTGGGGCAGTGTTGGAGAGCTGTGTCAGGTCACCTGCATGGTGCCTTGCAGCAGGGTACGTCGGCAAGCAGAGCACTAGTACTCAGGTTTTCAGGAGATACATGGGTGCTGAGGTTGATTACTTTAAAAGTTATTCTCGCTAAGATTCAGTAAAAATTCACCATTTGTAGAAAAAAGGGTGTTGAAAAAGCCTCTTTGCTGGCATGTTTGTTAGAAGTGCAGACAGTTTTTCATCTGAGCAAATATTTGTAAGGAATTTTATGTGTAGAGGTGTACTTGGTTGCCCCTGCAGAATTTACCAGGGTGCATTTGGGAGTATTTTGCTCACTCAGCTGTAATCTTAACATGAAATGTAAAACTCAGTACACTATTTCCATTTCAAAGATCACTTAATATCATTTCTGCAAATTTTTTAATTTGTTTAATTAAACTTAGCACTCCATTCCACTTCATTAGATCTATTTAATTTTCATGTATCTAAGCAGTTTTTCAAGTACATAATTAAAAGAATAGTTTTATAAAATCAGTACTTTTTTATATTAACATCCTCCAGAACAGGAACTATATTTTCCTGTTGATTAGCACATGATGATAAAAGCATTAGCATAAAGTAATAAAAAGGAAGTAATCTAGTCCTGTTTAAAATGTCCACCCTGAAGCTGTCCAGCAGGTATTTTGAAGAATGAAAGATATGTATGCTTAACTGAAACTTTTCAGGAGAATGAATGCAACAATAACCTTGATATTAATTTTTTGCTGGCAGTGGGGAGTGTTCTTCACGAAGGGAAGTGGTATCTAGTGTGCAACTGGGAGTTCAGCTTGGGGTTTCAGATCAAGTACCATTCAGAGGTGGATTTCATGAAGACAGTTCTTGCAACTGAAGTCACTGGGATGCAGAAAAGGTGACTTGCATATGGTCAATAAACTGGAAGCAGAGCTAGCAGAGTCCCCAGCAATTTTGTCATACTTGCTGAGAGAGGACAGAAGACTGCAGTGGTTCTCACGTTGCTTAGTGGCTACAGCCTGTGGATGTCTGGAGCAGGAGATAATGTTTTAGAAATTGATCTTTGTGTAGAATGAAGATTAATCCCATTTACATTTTCTTCTGATAGGCCAATGGTATGACTGAAGGGAAGAAATTACTATATACCTTCATCATCATCTTAGCAAAATAAAAAATGCTGTGTAGATATAGACTATACAGTTTCAGTCTGTAGCTACTTGAAAAATGGGCATCAAATATAGATGGAAGAGGGAACAATGTCTTATTCCACAAGAACCACCTACAACTGCCTTACACTCCATAGCCTGCAGGATTCTTTTATGAAAACTAATCTACAGTACAGCAACAAGATGAATCTGTGTAATTTAGTTCCCCGAACTCACACTAACTTCTGTGTTCTTTGAAGCTGATTTTCAATATATTCTTCTGCTAAACTGTTTTATGCAGCTGGAATTTTGTATGCCAGAAGACATACAGTACTGAGGAGTGAGTGAATCATTTGCCAGTGTATTTGGAGGCTTTCTTGTGTGCGTGTGCTTATGTATGTTTGTGTGTAAATATTTGAGGGTGTTATTTAAAAGAAAATATGAAAACTGAGAAACATATGTTCCTGATTTAGTTCCCTGCAATGGCAGACAGCTGTCTCCCAGATTTCTTCCTTCCAAAGGCCCTACAAATTGTGCACAATGTGCTACACTGCACTCTGGCCACAGTGCACACTCAGGGAACCACACCCTGTGTGTGACAGTGTGCTCAATAGATGTTGCCATTACACACTCAAGGCATTTATTAGTCGACTAAAAGTCCATAAATCCTCTTCCACAAGAGGAAGATGAATGAGATTTGTGGCATAGCTGAGATCCACTTGAGTTTAGATGTCATTTTAATCCTATGCAGCTTCAGAATGAAACCAAAGTAAATGAAACTATTTCAAGCCCATATTTGCTATAGATAAATATTAGAAAAGCTCTGTCAATGCACAAACATTATCCTACAAAAATAATATTTTAAGTCTTGAAAATGTTGTGGAAACTTACACTGTATCTGACAGTTCAGCTCCAATGGATATAATTAAGCCAAGGTTAAATTATATTACTTCTAGTGTATTTTCATGTGTCTTATGTAGAATAAAATGAACTGCATGTGACTCAGTCTAAAGGCAGGTGAGGTAAATGGCAATCTTTGGGCCTTACATCAAGCTTTCTGAGAGTTTTTCTTGTAAAAGGGAGGAGTAGAGCATGTCCATGACACTTGAAAACCAATAGGATTAGTAGCTCTGTTAAAACTCTTAACCAAACCTACTGTTTTCTCAAATTTCAGCTTTATGGATATTGCCAAAAGCTTCTGAGGTTAAAGGATTAGTTATTCACAAGTTTCTTTCTTGATACATCCATTAATTTGCATGTATAAGGCCATTGCCAGTTCGTGGGGAATGTTTCCATGATAGGCCAGGCCTCAGAGCAGTACTTGATGTGCTGATAGCACTCAGCTGGTGGGTTCACCTGAATCTTGGCATCTGTGTGTTTTTCTTTGCAGGAGGTTGTGGCAGCTGGTGTGCAATAATCATACAACCTGAGCATGCTTATTTGGCAAGAGGAACAAAGCATGACAGAGACTTGACAATAAGCAGTTTACAGGTGCATCTGTTTGACATGAAAACTGATCAGCACGTGCTGGGAAACCAAACAGATCTGACTTAAAGGTCAGGTGGATGGGTACACCTGGCCCTCCGCAAGTGGTGCGACCTCGCTCTTGGCTTGTTCTAGTGTCAGCCACTGCTGGTGTCTGTGGATCTGCAGAAAGGGGGACCATTGCTGATCCCTCATTTTGGCTTGTTTTTCTTTAAATATTATTGCTGAACTAAACTGATGCAGTAAATATCCCAGTAAGCAGGCTAACCCACCATCTTTATAACCTACTGCAGAGCCACTCTGGGGCTGTTGCAATCCCATTAAAGAAGCTTGGTCCCTAGTTGCCTGTGAGGAGGAGGAGTGTGCTCTTTGAACTACATTCTGAGAAGATCAGTATGTTAAATATTTCAGACTTAAATAGGAATTAGCAACATTGTTCTGTCTGAAAGTGATTAATTTTGAGAGCTCCTCTGGCAATCGCTGTTAAAAGTCTTTGTATTAAATTTGCCATATTGCAGTCTCTGTTTCCATTCCATGTTTGAATGGCAGTTCATTCCACAGGCTCGGTGCAAGGGAATTATGATGGTATTCAATTAGCCAGGTAGCCTCTGAAGATTTGCTAATGTACATATAAAACAGAAATCTACTCTTAAAGCTTCTCTGACATGCACTTTCATTTTAACTGCTAAATAATGGTTATGTAAAAGGCAGCCTGTGTGGTGGTATCCCAGGGATGAGTGGTGTCCCTTGTACACGCACAAGTACGGTCTGTACTTATGGGGCAGAGACCTGAGAACTGACAAAGCATTAAGCATTGCCTTGCATGAAAAGATCTCACATGTTAAATGGGGTTTGTGGAACTGGGAGATCAAAGGTTGTTTAGGACCATTTTGCAGCAGGGAGTGAAGATTGAAATCCAAATTCTGGTAAATAATGTATGTCCAAAGATTATTCCTTGATTTTTTTTTTCCTTAGAATTAGAAAACATATGTGCACATATATATATGGTAATGTTAAAGATAGGTATTCAATGTGCACAAGGAACTCTGCTTTCAGGATGTGTGACTTTCATTGTAGATAAAAGGAACTGACAATGAAATAAAAGAACAAAATTAAAACTCCAGGAGAAAATATGCAAGACTCCCTTGTTAACAACAGACATCTGCCAACATGCAGACAAGCTATGAAGGGAGCTTGTTTTATCCTTAGGAGCATTACGTGCCAAATAGTCCTACCAGTATTAAGTTGTGTACACTCCAAGCCAAAGAGCCCCTTGTAACAAATTCTCTATCAGATTTCACATAAAACAATCTCACTAGTTTATTCATACTACAGTTTTTTGGTTTTGATCACTTATGTGTTTTGCAGTTGTTTTTGTTTGGTTTGGTTTTTTTAATGAAAGTTATGTTACAATTCATCTCTTCTGTGTTTAATATGAACTGCTAAGATTACTGTGTGTGGAATCTTAATAGCTTGTAAATTCTGCTTGTTTCTAGGACTGGACTTTTTTTTTTATCTCAGCTTCATAAAACGGAAACATTAAACATTGAAGAGCCAGAAAAAAGTGTAATCTATAACTAATAGTTATTGCATATTTCAAGCAAATTAGGAAAAAATATTCACTAGAAGAGATTCTTATAAATTCCATTATGTGTACAGCATTCTGAACAAAACAGTTATAATATACAACAGTAGAAATGCCAAATGTGGTCTATCACTTAAACAATGTATTTCTGCGCAAGAGTTTGCTGGTGTTTTAATGGTCTTTCTATTGCTATTTAAGCTTTCAGGGAGATGAAATATTTTACTCTGAATGGTGGAAACTGAGAAGCTGTTAGAGTGAACAGATGAATGAGTGCATGCCAAACATACGCTGTGAAATTCCATGTTTGACCTGACCATTGAAATAGAGCTTGAGTTTTGAAAACAAACACACACAAAAACAACAGAAAACCCCTACAAAGGAGTTTTGATGTGTTATAAAGGCCTATATCACTAATGCCAAGGAATTTTCTCAGTTTTTAAATGCTTGCAGCAAGTTTTTGTAGTCCCTCTCTGAGTTGGCCATCATGCACAGTTTGACACTAAAGGCAAGCTTGTAGAGAACATTGTGATGCAGAAGGAAATGGCTTGTGTGTAAGTAAATAGAGGCCAGGGCTATGCAGGATTTTCATTATTAATTTCTCAGTTGTTTTTCAACTGAGTATTGTCAGGCCCATTTTTGCAATCTTTAATTTTAGTTGGAATTTAAATAACATCCCCCAAACACACTGTACATCCCAATTTCAGCTCCATTTTTTCCTGACTCAGTCTGCAGTTTCGCTGTTGAGGCTCTGACGTTGTCTCCACATAAAGTAAACTGAGCAGGTAAAAGCTAAAGAAGAAGTACAATTAAGTTTTTTCCAGGCTTCATTTAGCACTAAAGGTGCCATTTGTCAACTGTTAGGTGATGACATCTCTCATTTGGTACTGAGAAATTGGGGGTAGCCTGTGCTAGACTGTGAAATGTGTGAACAAGTAGTTTATTCTCAGTGAATGAGCACCAACCTGTAGTAGTGTTCTGGCATGATTCAAGGAGGTCAGTTTTGCACCAGCTAAAACTCACAATAAAAACCCCAAAGATGGTATCTCAGGCATCAGTGTATGAAATAAGAACCAGAGATGGGCAGTCACCTTCAGACAGTGACTTACTGCAACAATTTAAAAATGATACAGTGGCTCATTACTTATAAGGAGGTGGTTGCAGTAAGATAAAACTTCAGCCAGTTTCTCCAGTGCTTCAGAGAGAAAGAGACAGTTTGCTTTTCATTATAAAGGGGCTCTAAATCTAGAAAGTTAGGACTCAGCATGTGTGGTCTGTCTGTTTACTAGATGGTCTAATTTCAGCAGGGAATGCATTTGTCAGTTACAGCATTTAATGCTGTCGATGTTTTAGTGGGAGCCACTTAGCTGTTGAAGTCAGCATCATGGCAGTGAAAAGTGTCAATATTTTCTGTCTCAGGGTCTTGCATATGTTTTCAAGGAACCAAACTAAGAATTCGTTTTCTCTGGGAAGCAACCATACAGATAAAATTGTGTCTTAAAGTGTATTAGCCATGCTTGGGGGTGGTGAGCAAGGGAGCAGTGAAGCAGAGCTGGCTTGAGGCATTTTGACTTGAATGTGGCTGGAGGCAGCCAGCTGCCAACTGGCTGGGGGAGCATAGTGTCCTGCACTCCCTACACCTCCAGAAAGTCTCCCAGGCTTCTTTGCACCTGCAGCCAGGGTCTAGCACTGGGTGCCTCCCTCCCTCAGCTGGGACACGCTTTGGGAGCTGTTGGCTTCTTGCTCGTTTTGCCTTGCCTGTGCTACGTAGTCATGGGGAATGTCATGTTCCTTCTGCACTGATTGGGGGTTCAGGACAGGCAAATTTCTGTGTCCCTTTAAAAGTTTACCCTCTGAACTATTCCACCAATGCAAAAGAGGCAATGGACTGATCCCAAGCCTGTAAGACAATCTTTGTTTAAAGAAGAAGAGAGTTATATTTCAGCATTTTTGTGACAATTATAGTAATCAAGCTAAATTATCCATAAACCAGAAAAAGGTATCAATTTTACATTTTAAGGAAAGTTTTGTATTAAAAGATAGTTTTGTTTGGTATTTTATGCCTGGGATATAACCACTCTAGCCACCCAGAAACCACTGTGGTTGTTTTTTTCTCTATTATTGCTGGGCAAAGTTATTGAGGAAAAATATTAGAATCTGAGGCAATTCCAAAAGATGTTTTCTTGCCCTGACTCGGTAATTCTGTCTTCATAAATTCATGCTGTCTTGTGGATTGTCATCCTGGTTATACATCTCCTTTAACCACAAAAAGCCTTTTAAAATGGGGAATTAGTTCATGTTGTAGACCTGGAATTCAGTTTGCATTAGCAGAGAGGTGGAAGGGTGCTTTGCTGTGCTCAGAGTCCGGGGAGCAGAAGGGCAGGGAGCCTGTCCCTGGCTGTTTCTGCAGAGCTGCTTCTGGCGAGGACAAAGTTGCATCTCCCAGCTGCTCCTGCCTCCCTCCTCAGGTGTAGTCACAGTGGGCACTGTTTTGGGGTGATCCTGTGTGTGTTCCTGTGCTTTTGTAACCAATAACCCATGCACTGAGCAGAAATTAAACATTTAAAAGTATTAATAATATTGTAAAATGCGGGGGGTTTTTTTGGTTTTGTTTTTTGTTTGTTTGGGGTTTTTTGTGAGTAGCTAATGAGACTTGCTCTTTATTCCCCTATTCCCAAAAGTTAATAATTGGGAGAAAGTCACCAACTATCTCTCTTAACAACACTGTGCATTTTTGGAGATGAGGATGCACAGCTTCTTTAATAACTTTGTTGCCTAAACTTTTGTTAAAAGACATTTAAGTATTTGTACACCCAAAATGGACAAGAATATTCTTGAAAGCATGTTCCTTCTGCATGCTTTGACAAAAGTCAGAGGTTCAAAACTGATCTTTCAAACAGGAAATTTGACTGGTTGAACTCTTCCAATTTATTTTGCTGAAATTTGCTGTTTTGAAATTTGAGTTCTTTGCCTGTGCAAATACCAGGCTAGGGTTCCTTTTTCCAAGCATAATTTCAATGGTAGGATTTATTTCAAGGATTGCATTGTATTCATTTCACTTACCAAATTAAAAAAAAGATTATTCCACTGAAACCCAAAAAATAAACCTAAAGCAGTGTAAATTATTTTTGTAACATCTATCTTCAACACTGAATGAAGGAATGAAGTCTGGAATAATCCCTCCCTTGAAAATTAAGACATCTGGGTTCATCCCTGACTCCACTGTTGTGTTTTGCTTAAGGAAATTATATCATCTGTCTGAGCTTTAGTCTGTAAAACAAAGAATGTACAAAAGTGTTGCAAGACTATTGTTTCTCATAAGAGCGAGTGCAAAGCAAGTTAAGAGCAATAGTTTTAACTGCTAAAGATAGGGTTGTAAGTCATGATAGTCAATTTATGTATTGTATGTGATTTATATGATGGATCTAGCATTTTTCCATCTTCATGCATCATTCTGATTTCTACAGTCCCATTCATGATTCTGTATTTCTAATATAATTAAGGAACAAAGTTCAGCCGGTGGATTATTAATGAATTGCTATAAATATCATTTAATGGGTAGTTCTTGCCTATAACTGGTTGGTTGTCTAGATCACATGGTGTTTTTTCTGCTCTTAGGTTAGATTCAAACCCAAGAGAGTAATAATTACTACTTACACAGTGATACCCAGTTAGTGAATCTTTTCAGAGAGGGATGCAGCCAGCTGAGTACTTGTGAGCAAGGCATTGCCCAATCCTTCAATGGCAACTCTTGCAAGTCTGGTATTTAGAAATTATTGATTCTTGTATTATTTGTCCTCCTTTCATATCAGTTTTATTCTGTAGCACTCAATGTCTGAAAAGTACAAACTTTAATTATTTTGTGAAAGTAAAGAGCAACTCAAGTTACTCAGAATTTTACAACAAAGCATGAGGCTGAGTACTGGAAAGCAGGACACATGAGAGTCAGCTCTGCTGTGCCTGCTGGGCCTTGGCTTCATTTGGCACTACTGGTGCTTTATTTCCAGCACAGTATTTTCTTGCATGCTCTGAGACTATACATAACAAAGGTAGGTCCTTTTAACCACCTTGAACTATAAAATATCTTATTACAGAGACTGTATTTGAGTTGTGGTTTTGGAGACTCTGTAGAACCATTAATAGGTTTCAATGGAGGACTTTGCATCTTTACCTTGCTCAAGTGTTTTTAGTGCTTTTTTTGGAGTTGATTAACTCATTTTGGTATTGTTTGCCTATCTGCTAGTTTTTCCCCAAAGGAAGTCTTGTAATTATGTTTATAGGCTCCCTCTCCAGGGAGAGCTTATTGATGCCTTTTCTAGTCTCTGAATAGCATTTTCCATCTGTTTCTGCTTGCCTGGGTCTGATTGTTCTGTTGCTTGTTTTTGCATATTTTTTTGCATACTATATTTTCTTACTATTTTATATCACTTGTGAATGTTATATATTCCCCAGACATCCCATTTTTGTAATATTTCACCATTTCTTCACTCTTGTGAAATTGCAGTGGTATCATCTCACCTCACCGACAAGGTAGACAAAAGTATGAGGGATTTTCAAGTGGTCCCAGAGAAGTTCCTGAACCCATGGCTTGATGTGTTAGTCCAGATTCTGTGCCATGACATGTAACAGCATATCAAAGTTGAGCTGATATTGTGAAGACTTTTAATACTGCTTTGTGTCTTGTTTTATATAATAGTTATATTGTAATAGTTTTCATAGACTATGCTGGTACCTATTCAGGAAAAAAAAAAAGGTTCTTTTTGCAGCCAAATATCAAAGCAGGTTTGGGCAGGCGCAGGAAAATTGGTAAAAATTTCATTGGTAGAAATTTCTGAGAAGTTAAAAAATGCTAAGATGTATGAATATTATATAGTGCACAGGATGTAGCAACTTGCTAAAGTGTGTAGCTGCTCATTGGGGCATATCTAAGCTTCTCTTCCTCACAGCTCTACTGAACTTGTAAGAATCTGCTATGACTTTAAAGTACAAAAGCCCCAAAGCAGATCCGTAATCTCCAGGGCTGTAAGTGTTGAGTCCAGCAGGTTTCATTTGCTGCACAATTCCCTTCTCTAGGATAAGTGAAAGCAGTAAATCTGTGCTCTCTGCCTTCCTGGGCTGCTGTGAAAGGAATGTGGCCTGCCCACAGGTTCTGTGCCCTGGTCACTTCAGATGCTCAGCTCTTCTGATTTGTTGCTCGGGATACTTAGCTTGAACATTTGGTCTTAGAACTGGGAAAGACAAAATGCAGCATGGAGCAGTGTTTGGAGCTGCTCTGGATGGACTACTTTTACACAAAGCCATTTTTCAATGGAAAGGATTCTTTCTAGTAATTTCTTTTAGCCAGAAATGTGTTGGTGTGCTTTTCAAGATGTCTTGGAACGCTAGCACAATAAGTTCACTGTACAGATCTAATTATCTCAGCTTTCTTCTTTTCTTTCTTTTTTTGGCAATGTTATTTTGATTTATTTTTGAAGCTGTTAATGAACTGCATTGGGAAAGAGATTACATGATTTATGTAACATTTATTTTCTTTTATTCTTTGTGATCTGCCTTGTTATAAACTATGAATTGTTTAAGTGCTTTTTTTGCTTTGAACTAGCAGGAGAGTGGCAGCATCTCTTGTTGGATTTGTTCATTATTTCAAATGAATCTAAAACATGACTTACACACCAGGCTGTACTTTCACACAAAGGACACCTCTGTGGTGATCCTCCCCTTTTGAAAGAGTAAGTGAGGTTCTCTTCCCACCTTTGGCCTCACTAATGAGATCTACAGGGGGGAATCAACATCGGTTTTCTCTGATGGCATAATGACAGAGTTTCCTGGAGATTGAGCTATCATCACTGATATTATTTAATTGGG
>NW_008239324.1:7859683-7896926 GCF_000691975.1 Corvus brachyrhynchos
CGAGTTTAGTCCAGCCACAGGCATGTGTGCTCAGCTGGAGGAATGCTTTTTTCTAGACTAACGTAGTTTTCTAGTCTCTGAATAGAAGTTCAGGACAACCTTTCTGCCCAAATATTATTTCATGTTCCTGAGAGGGAGAGCATTCCTTTGACTGTTGAAAGCCAGTAAGCTTATGGTCATTTGCTACAGATAACAAGAAGCTTTTGTGCAAGTTTGGGAAATCCTGACCAAGTGGAGAAATTAAACCACTGAACTATTAGGTTATTTTAATTTTTTTTTAAACATCTCTAGAGGCAATGATTAACTTAACAATATAAGTAAAAGTAGTATGGGACTGTGTTTTATGAAGGTTTAGTGATGTTCCAAAGCTGAAAAGTCCAGTGTTTGGAGCAGTTTCTCAGAAGTGGATGTACTGTTTGGCATGCCAGATTACAAGGCTGTAGAGGAAAACTTCAAGGGAAACTAATCTTGCAGTCACTTTCTGTTCTTTCAAGTAGTTGACCTTAGTTTTTACAGTGGTTTCAGCTATTAAACAAGTCTCTTTTTTTGTTTCATTTTAATTGCAAAAATACTCTGTATGTTCTGAATCATAAACAGAGCTGAAATTGCTGACTACACAGATAGCCCTGTCACTTGAATTATCACAATAATATTTTGTAGTATTTGTGACAACAACTTTTTCAAGGAAAAATAAAATCCAGATCTCAGCCAGTTAACTACTGTATATAGTGGAACATTTATATAAAACTTATAAACCTGTACACATTTTATATTATATACATGTGTACAATATTTTTTTATATAGGAGTTAGTATTAAAAGCCAGAATCCTTTTTCTGGTTTTGAACATCAATTAATTTCCAGCCTGAGAAATATTTACTACCCCCATTTTCACAGTAGAAATATTCTGTCTTCTGCCTATAACTTGTGTTTGAGCAAATGTTGATCTTAATGATGAAGGAAAGAGGGATGGTGTTTGGATTTTCTTTTCCTCCCACTGAAATTAAGGGAAAGAAAAAGTGATTCCAATGTTAGTTGAAGAATTAGTTCATGTAAAGGGTCAGTAGCTGGGGTTAGTACTTAAAAGTATTCCTTCTCTTAAGAAAAATAAATACAATGTGCAGTTAGCATTAAGTAGTGCAATTTTGTACCTCAAATTATTTAGAAAGCTAAAATATTTTCCCTATGATTTTGTGATTCTGTAATGTAATATCAGGAGTTCTGTGTGGTTTAGCTGAGTTTGAAAAATGACATTGTAAATTTTTCTTCCTTATTCCCATTTTTGAGGGGAGGTTATACAAAGTGTCAAGCCCATGTCTCCTATGGAGTCAGTATGAGTTGAGACTACCTCAAAGATGTGTTAGTGTGTAGAACCCAAACTTGTGTATCCAAAAAAAGAAAAAAGGCAATACAGAAGGGCTAAGGTGGGATGCCAGCTGTCTACTAGGTAGTTTCTATAAATAAATATTCTGCACTCTGGAGAATGCTGGCCAAACACTGTCACATGGCTTTGTATCTGGCTTGCAGGGTATCAATGTGTTGTGACATTCATCTGGTTTCTAGAGGAATAAAATGTGTTCCTGTGTGACTTTCTAATCAAGCCCAGTTTTACAAAGTGATGGGTAGCTCTTTCCTGAAGCAGCCAAAGGAGTATTTGTTGAGTGATGGGGGGTACTTCACAGCACCCTCACTGAGTGCTGCTTGGGGAGGCCCTGAGCAGCACAGAGGGATGTGGAGGCAAAGGTCACCCAAAGAAAACCGCTCAAACTTTGGACCAGCAGTAGCAGAGCTCCCAGCCCGTGCCCAAGTGCCCACCCTCCATGCTGTGCTCGGTAAAAGGGTTGCAAAGCAATCTCACAAACTCCAACATACATATATCGACAGTCAAGCTATTTCTCACCAGAAAGTTATACCCCCTTGTACCTGTAATGCAAGACTAAATTTTGGTTTACAGGAGTTCGATTTTGATTGGAAATCCAGAGGCCCTTTAAGATGTATGAGAGAGCAAATCTGACAATCTTCAAACAGTCTTCAGTCCAAAATCCATTTCAGGTTAAGTGTGATGGTGCATTTCTATATACATTCAGAGTATTCTTTTTAATCAGTGTTATTCCATGAAGCAGTGGTCATCTCTGAACATATTCATAAACTTTAATAAAGAAACTAACTCACATAATGTAACACACTGTCTTTCGCAGCAAATTTAGCATTATCCTGAATTTAGTTCTTTGTTTGTTTGTTTGTTTATTTACAGAGAAACCTACCACAGGAGCTGGAGCTTCATGATTTCTATCAAAAGGTAAGAGCTACTTTGCTCAAAGACGCCTGAATGATATTTGTCAGTTCAATATAAGTCTAGTTGTAAAAAAAAAAAAGGTAACAATGATACATAAAAAAAAAAATTAATGAAAAGAACTCACATTATGGGTGAATTTCATGAATCATGTAAAGGTGTGCATAAAAAATTGAATATGTACACTTTAGATCTCAGATCTGATAAATATTTCATTGGATTAAGAAATGCACTCTTGAAGCTTACCTGTATATAAAACATAAGAATGCATTATGGAGGTAAGGTACTCTGTTAGTTAACACACTTGTGTATGTGTCTGTCTGTCATTGAAAAAAAAATCTTTGTAATTATTAGACTTAAGGTGCTGTATCTGTAAAATTTTAAAAATTGAGGCCTTTGAATGAATAGGACGAACTGCTGAGGTCACTAACTACTTGCATAAAATATGATTGAGGAGAACTATAACTATGGGATCTATTAACACAGGCACTTAAAATACAGCCTTGATGTTCTAAATTGTCATCAGTGGAGTACTCTTTGAGGGGGATTAAGGTTTGTGTCTGCTGTCACCAAAATCAGAGCTAAGATTATGAAAGCAGAGTTATTCCAATGCCTGATCCTTTTGGCCAGCTTGCAATCCATCCCAAATAACACCAAGTTTTAGAGCTGCAAGTTTTAGGGAATTCCACTGTCATGAGAATGCCTTTCTGGATCAGCCTGACACTCAGATCGGGGGCTGAGACTTTTGGGTCACCAAAAGTGTACCTGGAACTGGATTTAGTCCTCTTGAACATGTGAATGTCTGCATCAGGTTACCTGTTTAGCCTTCTCTCAGTGCAGCATTTCTGGGCGCTCCCTTGGGTATTAGGGTGCTTCACTCAGGGTTTTCTGTAAAGGTGCCCCTTCTGATAAAGTTTGAAACATTTCTTTTTCTTCAGTCTCGCATTTATAGTGCACAGAGGAGTGTTTTGATGGGAATTATCAATACCATATCGAATGATTCTATGGGCTGGATTTGAAAAGCCTGGGTACCAATAATCAGTTTTGTTTCTTCAGATTTTATTGATATTGCATTAGCAGATGGATATTTCTTTTCTGATATCTGATATGTGACTGTGTGAAAGTACTAGCAATTCAATATAATAGCAGGGAAATAACTCTTTAATAAAGTAAAAGAAAATTTCACATCTGAATTCATTAAGTGATAAGCTAATACTGAGTTATCAGCAAGCAGGTAATAACTAGCTTGCTGATAAATATTAGCAGGTGAATGCTAATATTTCTTTAGAAGGAGTGACAATAAAGAATGGAAATATGTTTCTGCTACTTCAGAAAGACAGTGTTTTGGGTTATTTTAAAATGGATGTTTCTGTTTGCATTTCTTTCATCTACTTGCTTATGCATTTGTAAGGTTCATTCTTTTTGGTTCAAGCTGCTTTTAGATGTTGAGGGGAGGAGGGACAAGCATTTTCAGTGTTGGAATCATTTTGACTAGTAATATGAGCAATGTATGATGCTTTCTGAAGAATAAGTATCAGTTTCTAATCTAATCTTGCTGCTGTAGGTACAGTTTTGAACAGCAGAGCTGCATATGAATGTGGTACTACCGCAAAGTTCTGCCAGTGTAATTAATATCAGAATTTGGTTCATGGGTTCTGCAAAGACTTTGTGGCCATGTTTTGTGTGAAAAATGTGTATGTGGTGGTTATGGTTTTATTCTGATGTGGCTGAGATCAGCAACTGCTTACCGAATCAAAAAGCTATAATTGCATTGTGAGCATTAAGATGTAATGCACACAGCTTCTTATGCATCCTCCATACTAGGGCAACCTTATCGTGTGTATCAGTTACCGGTTCATAATGGAGCAGATGTGTTATTGCATGTTTCTGTGCTTTTCCTTGCTGCTGAACAAGGCTGTTTCCTTCCCTCCAGTTCCAAATAAAAATGCTTAAAAAAAAAAACCAAACCAGAATCCAGTTCTCTTACCCACACTGTAACATCCAATAATGTTGAGTGTTCTGAGGGTTGAAGATGAAAGAAACAGGCTGTAAGTTATGCAGTTGGAGGACAATATAAACAAAGTGACCTTTGGCATCATGGTTGCCATATTCTGATGAATAAATTGAGTTCATGTTTAGCATTCAGATAATATTCCTGGCAGAGCAAAACATTGCCACATTAAATGTTCGGATCAGAAATGTTCAATGCAGTCTAAATTAAGTTGGATCTTAGGACAGCAAACTTACAATGAGTAACATGTGGCAATATTTGATTTAACAAAGAAATGTTTCTTTTTCCTTTTTCCTTTTTCCTTTTTTCTTTTTTCTTTTTTTTCTTTCTATTTTTTTTTTTTTTACTGTAAGTTTAAAAGTATAAAGATACACATGCCACAATGCAGTGCCAGGAACGTTAACTGCTTTTGATCTGCCTCCTCAGATATTAATGTCTCCCCCTGAACACCCCCCTTGTTTGGCGTCTTAAGAGTTTTCATACCAATAAAGATGCAGAGAACAGCAGTCTTTGCTTCTGTTTCTTCAGCTTGTTTTCTTAGTGTTGCATGATCTATGCCCCGGAGAGGTCAATTTTAATCAGCCCCCAGGCACTGCTTAATATTTAGGGCCAAATTGTCAAAGAAGGCCTCCGCTGGATTTTGATTAGTGAGCATACGATTGTTTCTTGCACTGTTGAGCCTCCCAAACACATGTATGTTTTTGCCTGCCAAAATCCAGTCCTGAACTCTTTGAAGTGAAGATGTGGTCGTCCATGCTACTGACATGTGCGTTCTTTGTTTGCAAATTGGATAGTTGCACATCTGTCTCTATCTGCCATTGATTACTGTTGTACAGCTGCACCTGTATTTGATTGTGGGAATGAAAGGGTTGGAACTGGAATTTATTTTTGGAAATGCAGTGCCAGTTTTCTGTGAGATCTGTGTGATTCTCAGTCATTCCTGGTTTGCTGTTTTTGCAGTTTGATCTGCTGGGAAGTATTCTACTCTGTAGAAATCTTTGGTCTGCAGGTTTGAGAGTAAAACGTAATTATATTGCTAGCATTTTAATAAAAGGCTCCTTGGCTGCATGGAAGCATTGAGTCCATGGGGAAGATCTATAAATCTAGTCATCCTTGAAAAAGACCATTAGTCATTCTGGCTTAAGCAGTGTTTAAGGGAGCAGAAACTTCATACGCAGGCTCCTTTAGATGGCTGTGATGATTTCTCAGAATTATAATTCCAGTAGGAATGCCAAGCATAAGCGTAGAATAATGCCTTTTGCAAGCCACAAATGTTGGTGCTAACAGAAAACTGTGTCCAAAATAGTAACGATTTACATAAGTATTGCAGAGCAGAAATATCCAGTACTTTGATTCCACTTTATATATATACTTCACTGAGGGAAATGCTAAAACATATCCCAGTTGTTATTATGCATGTGGTTATATTCTGAAAGATTGAAAATATTTTAGTCAAGATCAGGACTCCATGTCTCTCTTATGGAAGAGAAATTGGTGCCTGCCTGAAGGATTGTTTCAGTCAAATGAATTGGTTAGAGAAACACAGTCAAAGCTGTCTAAACATGCCTCAAAATTGAAGGGGGTTTTCTGCCTTACCCTAACTCCGTCAAAGCACAGTTTCCAGAAAACTCACTTAGGAAATACATTAGCATCCAGGACATCCCCGACGGAAAAAAAGACTATTTTAGATGTGGGCTTTTCAGTAGAAGCAGCAGGACTCCTTTCTTCACAGACCTTTCCCCTGCCTGCACTGTGCATTGTGGGTTGCAGTCCTGCCCCATGTGCCAGGAGCAGCAGTTGGAACACAGCTTTTGGCTTCAGTGTGAGTGGAGAAGGGCCTGTGATGATTTAAAAAACGGGCAGGTTGGAAGGGAGCAATCAACTAATAAAAGCTCATAACCATGCAACTGCGGCATAGTGACTCTGAAGGCTGAAATTCATTGGCCATTTAAGGCTCTCCAAGTCACATATCAACCTCTGAGAATTTCTGCATTTATTTTTAATTTATTTCAGCCTTACCAAAGGTTGAGCTTTTGGCATGTCCAGCTATACAGCATAAAACTTCAAAGAGCATACAGCCAGAAACTCCACTGAGTTGCCCAAGACTTCCTCTATTTGTGTTCATATATATGTGTACAGATTCACTCCTAGCCTGTAGGACATGCATTTTAACTTTCTGAATTCACTCATTTGAAAAATAGTGATTTTGCATGTAAGAATCTGCAATGTAACTATCATGAGGGAAAGAAATGCACAGTCATGAACATAGTAGCCATAAACTGATGTCACTGCCCCAGCTCATTCTGGACACTCTCAAGGACTGAAAATAATATGTAAAGAATTGTTAGTTTGAGGAAGTAGCATCCCCAGTCCTGCCACAGCCTAGCAGTAACTCTGTAAAATTATTTTGAAAATTGTGTCTTATGGTTGGTAATAGAAAGGAATTTAGGAATGGAGAAAAAAGAACAAGAGCAGGAAAAGGCATTCATCATGATTACTTTGCTTTTTTTACCTTTCAGTCTTGTACGAGAGGTTTCAAAATGCTGCATTTTTAAAAACTTTCTCAAACTATATATAGGTCTTGAATTATCTTTCAGGCTCACAGAAACCATTCAGATCTTGACAGGATGGTTTACTCTAAAAACCAGAAAGTGAAACAGAAGAGGTCTTCAGAGTACCTTATTGACCTTTGGGATAATACTTTTTTTGTCTGTTTTTAGTGCTGCTTATCCTTTGCAACATCCTGCCCTGTATCTGAGCAGTTGCAGGAGAATCAAAGGAAGCAGCTAATAGGTGCTGGCTTACGCAGCTTCAGCTGGGCCCCATGCTGCTCGAACTGTGCCTGACTGATGGAATACCAGCAAGTGTGGCAGTACCTGTCATTTGGCTTTACTGTTACATTCGCACTGTAGAAAGAGAATAGAAAGGCTGAAACATTTCTGTCATGTTGTTGATGTTCAGTACCAAAACACAGCACAGCCACAACAAAACCATACTGGTAATGAATAATGCCTACTGTACAACAGAAGGAAATTGTGTTTATTTCATAGGCCTTAAAGTTATTCTGTCTACTTGGTATGAGACACCCCCAAATTCTCAGTAATTTCTTTTTATTGTCATTTGTGCTGACTCTGAAGTTCTGGCTTTGGTACTAAAGCAAGCAGGCAGCATTCTTTCACTTGGGCCTTTGGGATATGTACTGTGAAAAACAGTTCTTCTGATACAGAAAGTAATGAAAAGTCTCCCAACATTGAAACAAAAATGTGTTACTAGAAACAATGACAGCTTGTCAGAGTGAAAAGCAGGGTAACTTTCAGAGATGTGAAAGAGCAAATGCCATGTGAATTGAAATATGTATGACTTGACTTAGTGCTGGAAATATACC
Source organism: Corvus brachyrhynchos (assembly GCF_000691975.1). Classification (NCBI taxonomy): domain Eukaryota; kingdom Metazoa; phylum Chordata; class Aves; order Passeriformes; family Corvidae; genus Corvus; species Corvus brachyrhynchos. The sequence goes on from NW_008239324.1 coordinate 7,867,372, forward strand.
TGGTGACTTGTTTTTTTGTTTTGCTGCTTTGTTCAGCATTGTAAAGCTGAGTCTGGATGGCCATAGGGATTTTGTAAGAAATTTAAGCAAATGCATGTATTGACTGAAAGATGACCATAGATTAGATTCTGCCACAAAGCCGTTTCCCAAAGCCAGAAGTTCTGACCCTGGAGAACTGTTTGAAATTTTGCTAGAGCAGGATGGATTCCATCAGCTCTGAATCTTTAGCAGAAAAATTTACAGTTATAGTTTTTAGGCTAGAAAAAGGCAGCTTTTAAGACTCTATTCTTTAATGAGTAGCCCTGAAACTCGCAGGGCAAGAATCTTCTTCCAGTGATCTAGCTGGCTTTGGGCAAGGCATGAAGCTCTCAAGCCTTTCCAAGCCTCCTTCCAGAAGTCCTGATGATAGGAGAAAAACATGACTCTTCATCAGATATTATGTCAAACATCTCAGTTGCCCTCTGGCAGGTTTTCTGATATGAAAACCCTTACATGTGGTCACTGTGGGAATAAGGATTAACTCTTAGAATTTGCCAGCCTGGGCTCAGTACCTTGCAAGCCTGGTGTAGTCACAGGAAAGGAAGCTGTTCCCAGATATGTTTTCAAAATCATGATGGGTCATGATCTCTTCTCCCACCCTTTCTCTGTTCATCTCCAAGAGAGCTCATAAGGGCCCCCAAAGCCAGATCCCTGATTATATCTGTTCTTCATGAACAATACAACGTCAGTGCCTGGTGTCCTTGCTGGCTGGTCTGGCATCCTTCCCCACTTCTTCCACTGCAATTGTACATCCTTGAGGAGGGAGACCGAGACTGTTTCCAGGAATAGAAAACTCCACTAACACGTTCAGTAGCTGCTAAGCTTTGTAAGATCATGTTATGATTTCATAAGTTAAAGAGGAAACTTTAATGCTAGGATGGTCAGTTGGTGGCTTAATGATTATTTTGGAAAGATATGTTCAAACAGAACAATGAACTTCATCATAAATATCAAAGAGTTTCAGCTGTTATAACAATTTGTCAGGCTTTCAGAGGTTCTTTTTCAGCAATAGTGACATTAAATACAAATCTATGGATGGGGCAGATTCTTTCTTTCTCTGAAACTTCCCATCAGTCTTCTGATTTTCTCTGATCATCCTTTTGCAGATTGGGGTAAAAAACAACAGAAAGGGGTACATCTCTTGTGTCTTATCACATAGTCCAGAACAAACATGGATGTGAAGGCTTTGCCATCTTACACCTTCCTCTGTCTAGAGCCCTTCTTCAGTTGATGATGGGCCTGATTTTACCTTTCCTTTCCATTTTGTGTTGAGAGGAGTCGTCCCCACGCTGAACGCATTAAAATGGATGGAGGTTGATGTTGCAGCTTTCCTAAATGCTGGTTTTGGAAAGGGTGTTTTTCCATTATCCACCAAGTCCTGCAGTAGTTGGTATTCTCAGATCAGCACTGAAGTTCTGTAACAGGTGACCTGCTAAGCCCAAAGCCATTGTAGTAAAGCTGTCAAAATGGACAGCAAATTTGAACTCTCTGCAGGCAGAATTTGAGACCTGTCATCACACCAAAACCTTTGGTTCTTTAAGTCACATTCTATAATGTATAGTTCAATGAACAACATATTAATGTTCTGTTTTCTTAATGTTGTTTTGACATTTAAATGTTCAAAACCATCTTGAGTTAATTAAATGTAGAAGCTTCTAACAGTGGATTGTGCTGACAACTCATCATCTAATTACCCATAATTAGGAGTAAAACAACATTAGCTAATAGAAATAATAAATAATTGTGATAGGGAAGAATATTCAAATATGCTGTCCAGCAGCATAGCAATTTTTCTCCCAAGCAGAATTCATACATGAAAGCACTGAATATAGTTGTATTTAATCACACACTGTACAGGCATAGGCATTATTCACTGAATGGTTTAGGTTAATAAGTCCTGGTCTGAAAATAGAAGATACTAAATGGTGTTTTAGGCTGATGAATTCCAGAAGCTGGGGCATGCTTGTTAGAGCAAAATAATAAAGACAAAATAGATCAACAAGGGGTTTGAAGAGACAGAAAGATTTTTTTGCATCATCTACTAATCTTGTCAACAACATTAAAAGAGGGGGAAAAAAATCAAAGTAGCTAAGAAGTCAGTTTGGTTTGGTTTTTATCAATGTTCTTTGCCAGTTGTTAGCTGGCAGATTTTAAACTTGGAGATAGCAAGTGTGGGCAAGTTCAGATTGTTCCCTTACCTTCAGGACAGCTGAGGAGACATTGTTTTCAGTCATTTTTCCTGAATGTTTATCACCAGAAGCTTGTTTATTTACTTATGGAATTGTTAAATGAAAAACGTCTGTTTTTTGATGACCTAGAAAATATTGCAGTTGAAACCTACTTTTCTTTTTATGCTTAAAGCTAGAAAAACCCTTGAATTTATGTACTTTCTTCAGATCTGTAGTTAGCCAAGTGTTTGTCTTACCTCAGGCTAACGAGGTATCGACTCTTTGCAGGAATGAGTTCCTCACCACAGGCATCACTAGTTGGTGCCAGTCTTTTTATTTGCAGTATTCAATCTGTTTCTAATAAATGAATTATTTTCCATACCTTAGGTGAGGTGGAACCAATCCTTCTGAGCTTATTGTTACTACATATGTAATTTTTTTCATGTATATATTACTTAGTGTTCTTTGGAATAATAAAAATATAAACAAGTAATGGGTTATCAAGCAGGTACATTCAGTTATTTATGTTTTTTTCAGTGTGTACTTAATGGGCATGCATTTACCATAATTGCTTACACAAAGAGAATTAGGAGTATAAATACAAATGAAAAAGAGCTACTTTATTTATGGCTAAGGCTCAGTTTGGAATACATGTGGAAAACCTGTGCGATTTGTCCAGGAAGATGTACAGACAGAAGTGGCAGCAATATTGGCATGAACACAAGGAAATGGGAATGTAAAGATGTGTATGAGAGGTGCATGTCTAACAGGCCTCCTGAGAAACAGACACAAACGATCCAGAGACAAACAACTGGTAAAGAAAAAGAAGAAAGTAAATAGAAATGTAATCCTTTTTATTTTAAAAACTGATTTTAAAAAGGAATCTAAATTCATGGTCACCTTTGTTATACTTCCATAATTATTCCAATATTTTTGTTTTTACAAAAAGGAGAGAATTATTGTCATAAAATATTCCAGTTCTAAGGTTTGAAGACAGCCTTTCATAATTATGCTTCTATTGCCTTTACAACTTCTTATTTTCCAAGATCAATTTTTACTTCAAAAAGTGATCCACAGATACTACCATGAATATTTATATTTAGAGAATGAAGCAGAAGCATTTGTAAATCCTTACCCTCTTAATTAATTCCAGTCTTCAAGCTTGTGTTTCCCAGTGATTGATAATAAAAAGGTTTCAGTGTGGCATGGTATCTTTTGCAGCATGAATCATACAAGACCATAAAATTGTTAGCTACATCATTATGGCTGAGTGTATTGTACTAAACGAGCACATACCAGAAAATGAAATGAATGTTTTATATATTCTCTCAGCTAGATTCAGGTAGTGTGCAAAACGTACCTCTCTGAACAAATCATATCCCTAAATGTGTTTTTTAAAGTTTGCATAATTAATTTGAGTTCACTTTTTACTGATTGAACACAATGAATTTAATTCCATATGTCTTTATTTTACATGCTGACTGGTTGAGAACTTGATTTGGCAGTCACATTAATAGAGATGTGCCTGCTCTCTTGATTTCAGCAGCATTATTTACACATATAAGGGTCTATGTGGGGGATTTTTTTGGTTTGGGTTTTTTGGGGATTTTTGGTGGGGTTTTTGTAGCAGGGGAAGGGAGGAGCAGTGGGACCCAGAAGCCTCTGGTTATGAAAGCTGCAGTAATATCTTACAGCACTGGTTATTTCCTGGTTTCATGCCACATATTTCTTTAGTGACTAAATCTCTTGGTCAGATGTCTTGCATGATGTTTTATTGTTTTTTATCTCTGAATGATGAGACCCTATTGCAGTATGGGAGGTGTAGTCCGGGTAGAAAATTCAATTTACAACATAAGAACATACAGAGTACAGGTAATCCATCACAACATTTTCCATTAAATATGTCAGTGCCACAGCACCACGGACAGTCTCAGTACCTTCTGGAACACTTTCCTTGGAGTCTGATTTTACATTTGGGATCTGTACAACACAAGCAGGAATACTCTTACTGAGATAAGTGAAAAATCAGACCTGCTATTTTACCTGCTATTAGTGGCTGTCAGGTAAAATTCACAGTGCACACATATTTGTTTTATAAATGTGTTTTTACAATGGCATAGCTTCGCTGATCCCACGTGGCTCTTGCATTACATGCCTGTTTCACCTCCTCTATATTTCCTTCACTTTAATATTCATATAGGATCTTTGACCCCAAGAAGCTGAGAATTGGGACTCATGACCTCTTCTCATAAGATGAACATTTTTCTCCTTATTCTAGAACTGATTAAGCCCTTTTAAAAGGTTTTTCTAGTCCTTGCAGCATCAGAGAGATCCAGGTCAGCAGATTCGAGACTTCTTGGGTTAGTCTGCTTTGTTGTCAGTTCTATAGAGCCAGTCTCTCACAGCTTCCAGCCCGAGAAACTTTAAATCTTTGCAGTCCTGAGGGATTGACAGGTCTCGAGGCACTAGACCTGAATCCTAGAGATAGAATGAGGTGCACCCACCTAAATAATATTACTCACTACGAAACCAATAATCTTCCCTTGGAATCAATTTCATGCTGTGTATGCTAAGTTAAAAATATTTTTGGTATAACACTTCAGTATCATCCTCTATCAGCTGTCAGTTCCCCTTTTATTTAGAGCCACAACACACCCTGATAGAAAATTTTCCATTTTATTAAAGTTAAAAACAGTAAAAATCCTCCATCCTTTCTGCATAGTTATGATGTATTTTGCAGGGGAACAAATAAAAAAAATCCACAGAAATCTGAACATATGGAAGAGGTGCAACTGTGTCTCAAGTAAAATCAAAAAATCAGTTTACCTGATCTACCATATTTGGCCCGTAGTCAAAAAAAAAAAAATTAAAAATAAAAAAGGCTCTGTCAAATATTGCAAAAAATAGTCCCTCTGAGCATATGGAAACAGGTGTTACAAAAATCCCTCAAATCACTCACTTGACCTGTTAATTAAGTTTCACTGTTTACCTATGGGAAATTCTGGGTTTTTACTCAGTACTGAGAGTACCCACAGGTTTGGATCCCTCCCCTTCCAAATTACCATGACTTAAACCCTCCTAATCTTGAAAGGATTGATGAAGAACGAATTGGTGAATTATATTGGAGATTTTATTTTTCACAGTGTAATCCCATCTGCTATAGCAGAATCCTCTGGATAGAAATTGTTAACTTTCTGTTACTGTAAATGGTTTTTAATAACATTTTGTGTATCATTGTTCCTACTTTTCATTTGGTAGCCAGCAATTTATAATTAGTACGTTAGCAAGAACTGTACAATATTAATTCCCTTGTATTTGTCTTGAATTTGCAAGGAGCAGATTAGTACAGAAAGACTGCTTGTCCCTTTAAAACAGAGAGAGAATTTAATTACCATATCATTTTCTTTCTTCCCTGAGTTTTGTTTTGCCAAACAGAGAAGCAGAGGAGACAGCGAGCTGTTGGGGTTTTGTGAGGGAAGGCAATCTGCAGATTAATACAGGTTTTATGAATTGCAGCAGAAACAGAGGTGCAGCTAGGCTGGTACAGGCCTGCTGTAAACAGTGGCAGGAGATTGTTGTGAGTATTTTTGCCTGAGCCACCTAATTAATTCTTGACAAGCCTGCTGAATTGTTTGTTGAATTAAAACAAAGAAACTCCCAAAGGAGAAGCCTACTAGAAAAACCGTCAGGAAGAAGCACAAACTTTGGATGCACAAGGTCACCTAAAGAGAGATTTATGTACTGAAGATCTTGTCTATTTTTCCAACTATATTAGTCCAATGTAATATTTCACATATGTCCTTAAGCTTTGCTTTGTTCGGCCTTGAACCACTGCAGATGAGGTAGCAGTACTGATGAAAAACTCCAAGTATTCTTTATTCATAATTTCAGGAAAGCATTTCAGAGTGGAGGAATTCCCCCTGCAGGATCCTGGTGAGAGTGGAGTGCCACAGCTATCATGGGTGCTGTGGTAGCAGGGTGGGAATCTCAACAGGTTGGGGAGAAACTGCTGCATATTGGATCACTTTACGGGTTGTCCCTGGCAGCAAAGGGGAAACCTTTTCTCCTAGAGGGGAGAGGGAGGCATAAAAAAAGAGGGGATATTAAACCAGGCTCTAGGGGAAAAAAAAAATAAGAAAAATCATAAATCTTTTCACCAGAAGCACTATAAAGAATTTCCAGCAAGGTTTTGGGAGCGCTGTATAGGCAGCCATGATATTAGTTGTTGCTTCTGGGCTGGAGGGGAGGAAAATGAGGAGATTTTCCCAAGGCAGCTGACAGGGAGATGCTGAGCTGGTTCCTCTGCAGAGCTGTTCAGCCTCTCTTAGTTTTACACCTGAAATGGACAGCAGATTTTCATCTTCACCAGGCTCAAAATGAGAACGGGGGAAATGGATGAAGTTAGTGTCAGCCCCTCATGTGTCTAACGTCCAAGCAAAGCAATCAGGTTGCGCGGCCCTGTGTAAGAATTGCCATACCTGGTCAGACAGCAGATTTGTCTCCCCAGTATCTGTCTCTGAGAGTGGTCTGTCATGAATATTACGGGGGCAGGATAAGAACAGAGCAATCCTACACCAATGTCTCCTCAGGATGCTCATTTTCATAGATGAGTTTGTTTCATGAGTTTCTTAAGCAATCCTCAGTTGAATAGCCCCGGATGCACCTTTTTCCTAAGCATTCATCCTTTGCACCCTTAGCATCCATACCACTCCATTCTGTCACAGGCAGGTGTTACTTAACCAGGCTTTGCCTGAAGGGTGTTTGCACCTCTCACCCGGAAGGGGCTGCACACCTGCAAATTTTGTGAAGGCTGTCCCTGGCTCATGGGCTGGGAGGAACCACAGATGCTCAGTCCCTACTGTGTCTGGCCTCTGCCTCTTCATTTTTTCCCACTGACAAGCACACTCCCCAGAAGAAAAGTGATAGTTGCCTGTTACAGAAGTAAAACTAAAACTTTGCTGGGGATAAAGTAGATGTTTTACTGTAGAAAATGTAGAGGTCTAAGAATGGGGTGATTTTCCTCATAAAAGATGCTCCTGTTTCAGACTGACCCTTCAGCTACCTATAAGCTCATTTGTTGCAAGTCATTTGGAAATCAGAGGGAAAAACCCAGGTCCCTCAAAAGGACTGTGTAGGCTCTTCTCAAGAGAGTGTAAATTTCAGCATAGTACCTACTGTTATATCACTGTATGATACAGGAATTTAGTGGACACGTGAACAATTGCTTTTTTTTTTTTTTTTTTTTTGGCAGTGAAATATCACAATCTTGGCCTGTGGATAATAACACACAAATTAAACTAACTTAGAATTTGGCAAATTTACAGGCACTTCCTTTTTCCTTACTATGTTTCTTGAATGTATTTTCTTTTACCTTGCACAGGTTTAACACTTTAAGAGTGGGGAGACTTTCTTCTGGCAGTCATGCAGAGAGGTGCCTTTCATGAAGTGATTGATTCACCTTCTACTAAGGACAGTCTCAGAGAGGCAAATTGAATCAGGAAGAGGGAGAGATTCTAGTTTACAGAAGATAGGACTGAGATTTGGAAATTAAGGAATTTATTCCCTTGCTAATGCATGAACAGAATTCCCATCAACAGCAATGGGAAGTGGGTGTATAAAGAAAGAAAATTAGAGCGGTAAACCAAGCTATAGCAACATTGTTTTCAATGACTCAGTATTCCATAGGCAGCTGTTCCAACCTCAGAGTATGTTTAGTAGGGTGCTTTTTTATACCTATGAAATTAGCGCCATTTACTCCTCCTTTGTGTTTGTTACTTCTTTTGTTTTGTTGTTTTGGTTTTTTTTTTTAATTTTAAAGAAGATGTGCCACACCACTATCAATCTTGCAATCCACAGTATGACCTCACTGAAAAAAAGTGTTGATCTTGCAGGGAGCCCCAAGACTGGTGCCCTGACATCAGCTTGCCACCCTCGTGGATCTGGGGCCAAGCAGGGGCTCTCCCCTCTGCTGTAGGTTGGGGACCAAGAGCTGCCTGTTTGAAATGCACTCCTAGCACCAAGTAGCACCCAGTCTCATTAGATGTGGTGAATTCCTTGAGACTGGATCTTGGAGTGAAGTGAATGCGACAGTTGCAATTTATTTTTCTCTTTTTGAAAGAAAGGTAGGAGGAGAGGAGTGAAATTAAATGGCAGTTTCTAACTATCCTGACTCCAGTGAAGATTCAGCATAGGAGGGCAAAAAGATATTCCCCTTAAGATAGCTCCTCTAATTTAAGCGTTCAGATTTTTTCTCAGTAGTAATATAAAAGCAGAGAGAAAGTTTCCTACTTTCTTTTTTCTTCCCTCTGGGCAATGAGGGGTTCTAATTACGCTAAAACCCCCTAGTATTGACTTTATAACAGCTTCCTCCTGCCTACGTGGCTGCTGTGTATAGAGGGCTGAAACATCTCAAATCATTACAATGGGAATAAACAGTTCTTTGAAGGAGCATCGACAATTTTCCAACTTTGACCTGTATGGAAGTGTTATGAGAATGACTGTGTTTTGTTCAAGTTAATTTCTGCTGCTCTCTTCTGTGTTGCCAGCAGAGTGAATACTATTACAGTACTTTCTTAACAGGAACACTCTGTGCCAAAGGTTTTAAAGTGTTTTATTTTAATGTCACAGATGATTAAATGCTTTAGTGTGACTGACAAGCTTTAGTAAATTCGTACAAATTAGATATACTAGCTCTTAGTAAAATAGATTTTCTAAACCTGTTTTGTGTGAGAGGAGAAGTAGCAGTTAATGATAGTAAAATACATTAGGATGCTGGCAAATTTAAAAAGCCACTTGCAGCTTAGTGGTAGTGATATGACAGCTCCCGGTGAGGTTGGAGACAACCAATACAACAGAAACACCCACAGGGATTGCTGTAATATCATTTTTATTGTTGAGCAAGCTGGGCTGATGTTTCCTCAGGATTACAATAACCTCCAACTTCCTGGTAGGAGTAAGGCCACTGCTCTGCTCTCCTCTTGTCACTTTTGAGGTTGCTGCTACCACTAGGGACACCAGCTGTCAGCCAACTTAGTGTGTAGGCTGGTGTAAAAACGGAGAGTAAAACAGCTTTTAATGCTTTTTGCTGTACTAACTCAGGTGAACATGTAAGTACCTACTGAAAATCCAAGACAGAAAGGTCTGTTAAAGATCCAAATGAAATTTTTCTGGTATGATTCTTTGGGAGAGGGGAGAATGGAGGAAAAAAACCCCAGAGAATCCCCACACTGCTGACAGAAGCTGTGCACGTACTTAGATACTATGGTAGAAGGTGTTTTACAGCCAATGAAGCTGCATTCATGTGCTCTGCCTGGTAACACAGGAAATATGGTTGGCTTTGGGTTTTCCAAGCTCCTACCTGAGCTTTTCCAGAAAGGATTTCTGAAATTCACCAGCTTTCAAGGGAAGCCAACATAAAGGAAGCCCAAACATAAAACTGTGTGATTTTCTACAGGAAAAGAGACGGTATGGGGACCTGCTGCTGTCATCCTGAATTTGTTCCATGTGATTGTAGTTGAACATATGTATTTAGAATGCTGATGGTGCTAAGGAGCACAGAGCCATTGCCTGAATCCTTCTGGGCTGCAAAGGCAGCCTTGCCTGGTGTCTCATTCTGGTGCTGGGTCACGCTGTTTGAAAGGAGGAAAGGGGATGTGTATCTCAACAGCCTTTGTGTTTTTAACAAAATGTTGTGGCTGCTATATTTGGCAAGGAGCTGAGTCTTGCAGTTGGGTACCACATAACCTCGTTGGAAGGTTAGGGGAGATAGACCAAGGAGATATCTCAGTTTAAGAGATTTTATTTTTCTTCAGGGAAGGTATTGTATTAATCATGTCTGGTTTTTGTACCTCTGTTTCCCATCCTTTTCACATGAAAGGTAAAACAGAAGCTGCTCACAGAGGACACATTTAATTAAGTGTTTGTGCTCTGTCCAGTCTGAACAGCATTGTCACCTGTAGCCACAATTGCTATACCAATAACAACATATGGGGGTTACCTTTCCAGCTTGAGCATTAATAATAATGATATCATTTTGTGGTTTTACATCATTATGGTGGCATTTATATTTGCTTTTAAAGATAAGTATTTTTCTTAAAAAGAACACATTTTAAAGCAGCTTTGTAAAGTTAACAGAGTCTCTGAATGTTCCTTCAGGATGAAAGGTAATAGAGTGCATTTTATTATTAAATTCTGGTCTAATAAGAAGAACAAAAGATTCTTAAGAAAAAAACTGTTATTAACAGCATTGCCTTTTTGATCTGTGGAAATATAAGTGTCCTCTAGTGGAGGTAGTACCCTCCTCTTCTTGTCTTATAAACCTTTGTTCTCTTCTGATGCATATTAAGCACCAGATGAAAAATTCTGTTTGTCTGTGGTCTAACAATGAAATACCTTGTAGGAAATGAAAAGGTCAAGCTTTCCCTGTCAGTGATTTATTATAAACAGTGCCGCCTCCTTTTATTTCCTGATACTTTGCATTTGGATTAGTGATGATACATCACCAGCTGCTAGATAAAATATGAAGTTGGGAAACTATGGTCAAACATTTCTGCTGAGGAATGACCCTGTAATCAGCTCCCAGCACACACAGGTCTCGCTTGATTTATCAACCCAAACCTGGGATTCTAGAGAGGGATGAATTAGTTTAAAGATATCTAAGGGATAATAGCTAAAGCCAAAAGTGCTGTAGGAAAACCGTTTGTCACTGGCCTGCCCTGCCCTCCTTAATTGCAGAAAAATTGAGACTGGATGCGTTAGGCACCTGATATAAATCATTGGTCAAGTAACTAGCCATGTATCAAGTGGGAGACTTGTGGGCCTTTTTCTTTTGCTCCTTGCAGGCAGGACACTTGCAGTTTAGACACCAAGAGGATGTTGGTTCAGTGAGGTTTCATGCACATTGTCTGTGTACTAAATTCACCTTGGCCTTCTATATGGTTTCATGCATTTTGTATTTCCTTCTAGTTTCCAACGTGCTATTTTAAATGTGTTCTCTGGTTTTGCATTTGGGGACCATTTGTCCTAGTTTTTTTAGCTGAGGGTGTGACAAAAAGGAATGTGGAATTGCCCAACACATGTTGTAAATAATGCCTTATTGCAGAACATACTTGAAAGTTTAGTGCTCATGGAAGCTGTATTAAAAAATGAATTAAATCTCTGTAATCCGCATTCATATTCCTCTCGTTTTCCAGTTGTTGTTTAACTACATTTACCTCCCCAATTAATATATGTTTTTAGCTTTACCAACTTTGCACACGGTGTAGGTAGAGCTTAATGATATTTGATTTCTAACATCATGTCAGTGGTCTGTGAAGTTGAGCACATCCATGTACACAAATTCACACAACTGTGGATCCCGTTGCTGTGAGCATCTTGCCTTCCAGTGCACATCAGGGAACAATTAGAAATTAATTCAGTCCATGTAATCTCTTAATTTGAAACAAAGCTGTGGGAGAATAACACATTTTTCTCTCCCTTACTATAAGTATAGTTATGAAATTTTTCAGAGCTATGGTCCAAAGCATGGATAATGGTATGTCCCCTATGCCACTATTTGTTCTTGTTCCATGTAGCTGTGCTTGTGCCTCCTTTTTTTTCTATATAATGTAACTTTGCTAAAAATTAATCTTGCAGGCTAAGTCAAAATCCAGCAGATTGCTTCTGTTTTCATATTTGTCACTTGGATAACATAGTAGTGACCATGGTGCAAAATCCATTGTAGTTCTGTAAATGAATCAGTGTACTTTGAATTCCCTCAAACAATCAGGTAGGAGAGCACACACAAGTGGAAAAGAGTGTGGGATGGGATTGGACCTCTAGAGGTCACAGCCCCTTCTGGGCTCAGTCAACACTTAACATTTACTTTACATGTCCTTGGTTAGAAACTCTAAAAATATTAAGGGCATCAGGAGCTTAATTTCTACCCTTTTCGATTGAGACTTAGACACTTAACTGCCTTATATTGCTATTGTTTTTCTGGTTTTAAATTTCACCATTGCACTGAAAAATTGGATGTGCTTAAGGACATTGTGATTATGGATCAAAATGTCTTTAGAATTGGGCTTTAGTGAATAAAACATTAAAATATTACTTGCTCAATATAAGTGCAATTTTTCAAGGCTAAGTTATATTAACAGAATTTATTATTAAATTGTGTTGTAATTCTCTTAAGCTAATGCATGAAAATGACCTCAAAATCAGATCAAATCTAGTTAGGAAGGTGATTATCTAAGTCCCTAAATGTCTTTCATCCAGAAGCTCCAAAAGAAAGAACATGATTTTATTCAATCTAGAGAGGACAAGCATCATAATTTTAACCACAAAGAAAATCAATTTAAGAAAAAAGAGAGGAAAAACCAACAACAAATGTTTGTCCATGTTAAGTGAATTTCGCCCACCATTATTAGCATATGTTTTATGATCTATTGAGCACTTACCTCCCTGAATGAAGGTGAAGCACTACTGCAGATTGCTACACTGGGAGGAGACTCTTTTAAGATTGAATCATAGGGGCAGTGTGAAATTTTTGGTTGAAAATGCTTGTCAGCATGCTGTAAGGGATAATGGAATTTGATTTCACAAAGCATATTTCATACTCAAGGTGTCCCAAACCACTCTACAGATGAATGAGTTAAATGCTGGAGAAGCAGTGACTGTGTAGGTAAATGTGGTGCCTATTATGTACTTGGCAATAGCTTACACACAGCTGTGGACAATGGAAACAGGTTTTCCCTTTTATTATTGAGGGTCACCCAGGTTAGCCCCTGTTCTTTTTGAAAAGCACTCTGGGATTTCTAATTTCCACCTGGATGATCACCAGAGACGGACAGAAAGGGCCACAGTTTAATGCTTCACCGAGAGGATGGATGAATGATTGTTGGATGATTAATGGCTGCTCCGTGCTGAACGATGACAGCCTGTTATAATGGAGATAGCTAACGTGTAATTTTGTGCATGCTGCAGTTTCACAGCCTCAGCATTCCCACAGAGAGATCACCAGACAGCAGTGCACTGGTAAAGCCACTGCACTCTGCTTGTGGAGTGCCGCTGGAGAGGTGTGTCAGAGCCTGCAAAGGCACTGGCTTAAAAGTAAGCACAGCATCCATGTTTCAGAAGAGCCAAAGATATCTTTTATCACATAACCAAATTTTTGCTCTTTGGCCATATGACTTAGAACACGATTTATCAAAGCCGGGCCTGAGGTTTGCTGATGGACTGATGAGGGCTCTGCAGGCTGCGAGCTGTGGAGCTCTGGAATACAGGGAGTGCAGGCAGCCCGTCATCAGCCTCAGTGGGGACGGCACTCTGTCACCCTGCTGCATCCTTGAACAAGGCCCTGAGATGTTGATCATTAGATAATTGTTACTATTCCTGGTTGATTTATTACTACAACATTGTTATTGTGAAAAAACCCCTAAACAATAACAAGACTTCACAAATTGTATGATTTGAATAGATTCGTTTTTAGTTTTTGTGCTTAAAAACCTTCTTTCCATTTGGTTGATCCAGAATGTGCTCATAGTGAAGTTCTCCTATGCATTTGTTTACGGAAAGATGCTCTCATTTATACCAAAAAATGCCTTTTTTTAGAACCAAAATCATAATTTCAAATATATACACGTTACTTCAAGAAGTCTGCACTCTGGGAGTGAAGGCAGAGAAATAATTTCTGGTGGCTTTGTGACTGTGCCATTTTCACAATCATTAACACTAGACCTAGGCACTGTTGCATCACCCAGGAGGTCTAATTTGCTCTGGGTTTGGCATGATCACGTTTCTGGTGAATCAGTCAAGGCACATTACACGGCCTTGTCCCAGCTCTGTGCTTTCATGGTGACGGTAGAAGACACGCTGTACTTTGTCTGGCATAAACTCTGAGTGGTACAGACAGATGATACTTGATCCAGTATGTGCTTTGCTAGTACAAAATTATCCCATCAAAAATTTTGGATCAAATTGGAACTGGCAGAGTGAGGTTATACCAGACCAACAATTCATATCATGTGGCTGTAGCAGTTTTTAGCTGGTGCTAGAAGACTTAGAGGCTGCTGTCTTGTATTGATCAGTCATAGTTTTAGAAACCATTTCTTCATTTTGAAACATTCCAACTAGAAATCCTTTTTGGGAACCTAATATTTATTAAAGAATAAGTTGCTTTTTTACATGTTATTTTTTTATGGAAACATTGTTTTCCTTAATTTACTGCCTATTTTACGCACAATTTCAAAGTTGCTGAAAAACATAGGGGGTGGTGCTTTTTCTCTACAAGAACCCAAGATGTTAAAAAAAAAAAAAAAAAAAAAAAAAATTGATCAGCAAGTATTCTGTGGAAAAAATATTTAGTTTTCCCAGTGAAATTAACTTTCTAAAGTACCTAAATTCTGTAAAGTTTTAAATATATTGTAATACATCTCTTTAATGAAAGGAACTTGCAGCTGCTTACAGATATTCTATGAGCAAAACAAATATGATATGCAGGATATAATATATGCAAATATGATAATTTTGTTCTTTGTTACCCTGAATAAAAAGTTCATTACCATTCATGCAGGTGTAAAATAGACAAGCCTGAAGGCCAGGTTATCAGGAGATGTACAGAAGATGTAAAAATATAACTGTGTTGCTGTGTACTGCTTATAGTTGGTTAATTATTGGAAAGTTTTGTTAAAGATAGCATCAAAAAGTTTTTATCTATACCTACATCTATTTATAATCTGCCAGGCTCAGAAAATCCATTTGCATGTCTTCTCTAAGGGCCTTTTCGATGATAGAAGATTCTATTTGATTTTTAGTTTAAAATCATGGATTGTTCAGCTGTATTGATTATTGCTATTTTCAGATGTTAAAATTAGAGCACAGCAGAATTGATCCTGCAGTCTTAGTTCATTGAAAGTTTAGTGAGTTTTGGGAAGTGGAAATAAAGGAGAACTTGTCTTATAAGGCTTGATCCTATTGTCATGCATGTGCAGAGCCCCAGATAATTAAAATACTGGAGCCCTGTTATGAGGCAGAGAATGGGCAAAATTTAAGTTGCTTCATGTGTGAGTTTTTAACTTTCTGTGAAAAAGTTAAGCTTTCATAATTTGTTAAAAGACTAGATCTCACTATTGATGGATTGCATGCTTTATTAGTGTGTTTTGGCATTTTGCAGTGGTTTACATAACAGATAAGGACTAAAATAGGGTGGTGGTTTTGTGCTGTTAACTTGAGCAAAATATATTAATTATTTAAGAGAATATTCTGACTTTTTCTAGTTTTGTATTGTCTAAGCATTTTTATTGAATAATAGAATTGGACATACATATTTTCATTTAATTAAAATAGCTGTGAAGTGCTTTATATACTTAGTGATGTTGTTTCAGATCACTACCCAGTAATGAAGTCTCTCAGGTTGTTTGTTGAGAAAAATGGAAGTTTAGGACAAAAAACAACTACTTCAGGCATTAAGACTGCAGCAATAATATAGGTCAGTAGAATGGAAATTTGCAATCTGCCTGAAGCTCCAGGGTTAATATCCCAAATGTTCCTAGAGTGCTGGAAAGCATATCAGATCTTTAACATAGCAGCATACTGCCACCTAACATCACACAAAGCATAAATTCCGTTCATTTTCACCACACATCCAGTCAGGAATTTTTCCCAGTATTTTAGACTGTCCACCCAAACTATTTAAATACATATTGTGGAGATCACTGGTCGGAGCTGCTTTTACAGGGACTAGAACCAAGCAAACCCTTTGGATAGATGCAATCCTTCTGGGAGCAAACAAGCTCTGAAGTTGATTAAATTGTCCAAAAATGAGTCTTAGATCACTGCAAAGACCTGCTTTCCTCCCTTGCCACAAAGACCCAAGTGCCTGGCAAAGACAGGTATTCTGTCTGGGAGGCAGCAGTTCCTGCCTCCCTGTTGTTATACACAGGAGACTTACTGGTGCATTAATTTCTTGCAACATCTCAGTCTGAACGACGTTTGCTGGTTTAAGTAATTCAGAAAACAGATCTTTGGTGAGAAACCTCATCCTGATGGAAAAGGAATAGGGCCTATTTGTGGCAGCAGCGTAACCAGCTGAGTATGGGGAAGGAGGAGAGCTGGTGTCAGAGGTATAACCTGAGGAAGCCTTCAGGGACATGAAAAGGGATGAGTGGAAAAATTCATGTGCTTTAGCCTTCCACAACCCTTGGGGTTCCTTGCACTGTAGCTAAAGTAAGGAGAAGGTTTTGGGTCCAAGTGGACATCACACAGAAAGGCCCTCAGGAGATATGCTTGGAAAGTGAGGGCTATGCAGGTACCAACAGCTCTTCCTTCACCCGTTTAGAGGTTGTTTGACAATCTCCCATCTGTGTATTGACATGTCTTGACCCTGTTTACTTGTAGGATCTGCCAGGATCACAGAACTAATGTGACAGGCTGCAATACATTTCAGATAGAAATAGATTCACATTTCTACTTCAGTGCTCAGGTCAATGGAGTCACTTCAGAATTACATTTATGTTGCTGAGAGAAGAATTTGACCAATTGCCCACTGTGTCCAACACATTAAATTAAAAAATAATTTAGGTGGCAGTTATGAATACCCATTTCCTGCCAGTAACCTTAGAGCACCCAATTGCCCCGAGATAGTCCTGACCCCACTTTGTGAGTTTCACCTTGTAGTGGAACTAGCCAGTAAGTCTTTCCAGGGCTTCATTGTTAGCTCTGTACGTACCAGTTTGCTGATGGCAGAGTTAGTCATATGCATGATGGATGGAGAGAATCAAAATAAGCCCTCTCAGATGTATGTTGTTTATAAAAAGCAAGTTTGCATTAATAGAAGATTCTCAAGCTCTTGGATTTTCGGTTGCTTTTATAAAAGTGAGTTTTAAATATGGTCTTTAAAACTTACAAGGAAGTTGAAGATAGCAGTTAATTGAGTTAAGAAATCAGTGTCCTGTGATTAGCAGTCAAGAACATATCAATACGAAGACATGATGATTAAAGACCAAACAAGCAAGCTGGACCTAGCACCATTTTTTGTTGTTGATCATAGTTTTTTCTTGAGCTTAGTAACCCCAAACAGTATCAAGGAACAAAGACACTGCCTTCTGGGTCAGTGGTGAAAGTCCATGCTGAAGTATGTCACAATTAGCCAAGAAACTCTGTATGAGGCTGATTGAAAAGCTTTTATTAGGAATAGTTTTTAAATAGAGTGAATGTCATCATATTTGTTTTAATGAAAAAGATTAGGAAAATAATTTTCTTTTAAAAGTTTAATTCTCATGTTTATGGAATAGTAGGACCATGTTTAAAAACAGGCAATATGTTTGAATTATTTATGTGTCAGCTTTCATATTGTTTTTTTCTATGGATTTATTAGCATGTCAGTTTGTGGGCTGGAAGTCAGATTCTTCTGTGTGTAGTGTAGTGCTCAACAAACCCCCTGGTTGGTCTCTCAAATTAGCACTTAAGGTGCAACCCTGCATTCATAGATTCATACCATTTCTTTCCCGAAATTGATCAGATTTATAAATGGAGTTTCCTTTTTAAGCCTGATGCACTCAGGAGAAGCAATTTCTTCTTCAGGGGCCCCGTCTGGTGTTCTTCAAGAGCTGAGTTCATACATCCAAAATTTCCTCTGGCATCTTCCAGCAGTCAAGAATTCTCCATATTCTTCTGTACTTGCAGGTTTCTGGTTTGTAATATGACTGCTTTTACATGCAGAGCAAACTGCTTATGGCCAGCTGTCTGTGATGGGGTCTTCTGGATAAACAGGAGATTATGCTATCAGTCTGTATAGGTCTGAGGTCCCTTGCCTATGCAAAATAGAAGGGTCTTCCCCTAGCAGATAAAATGTGCTCTTTATTGCAGAAAAGAAAATATGCATAACATGGAGAGAGCTAAAATGTGATTTGTTGGTATCTTTGTGGGCACTTTGATATTAGGGAATCTTTTACTGAAAATGGAATTAGTCCCCAGTATGTTTGAGATGTCTTCAATGGGTAAATTGCCCCAATTTGTTTTTTCCTCTAAATCTTTCTTTGCCACTTCTTGAGTTATCTGATAGTGTATAGCCTTTATCAATTCTTTTTTTCCCTCATATTGCATCTCTTTAACCCTTGAAAATCACAGCTTGTGTAGCACTGCTGTCCCAGAATGCTTGCTACAATTTTCTCCTTTATTAAAGCTACAATAAACCATAATCATCATTTTACCAATAAAACTTGCCACTTAATAAAAATAAAGCAAAGCCAGCCTCTATTCTTAGACTTTGGGTATGGGTCTGACCAGTAGATCTGGCAGCTCTGCAAGTATATAAGCAACAGGCTGTGACCTTCAAGTAAATTCCATTTATTATCACTAGGACTAGTGCAATATCTAAAGCAATGATGAAAACTGGTCTTTTTAATTGCCACAATTTGTTCACTAAGCTGCTAAAGTGATATAAAAAAGTCTTTTTGGATATTAAACTAGTTGGCAAGCAGCAGAAACTGCAAGCAAGGTATCAAACTATGAGAAAAATGGCCCTGTTAGATGTTACTGGCTTGGAAATTTGTCAGCCTGTGCCAATAAGTCAGATGTCGTCCTCTATCCCTCACCAGATACAGTTACAGTGGTAGGAAATAGTCTTTGACCATCTTCTTGAACTACTTTTGACTGTTCCGCCTTCCTCTGCTTATTAGAGAGGATGGAATCGGTGGATTAGATAATCTTCTTGTCCTTCCTGTGATTGACAATGTGGATAGAATAAAAATGTTGTTTAGGAAGGGAGGCAGTGTCTGTGGTACCCAAGCCATCATTTGATGAAAGAAAAATAGCAGGACTGGGGTGACCAGAAAGTCTGCCTGGGACTGGATTTCAGAGATTTGTTGGTTTGTAAGAGGATGTATCATCTTTCACATTATCAGCCTGGCTTCACCCACTCAAATCTGTTTGCAGACAAATTCTGAATGAACAATTTATATCAGTCAGGGTAGTTTTTTAAAGGGTTACATAGTTTTAATTTAAATATCCCTATGTGTCAGTACTGCATTGCACAAAATACATTTTGCCACACTACTGATCTGCCCATTTGTATTTTTAATTATAAATTTTCCAGGACTACATTTTTATGTAAACTGTTCATGCCACATTAAAATGGCTGTGAATTACATACACTTCGTTCTTTATAGAGAATATACTACATTCCTCCTTCACACGCAGCATGAATTCTTTTTAATTTTCAGTTCCCATCTGGTTCAATGGGAATTAGAACTTTGCAACCAGAATCAAATATACTGTGTTAAATTTGGTTTAATAAACTCAGTGGCAATATTTTTATGCTCTACTAGTAAACAGTTCCTGCCACCTCAGGTGCTAATGTATTTTAAATTTTGTTACAACTATAAATATTTCATACAAATGTTTTAAATGTCTTCATCTTATTATTAATGATTTACAAGCTCATTATTTAAGAGAAAATGCAAAAGAAAGAGGCATTATAAATTGACTTAGGATTATCATGGCTTTTATGTTTAATGGTGAAATTCTGTATGTTACAAAATTTCAGTCACTTGTCTAAGGAAACTGTGTTCCTTTGAAGTCTGCTTTCCTGAAGTCAAAGATTATATATTGCTTGTTGATTGAGAATTTAAAACCTAAGCATTGAGTGATTCAACTGTTGTAAAGATTAGCTAAAGAACTGACCATCACCCACATTGCCTCTGACATCAGTTTTACTTCCCACAGTGCATCTTACCAGGTGTTAGGCAGACTGGTTTCTTCCCTCCCTAAAGTAACTGAAGATTGGAACTCTCCTTTGATGAGCACAGGCAGATTATGTATTATACATTCAAGCTCATGGTTGACCTTTACAGATCCATAAATGAAAAAAGCAGCTGTTTGAATTGCACTTTCCAGCCCCTTGTGATTTGAAATTGGGATGCCATTTAATACATGCTTATTTAGTGGCAGTGATTTGTTTAGGCCCTTTATAAACACTGAAGAAGGGAGAATCCTTCCTAGAGGATCTTACAGTCTGTGGGAAGAAAAAGAAGGGAAGCAGAGGTTAAGGACTAGGGAAAAACAATGGAGACAGTGATACATGATTTTCCTTTCCTCTTCAAAACAGCAGTGGGCTCATGAACAAATTACTGAATGTGTACACATTAGCGTGTGCATATGATAACTTCAAATGCTTCCTGCCATGTCTCATTCTAGTTCTGAAAGATGCTGATCTTTGCAAAGTTTTGCAAGGCTTTTCTCTCTATGTGTACATGTAACCGTTCTGTAAATATTGTGATAGGAAATGTCAGTAGTGTCCTACATGCCCTGCTTGTTAAATCATGAAGAGGCTTGTGAGAGGTAACCTGGTGGGCACTGTGTGGCTGAAGATACTGGTGCCATATGGCAGGTCTGCATTGATGTTCTCCTCGTTTTCCTGGGGCTGCAGGACAGCCAGGCCTTCCTGGCATGAGGAGAACTGCCTGGGTTTGGTACTTCGGTAAGAATGGATATACTGTGGGTGGAATTCAGGTGTGTCATCAGAGAGGCTCAGAACAGCACAGGCTGAGGAGGTTAGAAAAGGGTAACTAAAAAAAAAATCAAGTGAAGAAAATACTACTGAATTTGTTCCCATACATAAAGCACCCATTTAGTCTGCTGTGTTATGTAACATGGCTAAATAATCCTTCTCACTGCCCCAAGCAAGTGTTCCTGGGGACTTGTGGAAACAGTGGGATGCTGTCTGACCTTTATTTCCCAATGACATAGCACAAATATTTACTTAAATGCCACTTTTAGGCTGAAAATAGGGTACCTTGTAATGGTGGAACACGCAAACTTAGTATTGCTCAGCTATTGCCTTCATAATGCGGATACATTGAGCAAACAGGTTTGGAGACACTGGTGGTGATGAACAGTCACAGAAGTGTCTGCTACACCTCTTTGTGTAAAGTGGGCTCTAATTTTTTTTTTTTTTAGTCTCATACAGTAACATTCTCAGTGGATCATCTTACTGAAGTGCAAAGGTTGGAAACCCAGTGCAATTGTTAGACTTTTTCCAAAGGTACATTACAGAGCCTCTTAAGCTATAATAATAGGAATCCGAAAACATGGGAGGGTGACCAATTATACTTAAATCTGGTCAGTGTTTTATTTTATGTGGTTGTACTCTGGCTATTTTTTGACTTGTTTGGATCATCCTGGCTAAGTGTTCCTGTCCAGTAATACTCATTTTACCCCAAGCAGCTATTTAAACCAAGTATATGCTGGTTTTGCTATTGAACAGGAGGACAAGCACTTCCATTATGGTTAGTTGTTTTGTGGCTTTTGGTACCCACCCATTTATTTTGGTTTGTCCTAATCTATATTTATCTATGGATGACAAGATGAACTTGAAAAAGAACAAGTTTAAAGTTGCATACCAGCTCCCAGGATGTAAATCATATTGGGCTTTCAGCTCTTTCAAGCTTTCATAAACAGTGCTTGCTGAAAGATTGAATCATATTTTTCTGTGACTTTAGTTCATGTCAAGCATTTAATTTTTAACAACAGTGGTCAGTTTCCTGATGTGAACACATGACACTGGCCCCAGAGACTCCAGCTTTCTTTAGCTGTCACCATAACAATTTTTCTTTTTAAAGATACACTCACAGCAAAACTAGAACTGGGCTAAAGGCTTTGAAAGTACATCAGACCACAGTGGTCCTAAAGCAACGGTCTGCTTGCAATGAGAGTGGAAACTGTGGGCTGAGCCTGCTCAGATTGTTAAAAAAAAATAAACTAACATATTAGAGTTAGTTAATGGCATACCACTCTGCATAGTGGTAAAGGCAAAGGCTGACCCCTCTTACACTGTTTAAAGGACTAGATTGTCACCTGTTTATATTAAAACTTACTGGAAAGACATAACAAGAGCTGGTGAAGAGCACACTGTGGGATTCAGTGCCTCACAGGGGAGCTGAAGTAGTGCAAGGATTTTACTGTGGAATCCCCCTCCTGCTTCTTCCCTTAGGGGAAAAAAAAGCTCTAACTCAAACAGGAATTATTTCAGGCAGGACTTGTGGTCTCTGTTGCACAGGGAGGGCAGGCTAGTTTATTACAATGGTTCCTTCTAGCCCTATATTTAAATATACAAAAGGGAACACAGGAATACATTAAGCATGTTTGACTTTCAGATCTCTCCATTACCTCTAGGGGCCCCTCGCAAATTTTCATCTGCTCTTTGGTTTTATTATTTTTTGAGAGTCTCCTTTAAAACTCTCTCTCCACATTTTACAATTATTTTATACAGAGCTAGGAGGGAAATGTCGTTCTCCCCCTTCACATGTCAAAGGTCTATTTGCAAATTGCCTCCCCTCCAGGAAGAAGGAGATGGTGCCATAGTGGTAAAGCACCTTTCTTCTTCCCCAGCTCTTCTTTCTTCAATGCATCTCCAAAAATGCAAATAAAATGGAAATGGGTGGTAGACATTGATTTTGGGGTATTTAGTAGTTAAGCTCATTGCTTTTTTTTTTTCTTCCCATCACAAAGATGTCCAGTTATAGACTTTATTGAGAGCTTAATACAAAATTTGGTGAAACTGATCTAAAGATGCCCAATGGCTCCAATCTGTGTGACACCTCAAATAAGTGCAGAATAGGAGTAACCTTCCAAAAAAATGCACCTCAAACAACAAAAAAAACCCCAAGCACACTAGCTGAATATCAATACAAACACCTTAACTTTTTGTACTTCCAATATCATTGGATTTGGTGTAATTGTTTAGGATTTGCGTTTTTTGAAGAAAAATCTTAGAAATGGATATAAGCAGCAGTAATTTTTTGTATTGTGACTGACTTGGGACTTTAGAAAATGTCATTATGAAGAAACTTGAGCAAAATATTGCATTATTACATTTTCATGATTATTTCCTTTGCAAGCTGGAAAAACAAAGGCCTAGATCATATGTGCTAATGGGAAATCTAGTGCAGATTTCTCTACTCTTACACTTCTTACTTATTATTCACATTTCTGAGTCTCATTTCATGCCAGTTTAGACTTCCAAATTTCTTTATTTTGTCCACATTGAAAACAGTACTCTGAGTGACATGGAGCTAGATTTACTGTCTTGCAATTCCAAAGTGACTTCAGTAAATCACTGGATTTGTTTTGGTGTCTATGCGGGAACAGAGTTTAGCTCGTAATATCCAGCTCTCAGTTTTAGAGCTATCATAATAGTAACTAATCTACCTCCTCGTGAGGAGGGCAATTTATTTTGAGCGGGTGAAAGGACACCAGTACAGAGAAGAGCTTTTGCCCAGTATATAAATAGACCTAGCTTGACAGTGTAACAACAGTTCTGACTTTTGCAAAGGAAAACCAATAAGGGAGGGGGAAGACTGGGTTTCTCCAACGCACTCATTTAGTAATCAAACTTTTATATAAAGACATCCCACTTTAAGTCATGTTCTCATACCTTTTTTTTTTGGTCTCCTTAGAATGTTTTAATCTATAATTTTGTGCTTGCTGCTTTTTCTTTTCATCTAAGGGTTCCTCCAATGCTGTGAAGGTACAGTGAAGAGTTCAGCAGTTCCTTTCACCATCATTGCATTATCAGATTTCATTCTCAGAACAGTTACTTGGCAGCATGCGGCAACAAGTCACATCTGAAACCTTTTGTCTCTGAGTGGGCTTGTCAGAGATAGTCACTTCTGATCTTGACTTCTGCACTGTATTTGGCAGTTGAAAGAGTTAGCGTTGGATTTGGTTTGGTCTCCTTTTCTAATAGTGCAGCAAAAGATTTGATTGTGGTATTTTTTGGGCACTGTTTTTGAAGTGAAATTTCTCAGTATACTAAAATTTGCAAAAAAGATTCCTCACCCAGACATTTAAACTGTTAGTCTATTATTTCTATTTTTTATTTCTATTTGAGTGTGTGTGTGTGTGTGTGTGTGAGTGATTGTGTTGCCAGTCCTTGTCCTCTGGGCCTTTGTCAGACTCTGTGAGCTGTATGGGCCCCGGACAGTGCACCTGATGGGTGTTGGCTGTCCCAAAGTCCAAGCCTTGATGGCTCAGGAACAGAGTTTCCATGGATCAAACAATCACACATAAATGTGGGCTGCAAACATGCAAGGCAGGCAAGCTACTGGGCAAGTAAGATTTCCATTAGAAATCTGTTGGTCAGGTGAGGATCCTTCCCCTTTATTTTCAAACTTAGTGTACATACCCTTAGGATGCGTTAGTAGTGATAAATTGATGTTTTCTCCCAGAAACATGTTTCACAGGAAAATTTCTGAGCAACCATCATTATGATTTATAAAGCCTTCAAACCAGGCTACTCAGGAGACTACCTGTGAGTTTGTGCCACAGCAGAGACAATTGGAAACACCTGACCTGCTCAGCCCTGGTTACTCCATCTCACCCCTGTAATGCTGTTCCCGTGTCCTGGACTGCTGACATCTGTCAGGCTCTGGGCATGCTGTGCATTTGAATGAACACTGGTAGAAGCTAGCATGGTCTGAGAGTGTGGGACTGGAACCACAGTGGTTTTCTGAGTTGAGAGTAAGGAAAATGTGGGAGAGCAGGCCAAGGAGTTGTAGTTTTGAACTACTACTCTGCAAGTCAGGTGGCTTTTTTTTGGTGTGAATCAAGGCAGCTGTTTGATGAGAAGGCTTTGTGTGTACATGGGCACAGAATTCACAAAGGCACTTAAAATCCTTTTAGTATGGTATAGTGAAAAGTATTTTCCTTTATCAAAAATGATTGAATGCAACTCCTGAATAAAATTGCTAAGAACTTCCTTCAGTTTCAGTAGGGACTGGACATGAAGGATCAGCCCTAGGAAGCAGATCTGATGAGTAAGCGTGCATCCCTTTTGCATAGTCTGCTTTCATGTCACAAGACAAAATAAACAGAGATACCACAAATTGCTCAGTCTGTCTCTCTGTTTAGTTTTGTTGAGGTAATGCTTGTTCCAGCCTTCCTAGCCAACTAATTTCCTATTGTTTTTTTTCTTGCACTTTCTTCTGCTTTTGATCTTCCAGTTAACATCCAGTTCTGATATGGAAAAATGATCCCTCTCCATAGGTGGCCACCCACAGCTTGCCCTAGATAGACCAGCAGAGCTGGTCACCCATCCCTGGTACAGCCTCCTCTGGGGAGTACTTGTGCAGAATGATTTGAACCCAGCCCATGAGCAGGCACTGAAAATTGTGGCTGTCATACTGTACATGAATACAGTGTTGAGACAAGTATTTTTCTTTGTGGGTGAACATGCCAGGCCAGTTTCTGGCTGTGCCTGGCTGGCGTGGGGCTGAGCTTACGCAGAGGTTCCGTGCGTGGCGGTGCCCCCGCGGGGAGCCCGCTCGGAGCCAAGGCGCAGCGGACAGTGCCATCTGCTGCTCCGCGCCTGGAAAACAAACCAGGCTCCATCGTGGTGGGGACGCTTCGGGGTCGCTCTCCCCGTGCCGGGGGCAGTGGTGGGACTGTGTGCTTGCCAGTCGTGCCTCTCTGCGCTGGCTGTGAAGGTTTTGCATCACTACTGAGGGTGAAGGGTGCGTGTCCCGTGGCAAGGAAGGCTCCAGCAAAGAACTCCTCAGCAGCTCTGGTACAGCTGATGCCCTGCATAAAACAGCACCATCGTCCATTAGAACATGTTACAGGCACCTGCCACTGATGTCGGTTGTAGTTCTTCAACCTGTTTTCCTGTACAAGTTGATTCGCTGGGAGTATTCAGAAGGGCTGGGTAACTTGTGTGTGTGCTGGAGCTACATGCTAGTGGAATGACCAGGAGAATTTGGAGGAAGATTTTTGTAAATTCTGGATTGGACAGAAAAGAAAATATGATCTATCATTGCTGATCCCAGAGGTTAAAGCCTCAAAAATTACTTTAATGGCTGCTATTCGTGTATCTGTAGTGCAGAACAAGCTACTCTGGTATAGGTTGTACATCTCAGACTGCATATTGCTCAGCTGTAAAGAGATTCCAGTATTTTTTAATCACACAGGAAAGTTTGATTCTTTCCTAATCCTTTCTTCGTAGTTCTATAGCTCACCTTTTGCAATCTCATTCTTAGTCCCTCTAGAATGGAATTGCAATGCCAGAAGTTCCCAGCACCTTGTAAAATCTTTCTCGGCTTTTCCAAACAGGGAGTTTTTATCTAGTTGCCTGCCACTTGAGCAATGACTTTAACTGCTTAAACTGGCTGCTTGTCAAATGTAGCTTAAAAAAGAAAAAAAAGAAAAGGGGGAGTGGGGGATGTTTAGCTCATGTGAGAGGTTTTATTGGTTCTTTCACTAAAAGGAAAAAGAATATTTCATACTAACACAAGTACTGCTGTGGGTGGGTTCACACTGCACATCACATTAAATACTTGTCTACCTACATATGGAATTGCAACATGTTAGAAGCAAGCTTTGTCTCAGTTTGTGTAAACCTAGAAATTAAATGTAGAACAACTTTGGTTGGACACTCAGTAAGGAATTTTTCTTTGATATACAGTTTTTAATTATTTGTCTTATTCTTTTACTTCTCTTGATAGCCTTAGTCTTTTCTTGTAAATGGGGAATGGCAACATCTGTGGCAAAACCCCATTGTTGCCCTTACTTAAACAATGGTTTTCCTAGACCAAGAAAGAGTGAGAGCAGTGCCTGTGTAAATTGCAATAAGTGGTTTTGCACTATAAATCAAGAAATCAGTGAAATTGAGTTCTGGGCTTGAAGAGCCAAAAGGTGGGCTCGTTTTCCTGAAAAGCATCACTACAGCCTCCAGAGGTGTAAATCTTCACCATATTAAATTGCAGTGGAGTCAGTGGGGCCTGGCATAAGAGAAGAGAGATAGCTATCAGGAAAAAGGGAGCTCTCCTTTCTTGCCCTCCATGGCCCAGTAGGAGCACATTTGCCTTGCTGAGTACAAGAAACTTTCTTATACCTGCAGCCAGATCTGCTGTGCAATATTGTGTTAGTAAGACCATATCCATTTTTCTGTGTGATTTTAATCTCACAAATATTGAAACTCAGTTTTTTCTCTTTGGAAAAATGTTGAGGTATTCTGTTACTTGTTTGATATTTTGGGTGAAGGAGGCTGATTTTGTTTTTACTTGACAGGAAGGAAATCCAAAGGGGATATATAGTGACATCAAGCACTAGAGGTCCATATGAATGATCATAAGGTAAAGACATCATATAAAGAACACCCCAAACTGGGCTTTTAATTATGTCTTCATGCATTCAGCAAAACCAACATTTATTCTGTGTTGCTGTATCACTGCAAAGCTGTTGATATTTAAATTTCTTGTTTGCCTAAGCATGAATGAATTCAAAGGGCTTTCTAAATCATCACAAAGACTGCAGAAGCATTGTGGTACACAACTCTACCTTTTTTCTATTTGTTATCATGTGTGGTTGTACTTTAAATCTGCTCTAATGCAGCAGTCCCCACCTTCTATTTATGGATTTTTTAAAGTGCATTTCATTGAATGTATTTTGCTCTTTCTGCTATAGTTAATGCCTAATTATGCCTAATATTTAAAAATGAAAATGCTACTATTGGGCTGATAATCCTTGAAATGAGAATGAGAACTACCTAGTGCTCAGTTATGGGAATGAGGATTCTGTTTATTTTACATGCGTTAGAATGATCAGAGGTGCTTAATTTTGATTTTTCTCAGAAAGAAGATTTATCATATTTTACATGTAAGTGCACACATTTATAAACAACAGTGGAAAAGCTGAAATACACTATTACAAATACTGTGACTATTTTCTTTTCTCTTTTGTCATATAATACATAGGACTGGCCAGAAAATGATCCTTTGTCCTAAAAGAGTCCAGCTTTTGAAATTTTTATTAATGTGCAAAATACGAATGGAAGAGCAGGTGCACGCAATGTGCCTCAATCTCTCCTGTTGGAGTTGTTCTACTTGGTATAAATAATTGAATGTCCTACTGGCCATGGGCACGGGGGGATAGAGCAATTGAGTAGAATGACAGCATAGCCCAGTGGCCAGAACAGTCATCTGGGCTGCAGGGAAACCCAGGCTCAGTTCCTTCCTCTGAATCATGAGACAATGTTTGTATTTCTTGCAGGAATGTCCTAATCACTAGGCTGAGGACTATTTTGGAGCTGCTTTCACTCACTTGTATGTATCTGATAACTGGGCATCATCTCCAGTCAGAGGGTTATGAGGGCAAATGTTTCTGCAAGAGTTACTATTTTCCAGCAGGGGAAAAGAGTTTTGTCATGTTTTTGGCCATATCTGGTAATAAATAGGATTTAGAATATTAGCTAGTCATGGTTTCCAATGTACATCAGTGTTAGTCAAGCTTAAGATAAATACAATTAAATAACTTATAGGGGGACTAGAACTTGAGAATTTAATTTGCAATAATATGGTATAATATCATCTATTTCCTACAGCTGCTTAGTTTCTAAATTTGATCTCTTAAAACTGTTGGAGTTGCTATAATTTCAGATAAAATGTCTTTCCACAGGCAAAAGATAATTTTTCATAAGCTTTTAAAAAACTAATAAAGTAGT
This sequence comes from Corvus brachyrhynchos, assembly GCF_000691975.1. Taxonomy (NCBI): domain Eukaryota; kingdom Metazoa; phylum Chordata; class Aves; order Passeriformes; family Corvidae; genus Corvus; species Corvus brachyrhynchos. The sequence continues at coordinate 7,896,049 of NW_008239324.1, forward strand.
AATCTACAGTATTTTATTATTTAGAGCCCTAGCCTTAGGGATATGATTTGCAAGGATTTTTTTTATATCTCAATTCAGGGTGTACATGGGTGAATATATCTGTCAGTCTTTTCTATAGGTTTTTTCTTTCTACCAAATGCTGTCTGCATTCATTCCATAGAAACACTACCACCTCTTTAAGTGGTAATGCTCCCTGCAGAGTTTTTAGCCTGTAGGAGATATGATTAGGGGGTGATAGTGTTAAGCACTCCTCCTGTATCTGCTGGCCCACTATGATAACCTTAGGGTTACAATGCATGTCTGACAAATACAATTCCATTGTGACTAGCGCCTTATGGCAATTTAGGAGGCTTATTCATCATTTTACAACAGACTTCTGTCAGGGATTTTGCTTATTTGCCCTTCGCTGGTGTACAGTAGTTGTAGGTTTATCTCTAGGAGTCCAGCCCTAATAACCAATAACAAAGTGCTTAAGCTCTAAGCTTGTGAGAAATGGACTTACATTATACTCCAACTGCACCTTAGCTCTCGACTGATAAGACAATGTGTCTTTGAGAGAAGGAAGGATTTGTATGAACTGATCCTTTACAGTATGGTGTACGCACTGGTAGAAGATATGGGGAAGTACATTGTGTTCTAACCATCCAGATCTCAGCTTTTTACATATAAAATACATCCTTGCTATCATTAGAAATGTTTCCTTTAAAATATGAAAGTAAAGAGATATCTTGCCTTGGAAATTGCACTACAAAGTTGTTTGTAACGATGGTGTGGGATTTGGAAGAACTGAGTTACTTTTGATGAAATCCCCATGATTATGGTTTAAATTACACAGATTTATTCAAGGAACAACAAAAGTGGGGTTTTTTTATTATTAT